>NW_026571353.1:39649441-39851681 GCF_026225935.1 Boleophthalmus pectinirostris | reverse complement strand
TATTCAAAAGTACACAGTATTTAAACTCCAAACTCTTGCACTGCTTTATTGATTTCTCTCATTAGGACCTGATGAGGCATAAACAAAGACTTATATTTTTATAATTTTATATTTATGTGTCCATAATGTGACATACAAAACATACACTTTATGTTTTAATCATTTTGATGGAAGCACAATAACGTCACAATTTGTGGGGAAGCTGGCCAAAGTGGTCGAAGTAGGAGGCAGATGACACCAAAAAAAAGGTGTCTTACGCAGACAAAATTTATTTTAAAAAACAGACTTCTGGGTTTAACCAACAAAAATACAAATAGACAAAAAAAAGTAACTCAAAGCAAAACACCAAATACCTGCACAGAAGTCTCCCCCTAATTAGTGACACCTGCTTGCCTTTTATACTCCGCCCAGCAGGAAGTACCTCCCCCAGGTGAGTAACAATTCCAGGTAAAGCAAAGCAAAAGGTGTCTTTCCAAAATCAAAATGGTTAACATAAATTAAGGTGAGTTTAAAATAAGACAAAGGCCCACTTTGTCACACAATTGAATAATGATTTGCAAAATCTATTTATTATTTGCCTGAACAATCCAAAATGTGTGGACATGTCTGTGCACATGTGGACACGTCTTGGGGTTGGTTCTCTTGGAGGAGCTGGAGGAAGTGTCTGGGGTGAGGGAAGTCTGGGAGTCCCTGCTTTGACTGATGCCCCAGTGACCCGGCCCCAGATGAGCCAAAGAAAATGGATGCATGAAAAAAGAAAAAAAAAAAACACTGATTTACAGAAAACATGATTTTTGACGTCAGATGAAGAGAAAGTCAGAGCTTTTCACTGGGTCTAAAAAGAGTAAAAAAGAACAGAACAGAACAGATCCACGAGGGTCAAAACTGTCGTCTTTAAACAGAAAGTTTCCCTGACTGGAAAATGTAAAAACTGGTAAAGTACAAACCCGAAGCACTAAACCTGAATCTATGAAAAGTCCTTTATTACATGAAGAGACTAAACCAGGTCTAAACCAGGTCTAAACCAGGTCTAAACCAGGACTAAACCAGGACTAAACCAGGTCTAAATCAGGACTGAACCAGGTCTAAACCAGGTCTAAACCAGGACTAAACCAGGACTGAACCAGGTAACAGGACTAAACCAGGTCTAAACCAGGTCTAAAACCAGGACTAAACCAGGACTAAACCAGGACTAAACCAGGACTAAACCAGGACTAAACCAGGTCTAAACCAGGACTAAACCAGGACTAAACCAGGTCTAAACCAGGTCTAAACCAGGACTAAACCAGGACTAAACCAGGACTTAAACCAGGACTAAACCAGGACTAAACCAGGACTAAACCAGGAGGTCTAAACCAGGTCTAAACCAGGACTAAACCAGGACTAAACCAGGTCTAAACCAGGTCTAAACCAGGTCTAAACCAGGACTAAACCAGGTCTAAACCAGGTCTAAACCAGGTCTAAACCAGGTCTAAACCAGGTCTAAACCAGGTCCACACCAGGTCTAAACCAGGACTAAACCAGGTCTAAACAGGTCTAAACCAGGACTAAACCAGGACTAAACCAGGTCTAAACCAGGTAAACCAGGACTAAACCAGGACTAAACCAGGTCTAACACAGGTCTAAACCAGGACTAAACCAGGACTAAACCAGGACTAAAACCAGGTAAACCACTAAACCAGGACTAAACCAGGTCTAAAACCAGGACCTAAACCAGGTCTAAACCAGGACTAAAAGGACTAAACCAGGACTAAACCAGGTCTAAACCAGGTCTAAACCAGGTCTAAACCAGGTCTAAACCAGGACTAAAACCAGGACTAAACAGGTAAACCAGGCTAAACCAGGTCTAAACCAGGACTAAACCAGGTCTAAACCAGACTAAACCAGGACTAAACCAGGACTAAACCAGGACTAAACCAGACTAAACCAGGTAAACCAGGTCTAAACCAGGACTAAACCAGGACTAAACCAGGTCTAAACCAGGACTAAAACCAGGACTAAACCAGGACTAAACCAGGTCTAAACCAGGACTAAACCAGGACTAAAACCAGGACTAAACCAGGACTAAACCAGGTCTAAACCAGGTCTAAACCAGGACTAAACCAGGTCTAAACCAGGACTAAACCAGGACTACACCAGGACTAAACCAGGACTAAACCAGGACTAAACCAGGAAAAACCAGGTCTAAACCAGGTCTAAACCAGGACTAAACCAGGACTAAACCAGGACTAAACCAGGACTAAACCAGGTCTAAAACCAGGACTAAACCAGGTCTAAACCAGGGACTAAACCAGGACTAAACCAGGGACTAAACCAGGAGGTCTAAACCAGGACTCTAAACCAGGTCTAAACCAGGAACCACTAAACCAGGTCTAAACCAGGAGGTCTAAACCAGGTCTAAACCAGGACTAAACCAGGTCTAAACCAGGTCTAAACCAGGACTAAACCAGGACTAAACCAGGACTAAACCAGGACTAAACCAGGTCTAAACCAGGAGGTCTAAACCAGGACTAAACCAGGACTAAACCAGGACTAAACCAGGACTAAACCAGGTCTAAACCAGGACTAAACCAGGACTAAACCAGGACTAAACCAGGACTAAACCAGGTCTAAACCAGGACTAAACCAGGACTAACCAGGACTAAACCAGGACTAAACCAGGTCTAAACCAGGACTAAACCAGGACTAAACCAGGACTAAACCAGGAAACCAGGACTGAACCAGGTCTAAACCAGGACTGAACCAGGCTAAACCAGGACTGAACCAGGTCTAAACCAGGTCTAAACCAGGACTAAACCAGGACTAAACCAGGTCTAAACCAGGACTAAACCAGGACTGAACCAGGAACCAGGACTAAACCAGGTCTAAACCAGGACTGAACCAGGACTAAACCAGGTCTAAACCAGGTCTAAACCAGGTCTAAACCAGGACTAAACCAGGACTAAACCAGGACTAAACCAGGACTAAACCAGGTCTAAACCAGGTCTAAACCAGGACTAAACCAGGTCTAAACCAGGTCTAAACCAGGACTAAATGGGGACTAAACCGGGACTAAACCAGGACTAAACCAGGTCTAAATCAAGACTAAACCAGGACTAAACCAGGACTGAACCAGGACTAAACCAGGACTAAACCAGGACTAACCAGGACTGAACCAGGACTGAACCAGGACTAAACCAGGACTGAACCAGGACTAAACCAGGACTGAACCAGGACTGAACCAGGACTGAACCAGGACTAAACCAGAACCAGGACTAAACCAGGTCTAAACCAGGACTGAACCAGGACTAAACCAGGACTGAACCAGGACTGAACCAGGACTAAACCAGGACTGAACCAGGACTGAACCAGGACTGAACCATGCCGCGTGGGGAGGGGGGGAGGCTCACATTCACCCAATTTGAAAACCCCTGATTTACACAAAACTTCCAAATCGAAAATAATTAATATCGGCTACAAATCTGAACCTTAGAGCAGTTTTACGATGTACAAAACATAAAATGAATAAAATCAACTTTGAATAAAAAAAAAGGCAGAAAAACATAAATGTATCCAAAATAAACTAAATATCCAGACAATCTCTATATTTAAAAAAATAAAATAAATACACTTATTTATATAAAAAAATAACAAAATAAACTTAAGCTTTACGTCTTTCAACAACATGAGTTTGGAGATCGTTTGACACACAAATCGAAATCACGATCAAAATTCAGTTAACTGAAAAAGATTTGATGGACAATAAACCAGAAAAGTTACACAATGTGGCTTTAAATCCTGGGTTAGTCCTGGTTTATGGTCATGAGTAACTGCAGAAGTTAAACTAAGACGTGTGATGAAAACAAACAGGACGAAACTGAGGAAGATAAACCAGGATAAACCAGGATAAACCAGGACTAAACCAGGACTAAACCAGGTCTAAACCAGGTCTAAACCAGGTCTAAACCAGGACTAAATGGGGACTAAACCGGGACTAAACCAGGTCTAAACCAGGTCTAAACCAGGACTAAATGGGGACTAAACCGGGACTAAACCAGGTCTAAACCAGGTCTAAACCAGGACTAAATGGGGACTAAACCGGGACTAAACCAGGTCTAAACCAGGACTAAACCAGGTCTAAACCAGGTCTAAACCAGGACTAAACCAGGTCTAAACCAGGACTAAACCAGGTCTAAACCAGGACTAAACCAGGACTAAACCAGGACTAAACAGGACTAAACCAGGACTGAACCAGGACTGAACCAGGACTAAACCAGGACTAAACCAGGCTAAACCAGGACTAAACCAGGACTAAACCAGGACTAAACCAGGACTAAACCAGGACTGAACCAGGACTGAACCAGAACTAAACCAGGACTGAACCAGGACTAAACCAGGACTAAAACCAGGTCTAAACCAGGACTAAACCAGGACTAAACCAGGACTAAACCAGGACTGAAACCAGGACTGTCTAAACCAGGACTAAACCAGGACTAAACCAGGAGGTCTAAACCAGGACTTAAACCAGGACTAAACCAGGACTAAACCAGGACTAAACCAGGACTAACCAGGACTAAACCAGGACTAAACCAGGACTAAACCAGGACTAAACCAGGACTAAACCAGGTCTAAACTAACCAGGAAAACCAGGACTAAACCAGGACTAAATGGGGACTAAACCGGGACTAAACCAGGACTAAAACCAGGTCTAAATCAAGACTAAACCAGGACTGAACCAGGACTGAACCAGGACTAAACCAGGACTGAACCAGGACTAAACCATGAACAGGACTGAACCAGGACTACTGAACCAGGACTGAACCAGGACTGAAACCAGGACTGAACCAGGACTACTGAACCAGGACTGACTAAACCAGGAACAGGACTAAACCAGGACTGAACCAGGACTAAACCAGGACTGAACCAGGACTGAACCAGGACTGAACCAGGACTAAACCAGGACTGAACCAGGACTGAACCAGGACTAAACCAGGACTAAACCAGGACTAAAACCAGGACTAAAACCAGGACTTAAACCAGGACTGAACCAGGACTGAACCAGGACTGAACCAGGACTAAACCAGGTCTAAACCAGGAAACCAGGACTAAACCAGGTCTAAACCAGGACTAAACCAGGACTGAACCAGGACTAAACCAGGACTGAACCAGGACTGAACCAGGGAACCAGGACTAAACCAGGACTAAACCAGGACTAAACCAGGACTAAACCAGGACTAAACCAGGACTAAACCAGGACTAAACCAGGACTAAACCAGGTCTAAACCAGGACTAAACCAGGACTAAACCAGGTCTAAACCAGGACGAAACCAGGACTAAACCAGGACTAAACCAGGTCTAAATCCAGGACTAAACCAGGACTGAACCAGGACTGCCAGGACTGAACCAGGACTGAACCAGGACTGAACCAGGACTGAACCAGGACTGAACCAGGACTAAACCAGGGAAACCAGGACTGAACCAGGACTGAACCAGGACTGAACCAGGACTAAACCAGGACTGAACCAGGACTGAACCAGGACTAAACCAGGGAACCAGACTAAACCAGACTGAACCAGGACTGAACCAGGACTAAACCAGGACTGAACCAGGACTGAACCAGGACTAAACCAGGACTAAACCAGGACTGAACCAGGACTAACCAGGACTGAACCAGGACTGAACCAGGACTAAACCAGGACTAAACCAGGACTGAACCAGGACTAAACCAGGACTGAAACCAGGACTGAACCAGGACTAAACCAGGACTAAACCAGGAGGACTGAACCAGGACTAAACCAGGACTAAACCAGGACTGAACCAGGACTGAACCAGGACTAAACCAGGACTAAACCAGGACTGAACCAGGACTGAACCAGGACTGAACCATGCCGCGTGGGGAGGGGGGGAGGCTCACATTCACCCAATTTGAAAACACCTGATTTACACAAAACTTCCAAATCGAAAATAATTAATATCGGCTACAAATCTGAACCTTAGAGCAGTTTTACGATGTACAAAACATAAAATGAATAAAATCAACTCTGAATAAAAAAATAAGGCAGAAAAACATAAATGTGTCCAAAATAAACTAAATATCCAGACAATCTCTATATTTAAAAAAATAAAATAAATACACTTATTTATATAAAAAAATAACAAAATAAACTTAAGCTTTACGTCGTTTCAACTCTTTCAACAACATGAGTTTGGAGATCGTTTGACACACAAATCGAAATCACGATCAAAATTCAGTTAACTGAAAAAGATTTGATGGACAATAAACCAGAAAAGTTACACAATGTGGCTTTAAATCCTGGGTTAGTCCTGGTTTATGGTCATGAGTAACTGCAGAAGTTAAACTAAGACGTGTGATGAAAACAAACAGGACGAAACTGAGGAAGATAAACCAGGATAAACCAGGACTAAACCAGGACTAAACCAGGTAAACCGGACTAAACCAGGTCTAAACAAACCAGGTCTAAACCAGGTCTAAACCAGGACTAAATGGGGACTAAACCGGGACTAAACCAGGTCTAAACCAGGTCTAAACCAGGACTAAATGGGACTAAACCAGGACTAAACCAGGACTAAACCAGGTCTAAACCAGGACTAAACCAGACTAAACCAACTAAACCAGGGACTAAACCAGGGGACTAAAACCAGGAAACCAGGTCTAAACCAGGACTAAACCAGGACTAACCACTAAACAGGACTAAACCAGGACTAAACCAGGACTAAACCAGGTCTAAACCAGGACTAAACCAGGACTAAACCAGGTCTAAACCAGGACTAAACCAGGACTAAACCAGGACTAAACCGGGACTAAACCAGGTTTAAACCAGGACTAAAGCAGGTCTAAACCAGGACTAAACCAGGACTAAACCAGGTCCACTCCTTCCCCATTTCACCCTCAAATCCGCAACCAAATCCGGGATAAAACCGCATGAAGAGAGACACCAGCGCGTTTGGACCAGTGAGATGATCTTCATCAGGGCAAAGTGGAAAAACAAGACCCACCAGTGTCATTAAACACAATCAATGAATCACATGACAACAGGAAAAAGACACGAGCAAAACCCAAATCAAAAAAAAGATTGGCCAACCACGAGGAAAATAAAAGTGATGAACAGAACCACCAAAAAACAACAAGAAGAACAGAACATGTTGGAGGAAAGTCTTGTGTCCATCACAAATGAAACTTGGGATTAATTAATTACAGTCATATTTAGCTCGTTATGTTTTTTAATCGCATTAATCTGTTTTTTAATCTCTAACTTTACTGTTTCTGTGAGCGAGTTGCCTTATTATAAAATCTGTTTTTATGTGTTGTTGGGACAATAACACATCACTCCCGCAAAGAATTGTAATTTTCATTCCCGTTGTCGCCGCGTCTGTGATAAACCTGCACATGTCTGATCTGAAAACATCACGACACAAACAGAACAGACTCACCATCAGCAGAACATCCCTCTGTCACAGAAAGAACATCTGTGTCCTTTAGTCCGACAAAAGTTGAACCACATCAGCGACACAAGAATGTTTGTTTTTTCTTTCACTTAGTTTATGCAAATTATCCATGTGGTTTTAAGTTTTGTTTCTGTGAGACTTACACAAATCTGCATTAAACACATTATAATGTCAAACAGCTGATGTGGCTCTAGAGTCGTTATGTTTATATGTCGTAAAGTTGAATTTATTTATGCAGATTAGTAACAGTAATAATAATGATGATACTGTGGAATGTAAATAACTGCATCTGTTAAAGTTTATTAAACAATAAATTACTTTATAAAGTCACTTTTTTGATCTTTTGATCTGCCACAATAATGATAATAATGAATTCAAATGAAAATACCTCAAATTGAAGCTTTTCTCAGCAATTTTTAGGTGAGATTAAAAAAGAGATTAATTAATTACAGATCATAATTAATTCATCTCTCAATTTTTTTAATCGCTTGACAGCACTATATATGAAATAAACAAACAATTAAATATCACAGGTCAAATGTCTTTAAAAAAAAAGAATTGTTTGGTTCTTGTGATCGCAGTCATAAAGGCCTTAAAGGTTGTATGGAGGATTTTTTTTTGTTTCAAATTGTCAATGATAGATTATAGATGCAGTCGCCTTGTAATTATGATGTAATTATGATGACCAAAAAAAAGAGAATAAAAATTCATCAACTCTGGATGTGGTGGGGCTAAACATTTGCCAATAGATAACGACACTGCCTCGTTATCTGTGAGCTGACAGGCTGTCAATCAAACTCCCTACGTTTCTAGTGTAACTGACTTGCCTGCGCCGCCGGTACGTGGTTTACGTACGACTGTCACGCAGTCCACAGACGCAAGACGCACAGATGCTGTTTACTCCACCAACGCAACAGTTCTTAGCGGCTTTTTTTGACCTATATCTTCCTCGCAGTTCGCACAAAGTTTGTTGCGATGGCGACAAGAATCCAGGAGCAGTTCACCGCAAAAGAAAGTCAGTTTTTGAGGTCGTTGAAAGAAGAAGACAAGGGGAAAAGCAGCGAAGCCAAACTAAGGTGATTCTTGAAGATTCATTCCAGCGATGGCGCGACTGAAGCAGACGCAGGGTCTAAAGACTGAACCACTGGTCCACAAATTACTCCTGGACAGGAAACTTCTGCTTATTATGAAAACGTACTTTATTTCCAAGAGCTACACAAACGTTTTTCAGGACACGAAAGTGATATCCTATGTCTGAAAACGTCATTTTCAAGGCAAAGAAAGAGTCCGCTTGCTGCTGCATGTTGTAGCTAGTTCATTCACACTGAATCTCCGCGCAACCTTCTCTGCACCCCTTTCCTGCTCCTCTCCCCGCTGCCCGATCCACTCTTCTCCCTGCTCCTCACTTCTCGTCTGCGAACGAAATGTCCGCACACCCCCTCCCCCCGCTCCTCACTTCTCCGTCTTGTCTAACCAACACTGTAGTTAGTTGTTTACAAGTCATGTGCAGCGGCTGTAAACAAACCTGTTTGTGGCGTAAGGAGGAGGAGGGAGGAGGCGTTTCTACGTAGGAGCTGTAGGGGAGGGAGGTGGTTTCACGCAGGAGCAACATTTGAAAAAGGACAAACAGTCGCTGGATTTCTCCTTCCTTGGAAAATCCTCTATACAACCTTTAATGATGATTTGGATTATTCAATGTTTCTCTGTAACTTCACTTTTTCAGACAATTCTGTACAATTCTCATACAAAATAAGTTTACTTTTGGATGAGTAGTAGGTAGTAGTAAAGAAAACTAATCCTGTGTACAATGTTTGAGTTTCTGTGATGGAAATGTGGATTATAAAGAAGGTTTCTAGGGTCTGTCTTTGTGTAAATAAACGTGATTTCTTACTTTACCGGTTGCAGTTTTTTTGTTTTTTTTTGTTGTGTTTTTTGTTGCAAATCAAAACAAACAATTCCCCAAAGAAGTTTTCCTTAAATCTACCTTGAAATAACTCCTCATCTCACTGCCTTTAATCTCGCTCTTTTATCACAAATATTTACCAAGATTTTCTACGACGAATCACCAAATCTGAGACCAGGACCAGATCGGAACTAGACCAGGACTGAGACCGGTTTAGTCCTGTTTTAGTCCTGTTTTAGACCTGGTTTAGACTTGTTTAGAGTTTTAGACCTGTTTTAGTTTTAGTCCTGTTTTTAGACCTGTTTTAGACCTGGTTTTAGTCCTGTTTTAGACCTGTTTTAGTTTTCCTGGTTTAGTAGACCTGTTTTAGACCTGTTTTAGACCTGGTTTAGACCTGGTTTTAGACCTGTTTTAGTTTTAGAACCTGTTTTAGACCTGGTTTAGTCCTGTTTTAGTCCTGTTTTAGACCTGGTTTAGACCTGTTTAGACCTGTCCTGTTTTAGACCTGTTTTAGACCTGGTTTAGTCCTGTTTTAGACCTGTTTTAGACCTGGTTTTAGACCTGGTTTAGACCTGGTTTAGTCCTGTTTTTAGACCTGTTTTAGTCCTGTTTTAGACCTGGTTTAGACCTGTTTTAGACCTGGTTTAGACCTGTTTTAGACCTGGTTTAGACCTGTTTTAGACCTGGTTTAGACCTGTTTAGTCCTGTTTTAGACCTGTTTTAGTCCTGTTTTAGACCTGGTTTAGTCCTGGTTTAGACCTGTTTTAGTCCTGTTTTAGACCTGGTTTAGTCCTGTTTTAGAGTCCTGTTTTACCTGTTTTTAGACCTGGTTTTAGTCCTGTTTAGACCTGGTTTAGTCCTGTTTTAGTCCTGGTTTTAGTTTTAGACCTGGTTTAGTTTTCCTGTTTTAGACCTGGTTTAGTCCTGTTTTAGACCTGTTTAGTCCTGGTTTTAGTCCTGTTTTAGACCTGGTTTAGTCCTGTTTAGACCTGGTTTAGTCCTGGTTTAGTCCTGTTTTAGACCTGGTTTAGTCCTGGTTTAGTCCTGGTTTTAGACCTGTTTTAGACCTTGTTTTTAGACCTGTTTTAGACCTGTTTTAGTCCTGGTTTAGTCCTGTTTTAGACCTGGTTTAGTCCTGTTTTAGTCCTGTTTTAGACCTGGTTTAGTCCTTGTTTTAGACCTGGTTTAGTCCTGTTTTAGACCTGGTTTAGTCCTGTTTTAGTCCTGTTTTAGACCTGGTTTAGTCCTGTTTTAGACCTGGTTTAGTCCTGTTTTAGACCTGGTTTAGTCCTGGTTTAGTCCTGGTTCAGTCTCTTATCCATTTTTTCCCATTTTTAATTTAAACACAAAATCGAAAACTGTAAAAAAACGAATCATTATCTGTTTTTTCATACATTTTTTTTTTTTTTTTTCCGCTAATCAAAACAAACAATTCCCCAATAAAGTTTTCCTTAAATCTACCTTGAAATAACTCCTCATCTCACTGCCTTTAATCTCGCTCTTTTATCACAAATATTTACTACGACGAATCACCGAATCACCGAATCGCTCTGTTCCGCCCGAATCCGCCGCTTCCCCAAACACAATTTCCTCCCGTCGAAGCGCGTGAACGTTCCGTGGTGTTTTCCGGCGATGTGAGGCTGCACCCATCCGCACCGAGCGAATTAACATCCAATTAAAACCTGATTAAGTTCTGATTGGTTGATAATTGCGATGGCGCCGCCGTTCGCCGCTCGGTGGGGATTTGATGAGGTGCGCTAAATTAATTACTTCACCGACGCCGAGTTTTTAAAGGCGCTGACGCTGACGGGGGGAAAAAAAAAAAAAAAGCGGCGGCTAATGAATTGTTCCGGGACGCAGCGAGAGGCCGATCCCGGCGAGGGACGCGGAGCCGGGACGCGGAGCTTTGTTTTTCGCTCGGTTTATCTGCCTGATTAAGCCGCGCGTTCACGGTTATTATTAGAGTTTAGAGCGAAAGAAGAGGGGAAAAAAAGCGACGCCACATTTGTGCGTTTTAAACAGGTGTGTGCAAAAGTAAAAGTAAAAGTAAAAGTGAAAGTGAAAGTAAAAGTAAAAGTGTGGTTGTGTTTGTTTGGGATGTTTGGATCTTTGCTTCTTAAAGGTTCTACGTTACACAAAACTGACTCTTGTGAGCTCTCTTTGGCTCCTTGTCTCCTCTCCTCACCTTCTCTCCTTGTCTCCTCATCTCTTTGTCTCCTCCTCACCTCCTCTCCTCGTCTCCTTGTCTCTTTGCCTCCTCTCCTCTCCTCCTCTCCTCGTCTATTTGCCTCCTCTCCTCGTCTCATCACCTCGTCTCTTTGCCTCCTCACCTCCTCTCCTTGTCTCCTCGTCTATTTGCCTCCTCTCCTCATCTCCTTGTCTCTTTGTCTCCTGTCCTCATCTCCTTGTCTCTTTGCCTCCTCACCTCCTCTCCTCGTCTATTTGCCTCCTCTCCTCACCTCCTCTCCCCTTTGTCTCTTTGCCTCCTCTCCTCCTCTCCTCACCTCCTCTCCTCGTCTATTTGCCTCCTCTCCTCCTCTCCTCACCTCCTCTCCTCGTCTCTTTTGCCTCCTCTCCTCCTCACCTCCTCTCCTTGTCTATTTGCCTCCTCTCCTCACCTCCTCTCCTTGTCTATTTGCCTCCTCTCCTCCTCTCCTCACCTCCTCTCCTTGTCTCTTTGCCTCCTCTCCTCACCTCCTCTCCTCGTCTATTTGCCTCCTCTCCTCCTCTCCTCACCTCCTCTCCTCGTCTATTTGCCTCCTCTCCTCCTCTCCTCACCTCCTCTCCTCGTCTCTTTGCCTCCTCTCCTCCTCACCTCCTCTCCTTGTCTATTTGCCTCCTCTCCTCACCTCCTCTCCTTGTCTATTTGCCTCCTCTCCTCCTCTCCTCACCTCCTCTCCTTGTCTCTTTGCCTCCTCTCCTCACCTCCTCTCCTCGTCTATTTGCCTCCTCTCCTCCTCTCCTCACCTCCTCTCCTTGTCTCTTTGCCTCCTCTCCTCCTCTCCTCTCCTCGTGTCTTTGCCTCCTCACCTCGTCTCCTCTCCTCGTCTCCTTGCCTCCTCTCCTCGTCTCCTTGCCTCCTCTTGTGGTGGTTTAAACAGGTGTGTGTAAAAGTAAAAGTAAAAGTGTAAGTGTAGTTGTGTTTGTTTGAGCTGCTGGTTCTTGTGACTAGAATCCTGGTTTAGATCTTTACTTTTTAAAGGTCCTACGTTACACAAATGGACTCTAGTGAACTTTAAATCATCCTTTTATTGACTTTACTAATAAATGTACTTATAAAGATGATTTCACGGTCGCTCTCGTAGATCCTGACGTGTTTTTCAGTGAGGAGCACAGACTGGGCCGTGTTTAGACTCATGGTAACAAAACATCAGACTCCCTTTGCCTCAGAGCACTGGATCATTCTGAAGGGAGGATTTATCACTTTAGAGTCTTTATATTGAACAAAACACCAACACTAAAAGGTTGTGATTTTACAGCATTAACTCAAAGTCGCAGTATAATAAGAGCATTATCTGAGGGTCACATTTGACCCCCAGGACACGGCATCAGCTCCCACTGGGCACCACAGGTTTCTAATGTAGAAGTCAGTGGATTTGTTTCTTTAATGAAGTCGTTTTAGATCAATCTTGCCTTTTAAAATATACAGATTATAACATAACGTTCAGAGCCCGACCGATATATCGGTTGGTCAATATTATCGGCTGATATGGGCACCTGGAGGCATATTGGCCGATATGCTTACTGATAGGGGCCGATATTTCACGTGGGCATGTTATACGTCGTTATAAATCTTAGACTCTCTACATTCTGCTCATTTAATCCAATTTACAGACAGATAAATGTCCAAATATGTGGCTCCACATCAGTATTTATCTACGGAGACATTTGTCTGTGTGTGTGTCTGTGTCTGTGTGTGTGTGTGTGTGTGTGTTCGTACTGTCCCTAAACACACCACAGAGTCACGTGTGTTTGTTTACACCTGCAGACTCAGATCCAAACATTGAGATTATTTTCTTTTTACGGACAATCGGTTTGAGTCTGGATTAAAAGGACATTTATTAGTTCAGACTTGTGATGTGGGAGGAGCCTGTGTGAGTCTGAGTGTTGAAATACGTCGACTCTGAAGCTAGTTTTGGTCATTTGTTATGGGTTAGCTGCTGTAGCTCCCGCACATAAACAGACTGTTTTCTATTGGTCTGTTCTAAAGTGATTATATTGGTCGTATATTTGTTACTGGACCTGCACTGATATGTAAATGAGCTGTGAACAGACGTGTGAATTATGACATTTCCGCATATAATTAATTATATGCGCACACGTATTTACGGATAAAGGCTAACAGCGCTAGTTTCTTTACTAGTTAAGGGTCGATCACGAACGAAATGGTTCTTAGATCCGGCTCTTTGAAGCGAACAATGGGAGCCTGATCCTTATTAGGAGCCGTGTTTTCTCTTTCTCTCACTTTTTTTCTCTTCACGCCGCGTGCAGACTCGTGGGAGTTTGACCAGTGTTGGGAAGTTTACTTTTAAAATGTAATCCCCTACAGATTACAGATTACACACCCCAAAATGTAATTTGTAACGTAATCCATTAAATTACTTAAAGTGAGTAACGTAATCTGATTACTTTGGATTACTTGATATTGTCATGTTTTTTTAAACGACATGAATGTAACAACCACATCCTGAAAATTCTTGTTTGTTGTCTTCAAATTGTCTGAGCCCAAGTCTCCATGAATAAACAACTGTTTACTGTAGAAACAAAGACCACGAGATCTTAACATAAGAGGTTTTGTCTGTTAAAAGACAGAAACAAGATCAGACTTTCCTTCACCATATTAAAAAATATTATTGATAGAGAAATTATTTTTTATATGAGATCACCTTAAATTATGTCAACCTACTGTTAGGTGTCATGTTGTTTAGACCTGGTTTAGTCCTGGTTTAGTCCTGATTTTTAGACCTGGTCTAGACCAGGTCTTTAGTTCTGGTTTAGTCGTGGTTTAGTCCTAGTTTAAACCTGGTTCAGTCCTGCTTTAGTCCTGGTTCAGTCCTGCTTTAGTCCTGGTTTAGTCCTGCTTTAGTCCTGGTTTAGTCCTGGTGTTAGTTCTGGTTTAGAGGCGCACAGGAGGAAGTGCGGTTTACGCGAGAAAACACAGTCCACACGCGGTGCACGAGACGTCGGTGTCCGCGCAGTAACTACGGAAGGAGACGTGGTCCACGGGTTCTCAGGTTGATGACGATGATGAAGGTGTGTGTGTGTGTTTGTGTGTGTTTGTGTGTGTGTGTTTGTGTGTGTGTGTATAGGACAGTAGTGCAGATATTATGAGTCTATGCAGGTTGTTTTCACCAGTGCCAGTAGCTCCGGTTTCACATTTAAGTTGTAGGCGATTTTATATTTGTTTTTTTTATATATATATCTCACATCGGGAGAAGAATTTCCAAGACACAAATGCGTTTTTACCAATGCACTGCTGCTTCCACTGTGTGACTGACACCGCCAACTTTAACATGACGTTTACATCGCTCTTACTGTCACGTTCTGTTTGGGCTTCAGGCAATGAGTGAAATTACCGAAATAAAAAAATAAATAAATGGGATGTAGCACAAAATGTGAAAACAGGAAAATACCGCCTTGTAATCCACTTATTTCAGCAAAGTAACTGTAATCCAATTACCACTCATTGAAACAGTAACTGTAACTGAATACAGTTACTCATAATTTGTACTCTGATTACGTAACGGCGGTACATGTAATCTGTTACTCCCCAACACTGTGTTTGACAGCAGCAGCGGCTGAAAACGAAACTTTGAGAAATTTGCGTGTACGTAGGATAAAAATAATAATAATTAAAAAAAGTGCATATTTGGCTGTAGTTTAGCATAAAATAAATAAACCAGGACTAATATTGGGCACGAGATAGAGACCGAGTCCCGACACTCAGTCCTGGTTCAGTTTTGGTTTAGTCCTGTGGTGGTCTAGATCTGTTTAGTCCTGGTTTAGTCCTTTTTCAGTCCTGCTTTAGACCTGCTTTAGACCTGCTTGCAACAAAACAATCTGAAGAGCCACTTGGGAGCCAAAAGAACCAGCAGCTTTTAGTGAGCTGAGCCAAAAGAGCCGGTTCTCTAAAAAGAACTGGAATACCCATCACTAGTGTCTAGAATGTGATGCAAAAATGCCATTAAGTCAACCTACTGTCTGTAAATATGATGTAAAGAGGCAGAATAACAATAAATGTTCGCCTAAATAAACCCAATTTAAAATCCACTGGAGCCAAACCTAAGTTTTTTAAACAATTCAAAATTTACAGTGAATTTTTACATCACTAAATAGATCGGTGATTATATCGGCAGCGCCAACTCCCATTATATCGGTTTCATATCGGCCACAGCAAAATCCATATCGGTCGGGCTCTAATAACGATCCGTGTGTGTTATTGTAGTTATATAACAGACTCAAGTACAACACGTCTTTAATCGGGCTGTATCGATATCCAAATCTCTCTGTACGATATTTTCATGATATGCATCTCACAGTATGAGATTTATTGCGATATTTCGTAGAGGCAAACAAAACTGTTAACTTTTTTCCTCTTAAAATGCTTTGACAAGACTTAATCCAAAGAACAAAGAGTCAAAAGTGTTAGAACTGTTATTTCTTCTTGTCGTCTGCACTGAAATGGAGCAAAGGATCATGGTCTATGTAGTTCCTCTGTGTTTTTTAACTATTGCTGCAACATAACTCTTCATTTAAACAAAGAGACTTGTAATTCGATATATTGTGATGGTCCAAGATATTATTGTGAGAACTTGGACGATACGATATCACCATATTTTGGTTATTGTTACATCCCTCGTCTTTAACTGATCTTTAGTGTTTATTCAATTATAGCTGTTTTTATTGTTAAAATTCCCTTGGACAACATGCTCTCTGACTGTTAGAAGGCTCCCCTTCCACAGATCTGACCTGTAATTTGGCCTGGTCAAGATGCTGCAGAACATCAAAAGAAAGTTCCACAGTATTTTCACTGTGGTGAATATACTCTGGTGTCATAGCAACACGTCAAAGTCTGATCTCAGAAGTTCACAAAAACTGTTGTTGTGTCCTTAGGCAAGACACTTCACCCACACTGCAGAGTATGAAAGTAGTGTGTGTGTGAGTGATGGTGGTGGTCGGAGGGACCGATGGTGCAGATTGGCAGCCGTGCTTCTGTCAGTCTGTCCCAGGGCAGCTGTGGCTACAGTAGTAGTTCACCTTCACTGGGTCTGAGTGATTGAATAAAGTTCTGTGAAGTGTCTTTGTGACGTGTGTCTGTGAAAAGCTCGAGATCAGGAGAGTCAAACTCATTTTGTTCCGGGGGTCGTGTCCAACCGACTTTGATCCCAAAGTGTCCGGATCAGAAAACTCATGTCATATAAACCCCAAAAATAACAATAAGTTCAAATATTTGTGCAAAGAAACACAAATCTATTACAGAAATCTTTTTTAATTGATGAACTCTTTCTTTTACAAAATATTATAATATTATGAACAACCGGAAACTTTAAGAAAAATACAATTTCAACACAAAATTTTAACATGAACTTGTTTGTAAACAGGAATAAGTCCATTTTTGTTGTAAAATCCTGCACTCGGCTCCACTTTTCTCATGTTGGACATTTTTCTGATGAGGGTGTCACGGTCAACAGTCAAAACGATCGTCCTTTAAGAGCGTTTGGAAAGAGACAAGTCTTCATTTGTGCTGCTCTGGTGGGAGGGGCCACGTACAGAGACGTTGGAGACGCTGCTGTGATAAACACCACAGAAAATTAACACGATTTTAATAGAAAATATCATTCAAATATTTTTGTAGAAAATCAGCTGAGGGCCAGAATAAGGGTCTTGGAGGGCCGGATCTGGCCCCCGGGCCGCATGTTTGACACCTGTGCTCGATATAAAACAAAATAAAGATGTATCGATATCCAGGTGTCACGATACGATATCGTCACGGTGTGAACCTCACGGTACGATATTTATTGCGAAATCGTGGGAAAGTTCAGGATATGAGGAGGAGGTTCAAGATGTTGTGATATTTTACATAATAACAAGACGGACATGAGAAAACTGAGCATCATTTGGTAAAACATTTACTGTCATTTTCATATCAGTGACATTTGGATCTGTCTGTCCTCTCTCTCTTCTCTTCGTGGACTCTCTCTTCTCTTCGTGGACTCTCTCTGCTCTTCGTGGACTCTCTCTCCTCTTCGTGGACTCTCTCTTCTCTCTTCTCTTCGTGACTCTCTTCTCTTCGTGGACTCTCTCTTCTCTTCGTCTCTCTCTCTCTCTCTCGTGACTCTCTCTCTTCTCTTCGTGGACTCTCTCTTCTCTTCGTGGACTCTCTCTTCTCTTCGTGGACTCTCTCTCTTCGTGGACTCTCTTCTTCTCTTCGTGGACTCTCTCTGCTCTTCGTGGACTCTCTCTTCTCTTCGTGGACTCTCTCTTCTCTTCGTGGACTCTCTTCTTCTCTTCGTGGACTCTCTCTTTCTCTTCGTGGACTCTCTCTTCTCTTCGTGGACTCTCTCTTCTCTTCGTGGACTCTCTCTCTCTTTCGTGGACTCTCTCTCTCTTCGTGGACTCTCTCTTCTCTTCGTGGACTCTCTCTCTCTCTTCTCTTCGTGGACTCTCTCTTCTCTTCGTGGACTCTCTCTCTCTTCGTGACTCTCTCTTCTCTCGTGGACTCTCTCTTCTCTTCGTGGACTCTCTCTTCTCTTCGTGGACTCTCTCTTCTCTTCGTGGACTCTCTCTCTTCTCTTCGTGGACTCTCTCTCTTCTCTTCGTGGACTCTCTCTCTCTCTCTCTTCGTGGACTCTCTCTTCTCTTCGTGGACTCTCTCTCTTCTCTCTTCGTGGACTCTCTCTTCTCTTCGTGGACTCTCTCTCTTCTCTTCGTGGACTCTCTCTTCTCTTCGTGGACTCTCTCTTCTCTTCGTGGACTCTCTCTTCTCTTCGTGGACTCTCTCTCTCTTCGTGGACTCTCTCTCTTCTCTTCGTGGACTCTCTCTCTCTTCTCTTCGTGGACTCTCTCTTCTCTTCGTGGACTCTCTCTTCTCTTCGTGGACTCTCTCTTCTCTTCGTGGACTCTCTCTTCTCTTCGTGGACTCTCTCTTCTCTTCGTGGACTCTCTCTTCTCTTCGTGGACTCTCTCTTCTCTTCGTGGACTCTCTCTGCTCTTCGTGGACTCTCTCTTCTCTTCGTGGACTCTCTCTCTCTCTTCGTGGACTCTCTCTCTCTCTTCGTGGACTCTCTCTTCTCTTCGTGGACTCTCTCTGCTCTTCGTGGACTCTCTCTTCTCTTCGTGGACTCTCTCTTCTCTTCGTGGACTCTCTCTGCTCTTCGTGGACTCTCTCTCTTCTCTTCGTGGACTCTCTCTTCTCTTCGTGGACTCTCTCTTCTCTTCGTGGACTCTCTCTCTCTTCGACTCTCTCTTTCTCTCTCGCTCTGGACTCTCTCTTCTCTCTCTTCGTGGACTCTCTCTTCTCTTCGTGGACTCTCTCTGCTCTTCGTGGACTCTCTCTCTCTTCTCTTCGTGGACTCTCTCTCTCTTCTCTCTCTCTCTCTTCGTGGACTCTCTCTCTCTCTTCGTGGACTCTCTCTTCTCTTCGTGGACTCTCTCTTCTCTTCGTGGACTCTCTCTTCTCTTCGTGGACTCTCTCTCTCTTCGTGGACTCTCTCTTCTCTTCGTGACTCTCTCTCTCTTCGTGGACTCTCTCTCTTCTCTTCGTGACTCTCTCTTCTCTTCGTGGACTCTCTCTCTCTTCGTGGACTTCTCTCTCTTCTCTTCGTGGACTCTCTCTTCTCTTCGTGGACTCTCTCTTCTCTTCGTGGACTCTCTCTTCTCTTCGTGGACTCTCTCTTCTCTTCGTGGACTCTCTCTGCTCTTCGTGGACTCTCTCTTCTCTTCGTGGACTCTCTCTTCTCTTCGTGGACTCTCTCTTCTCTTCGTGGACTCTCTCTTCTCTTCGTGGACTCTCTCTTCTCTTCGTGGACTCTCTCTTCTCTCTTCGTGGACTCTCTCTTCTCTTCGTGGACTCTCTCTGCTCTTCGTGGACTCTCTCTCTCTTCTCTTCGTGGACTCTCTCTTCTCTTCGTGGACTCTCTCTTCTCTTCGTGGACTCTCTCTGCTCTTCGTGGACTCTCTCTCTGCTCTTCGTGGACTCTCTCTCTCTTCGTGGACTCTCTCTCTCTCTCTCTCTCTCTCTTCGTGGACTCTCTCTCTCTCTTCGTGGACTCTCTCTCTCTTCGTGACTCTCTCTTCTCTTCGTGGACTCTCTTCTCTTCTCTTCGTGGACTCTCTCTTCTCTTCGTGGACTCTCTCTTCTCTTCTGGACTCTCTTCTCTTCGTGGACTCTCTCTTCTCTTCGTGGACTCTCTCTCTTCTCTCTGCTCTCTCTCTCTTCGTGGACTCTCTCTCTCTCTTCTCTCTCGTGGACTCTCTCTTCTCTTCGTGGACTCTCTCTTCTCTTCGTGGACTCTCTCTTCTCTTCGTGGACTCTCTCTTCTCTTCGTGGACTCTCTCTCTGCTCTTCGTGGACTCTCTCTCTCTCTTCGTGGACTCTCTCTCTTCTCTTCTGGACTCTCTCTCTCTCTCGTGACTCTCTCTTCTCTTCGTGGACTCTCTCTTCTCTTCGTGGACTCTCTCTTCTCTTCGTGGACTCTCTCTTCTCTTCGTGGACTCTCTCTGCTCTTCGTGACTCTCTCTCTCTTCGTGGACTCTCTCTTCTCTTCGTGGACTCTCTCTCTTCTCTTCGTGGACTCTCTCTTCTCTTCGTGGACTCTCTCTCTTCTCTTCGTGGACTCTCTCTCTTCTCTTCGTGGACTCTCTCTTCTCTTCGTGGACTCTCTCTTCTCTTCGTGGACTCTCTCTCTTCTCTTCGTGGACTCTCTCTTCTCTTCGTGGACTCTCTCTCTTCTCTTCGTGGACTCTCTCTTCTCTTCGTGGACTCTCTCTCTCTCTCTCTCTCTCTCGTGGACTCTCTCTGCTCTTCGTGGACTCTCTCTCTCGACTCTCTCTTCTCTTCTGGACTCTCTCTCTTCTCTTCGTGGACTCTCTCTTCTCTTCGTGGACTCTCTCTTCTCTCTTCGTGGACTCTCTCTCTCTCTCTCTCTCGTGACTCTCTCTCTCGTGGACTCTCTCTCTCTTCGTGGACTCTCTCTCTCTTCGTGGACTCTCTCTCTCTCTCTCTCTCTTCGTGGACTCTCTCTCTTCTCTTCGTGGACTCTCTCTTCTCTTCGTGGACTCTCTCTTCTCTTCGTGGACTCTCTCTCTGCTCTTCGTGGACTCTCTCTTCTCTTCGTGGACTCTCTCTTCTCTTCGTGGACTCTCTCTGCTCTTCGTGGACTCTCTCTCTGCTCTCGGCCTCCTCGCGTGATTGATCGACGCTGTTTACGTTTGGGCACCGCACTCAATTTCAACTTATCCTCCATTAGCGCTCGCCCGAGTCCCCTCGCCCGCCGGAGCTAAAACAACACTCGCCGCGCTAATGAAGACTTATCGCTGCCATTACGCCGTTCATTGTGACAAATCCCGCGCGCCGCTTCTGTCTCCCGCCGTCGGAACACGCCCGTCCCGTGTCGCGGACGGAGCGGCGTAAATATGCTGCGCTTCAAGGACGGAGGAGCGAGTTCCCTTTGGAGAGTGAGGGACGGAGGGACGGGGGGACGGGGGGACGGGGGACGGGGGGACGGGGGGGACGGAGGGACGGGGGGACGGGGGGACGGGGGGGGGGACGGGGAGGGACGGGGGACGGGGGGGACGGGGGGACGGGGGGGGGGACGGAGGGACGACGGGGGACGGGGGACGGGGGACGGACGGGGGACGGAGGGACGGAGGGACGGGGGGACGGGAGGGACGGGGACGGGACGGGGGACGGAAGGACGGGGGACGGGGGACGGAGGGGACGGAGGGACGGGAGGGACGGGGGGACGGAGGGACGGAGGGACGGGGGACGGAAGGACGGAGGGACGGGGGGACGGGGGGGACGGACGGGGGACGGGGGACGGAGGACGGGGGGACGGGGGGACGGGGGGACGGAGGGAGAGTGGAGCTACGGCGGCTCACGAGGGACACGCTCGCTCGAATCTGAGGGAGGTTTAAACGATTTGGGCCAGTCAGGATTTTGGACAAAAAACATATAAATTATCTCTGTGTGTCTCCTCGTCTCTTTGTCTCTTCTCCTCGTCTCTTTGTCTCCTCTCCTCGTCTCTTTGTCTCTTCTCCTCGTCTCTTTGCCTCCTCGTTTCCTCTCTTTTGTCTCTTCTCCTCGTCTCCTGTCCTCCTCTCCTTGTCTCTTCTTCCTCCTCTCTCTTTGTCTCTTCTCCTCGTCTCTTTGTCTCTTTCCTCTCTCTTGTCTCTTTGTCTCTCTCTCTCTCGTCTCTCTTTCTCGTCTCTCTTGTCTCTTCTCTCGTCTCTTTGTCTCTCTTCTCCTCTCTCTCCTGTCTCTTCTCCTCGTCTCTCTTCGTCTCTCTCTCCTCGTCTCTTTGCTCTCCTCTCTCTCTTGTCTCTGTCTCTTCTCCTCGTCTCTTTGTCTCTTCTCCTCGTCTCTTTGTCTCTTCTCCTCGTCTCTTTGTCTCCTCTCTCTCTCCTCTCTTTGTCTCCTCTCCTTGTCTCTTCTCCTCGTCTCCTTGTCTCTTCTCCTCGTCTCTTTGTCTCTTCTCCTCGTCTCTTTGTCTCTTCTCCTCGTCTCTTTGTCTCCTCCTCTCCTTGTCTCTTTGCCTCCTCGTTTCCTCTCTTTGTCTCTTCTCCTCGTCTCTTTGTCTCTTTCTCTCTTTCCTCTCTTTGCCTCCTCTCCTCGTCTCTTTTGCCTCCTCTCCTTGTCTCTTTGCCTCCTCGTTTCTCTCTCTTTGTCTCTTCTCCTCGTCTCTTTGTCTCTTTTCCTCGTCTCTTTGCCTCCTCTCCTTGTCTCTTTGCCTCCTCGTTTCCTCTCTTTGTCTCTTCTCCTCGTCTCTTTGTCTCCTCTCCTCGTCTCTTTGTCTCCTTCCTCGTCTCTTTGTCTCCTCGTCTCTTGTGTCTCTCTCCTCGTCTCTTTGTCTCTCCTCGTCTCTTTGTCTCCTCTCCTCGTCTCTTTGTCTCCTCGTCTCTTTGTGTCCTCTCCTCATCTCTCTTCTCTTCGTCCACTCTCTCTTCTCTGCTCATCGTCCTCTCTCCGCTCTTTGTGGACTCTCTCTGCTCTTTTTACACTCCTCTCTGCTCTCTCGTCTCTTTGCCTTCTCTTCTCGTCTCTTTGCCTCGTCTCTTCTCCTCGTCTCTTCTCCTCGTCTCTTTGCCTCCTCTCCTCGTCTCTTTGTCTCCTCTCCTTGTCTCTTTGGCTCCTTGTCTTGTCTCCTCTCTGCTTCTCCTCATCTCTTTGCCTCCTCATCTCCTCTTCTTGCCTCCTCTTTGCCTTGTCTCCTCTCCTCACCTCCTCTCCTCGTCTCTTTGCCCCTCGTCTCCTCTCCTTGTCTCTTTGCCTCTCCTCCCCTCATCTCCTCTCCTCGTCTCCTCCTCTCCTCTCCTCATCTTCTCTCCTCGTCTCCTCTCCTCGTCTCTTTGCCTCCTCCTCTCCTCTTTGCCCCTCTCCTCCGTCTCCTCTCCTCGTTTCCTCTCCTCACCTCCTCTCCTTTGTGCATCTCCTCTCCTCCTTCTCTCCTCGCCTCCTCTTTGCCTCCTCTCCTTCTCTCCTCTCCTCATCTTCTCTCCTCGTCTCCTCTCCTTGCTTCCTCTCCTCGTCTCTTTGCCACCTCCTCTCCTCTTTGCCCCTCTCCTCGTCTCCTTCGTCTCCTCTCCTTGTTTCCTCTCCTCACCTCCTCTCCTTGTCTCTTTGCCCCCTCGTGTCCTCTCCTTGTCTCTTGCCTCTCCTCTCGCCTCCTCTCCTCTCCTCCTCTCTCTCTCTTGCCTCCTCCTCTCCTCTTTGCCCCTCTCCTCGTCTCCTCTGTCTCCTCTCCTCGCCTCCTCTCCTCGTCTCCTTCTTCTCCTCTCCTTTGTCTCCTCTACTCTCTCTCCTCGTCTCCTCTCCTCGTCTCCTCATCTCCTCTCGTCTCCTCTCCTCGTCTCCTCTCTCCTCTCTCTCGTCTCCTCGTCTCCTCTCCTCTCGTCTCCTCCTCTCGTCTCTCTCTTCTCCTCTCCTCGTCTCCTCTACTTCCTCTCCTCGTCTCCTCTCCTTCCTCTCTCTCCTCCTCGTCTCCTCTCTCTCTCCTCGTCTCCTCTCTCGCCTCTCCTCGTTCTCCTCTCCTCGTCTCCTCATCTCCTCGTCTCCTCTCCTCGTCTCCTCATCTCTCTCTCCTCGTCTCCTCTCCTCTCTCCTCGTCTCTCTCTCTCTCTCTCCTCCCGTCTCCTCATCTCCTCGTCTGGTCTAACGTCCCCCGACAGCTCTGGACCTGCTCGTCCTCGTCGCGGCTCTCGGCTCTCGGTGTGGAGCGGGTTTTGAAGCGGCGCGTCTGAAATGTCCCTGTCAGACGGAGACGGGGGGACGACGCTTCGGGACGACGACGCCTCTGATGGACGGAGACATGAATGGAGTGAGGAGGAGGAGGAGGAAGAGGAGGAGGAGGAGAGAGGAGGAGGAGGAGGAGGAGGAGGAGGAGGAGGAGGAGAGAGAGAGGAGGAGGAGGAGGAGGAGGAGGAGGAGGAGGAGGAGGAGGAGGAGGAGGAGGAGGAGGAGGAGGAGAGGAGGAGGAGGAGAGGAGGAGGAGGAGAGGAGGAGGAGGAGGAGGAGGAGGAGGAGAGGAGGAGGAGGAGGAGGAGGAGAGGAGAGGAGGAGGAGGAGGAGGAGGAGGAGAGAGGAGAAGAGGAGGAGAGGAGGAGGAGGAGGAGGAGGAAGAGGAGGAGAGAGGAGGAGAGAGAGGAGGAGAGGAGAGAGGAGAGGAGGAGGAGAGGAGGAGAGAGAGGAGGAGAGGAGGAAGAGGAGGAGGAGGAGGAGAGGAGGAGGAGGAGAGGAGGAGAGGAGGAGGAGGAGGAGGAGGAGGAGAGAGGAGGAGGAGGAGGAGGAGGAGGAGAGAGAGAGGAGGAGAGGAGGAGAGAGGAGGAGGAGGAGGAGGAGGAGGAGAGGAGGAGGAGGAGAGAGGAGGAGGAGGAGGAGAGGAGGAGAGGAGGAGGAGGAGGAGAGAGGAGAGGAGGAGGAAGAGGAGGAGGAGGAGGAGGAGGAGAGAGAGGAGGAGGAGGAGAGGAGGAGGAGGAGGAGAGGAGAGGAGGAGGAGGAGGAGGAGGAGGAGGAGGAGGAGAGGAGGAGGAGGAGAGGAGAGGAGGAGGAGGAGGAGAGAAGAGGAGGAGGAGGAGGAGGAGGAGGAGGAGAGGAGGAGGAGAGAGGAGAGAGAGAGGAGGAGGAGAGGAGGAGGAGGAGAGGAGGAGAGGAGGAGAGGAGGAGGAGGAGAGGAGGAGAGAGAGGAGGCCTGGAATCTGGTCACGTGAGCGAGTTCAGACGTGGAGCTTCTCTGTCGGGACGAGGTCGACGACGCTTCCGGTTTCAGTGTTTTACTTCTGCGACCAGTGTCAGGAGTAACAGATTACATGTACCGGAGTAATCAGAGTACAAATGATGAGTAACTGTATTCAGTTACAGTTACTGTTTCAGTGAGTGGTAATTGGATTACAGTTACTTTGTTGAAATAAATGGATTACAGAGCAATATTCTCCTGTTTTCACATTTTGGGATATTCGTTTATTCATTTATTTATTTATTTTTCGGTAATTCCACTCATCGGGGAACACGAAACCTCGTCTAAAACCAGGACTAAACCAGGTCCAAAACCAGGTCCAAACCAGGTCTAAACCAGGACTAAACCAGGACTAAACCTCGTCTAAAACAAGGACTAAACCAGGTCCAAACCAGGTCTAAACCAGGACTAAACCAGGTCTAAACCAGGACTAAACCAGGACTAAACCAGGTCTAAACCAGGTCTAAACCAGGTCAAACCAGGAACTAAACCAGGTCTAAACCAGGACTAAAACCAGGTCTAAACCAGGACTAAACCAGGTCTAAACCAGGACTAAACCAGGACTGACTAAACCAGGACTAAACCAGGTCTAAACCAGGACTAAACCAGGACTAAACCAGGTCTAAACCAGGACTGGACCAGGACTAAACCAGGTCTAAACCAGGACTAAACCAGGACTGAACCAGGACTGAACCAGAACTAAACCAGGACTAAGCCAGGACTAAACCAGGACTAAAACTGGACTAAACCAGGACTAAAACTGGACTAAAACAGGACTAAACTAGGACTGAATGTCTGGTCGGGCCCGGAGGTGCGCCCATGTAGACCGTCGGGTAGATTAATCCCGGTTTAGTCCTGGTTTAGTCCTGGTTTAGTCCTGGTTTAGTCCTGGTTTAGTCCTGGTTTAAACAGAAAGAACAAAAACAGTTGATTTTTCTTTTTCTTATTTCGGGTTTTATTTTGAAAAACAAATGAACAAATGATTGACGAGTTCACGCAGACTCCGTTTTAGTTTAGATATTTTCCCGAACGCTGGCCTATGCTCTTTTTTTAAAAATGAAAATATTATTCATGTCGGAAAAGCGGAACGTTTGAAAAATAGTAAAGTCCTGCGACACCAACAATGGAAAAAAAAAGGACAAAAAGACGTCAATATTTAAACCTGAAACCTGTCGACGTTTTCGTGTGATACTTTTGCTTTTACTTGAGTATTTTTGTTAACGACCGAGTACTTCTTCCAGTCTCTGTCCCTGACTCTGAATAATGCACGCTCCTCGAACTCGTCCAGATGCCCGTCCTCGTCCAGGTCCGCTGAGCCGTCACTAAGTTCTTCCTCTGACATCTCCGCTCGTGTTCGTCCGTTAAACTTTAATGACGGAACAAGGCCTAGAAACTCTCAAACTCTCCGAACGGAAACAAAAACACGGAGCGGGCGAGCAACTTTCCCGCGCTAAAGTTGTCGTGCGGATCTCGAGTCACCCGGAGAGACGTGGCGGAAACGAGCAGAGCGAATCCTGAAGCGCCTCCGGGTGGAATCACGCGGGCGCCGGGTTTTGGTCCGTGATCGGGACCCGCCGGTTTAGCTGCACTTCCTGCTTTTCTTGCGCGGTGGCGAGGAGCGTTGCGGCCCCCGGGGGACAGGAGGGGGTCATCATTAAAACAGCGGATCGGAGGACGGAGACAGAGAAGGAACATGACAAGGATTTAAATGTGTGTAATGGCAGATCCGTGAAAGTCGTCAGCGGTCGGGTCCATTTGTTTGATTTGGTTTAAGAGAGACGACGTGAACTTTGAAGGCTTCAGCATCACAAACTCCAACGTTCTTTAGGCCTGTTTAGTGGAAGATCTTTATGTTGGTAAAGTATAAACACGGTTAGTGGGACCAGATTTTCAAAGTCTGAAACTGGAACAACCCCGGGTTTTGAGGTGGTTGGTAAGAATAAAATTGTGAAACAAATGAGTAATTAAAGAAAACTGTTTTGCACTCGGCCCATTCATGACTTATTCACGACAACATGTGAGTCAGTGAATGAATGAACGTTTATTGGGACAGTAACGCACAGAACGAGCATAGAAAACATAAATACATAGATATATTACAAAAAATAAATACTCATTTTCTAAAACTACAACAAAAACTTCTTTTTTCTACTGTCCAAATGAACAAAGAGCAAACAGACGTCTCATTTCCTGTAGAATATAAACTAGAATTGCACAGTACAAACAGTAAGTACATATATAGATTGTAGAACAGCTGGATATATAGTTTATTTTGGACACATTTATGTTTTTCTGCCTTATTTCATGTTCAAAGTATTGTTATTTTTATGTATCACATATTTGTAACCTGTATTTATTTTCAATTTGAAAGTTTTGCATAAATTATTAATAATAAAGATAGATAAATAAATATAATATATAATAAAGCATATTATTATATCATATAAATAAGATAAGATAATCCTTTTTTGTCTCCCATGGGAGAAATTTGTCTTGGGACGGGGGTCACATGTTTTATCAAAACACAGGACGACACAACACAAAGCAGCACATAAACAAACAGCATAAAACAAAGTAAATATGAGACCAGTGTGACCACGAGTGATGCACCAACAGGACCTTAAATTATCCTTAACAGGCAGGACCTTGAATTCTTCTGTTCTATTAATTATTGCACATTCCCTAAGCCTATGTGCAGTTTTAATTATAATTATTGCACTTTCCCTAAGCCTTTTATAATTATTTTTTTAACTGCACTACCTGAGTTTAGCAGGTTAACAACTAGTGGCACAAAAGAATGTTTGAATCTGTTCAGTTTACAGTTTGGACACTGAACCTTCTGCCTGACGACATCAACTCAAACTGACTGTGAAGAACATGGGTTGGGTCATTGATCACCTTCCTGCCGAGAAGCTCACAGTCTCCTCAAAAATTAGCTGAAGTGAGCTCGGGGCCACACCCATTATTTTACCTGCTCTTTTAGTCAAGGTAAAAATCTGTGATTTAAATATATATAATATAATGTATTAAGCCCTTTTGAAAACATGTATATTTGGACAAAGTTTTAGTTCTATTTTCATGTTGTTCCATAATTTGACTCCACAAACGGGGAAGTCACAGTTTTTTTATTTTTAAAATCTATTCACCCTAGATATATCGATACAGCAGCCCACAATATCGACACTGTATCATCACATTAAACGATACGATATATTGATATTTGAATATTTGTGCACAGTGTTGTTGTCACGTTCCCAGAGGTGGCGTCGACTGAAGAGGACGAGGTTAAACCAAACAAACAAAAGAACACAGACTCAGGCCAAAACACGATGGTAAAAAGTCGATATAAACACAGAACGATGATAAATCTGCTTTAACAGTGACATGTCAGCAAAACAAAACTAGCACATTAGAAGCAGCTGTTTCAGAGCACAACACTCGTGTTTAGATCGATAAAATATTACAATTCCCACACAGAATGATTCTAACAGGAGCCAAACAAAATACATTAAATAAAGAGACGCTAAAACGCCAGAGAAGTGAAATAAAAGCAGAAAAAACTGGTGATTAAACAGAAGTCGTTGTGTGTTTACGTTAGCTTTAGCTTTAGCCTTTGCTGCTCACTGCAAAGTTTATAAGTTTGTCCACGAGGAATTTCAGACGTTTTTCTGGGGTAATTTAAGAAAACTGTTTGTTAACGTTAGCGCCTTTGTTAAGCCTTTCAGTTTCCAGCAGCAACTCGACCACTGTTTGACTGAAGGAAAACAAAAACTATGAATCATCTCTTTAAAAATGACTTGACTTGGAGTTTCATTTTGAGAAAAATCTTAGAAATAAGAAAAATGTTAGAAATGAGGGAACATAGAGCTGTGGGAGTCTTGTGCCGTGGGAACTTATGTCTGACCTTTTAGCCCAGTGGTCGGGATCCCACGGCTCTTTTATCCTTCTGTTGTGGCTCCTGTGATTTTGGAAAATAAATCATGTGTATTTAATTACAATGTATTTTTATTTTAGTTTGTTCATTTTTAAATGTAATTCTGAATTTGTAGATAATGTAGATAAAAAATGTGTCAAAGCCGCCGATGTGTGACACCCAGCAGAGATCTGACAACCAGCACGATGTCATGAGTAATGTAATGAGTAATGTAATGAGTAATGTAATGAGTAATGTAATGAGTAATGTAATGAGAGATGTAATGAGCTCTTTGACCCCTGGTCGGTAAATGATGGATAAATACAAGAAAAGAAAAGTTTCTAAAGAAACCAGAACATTTAATGCTACATGGACAGATTCATTTTCTATCACAGCTGATGAGACGGAGACACACGTCATAAAATGAAGACAAACACAGAAGCAGACAGTGTTTTTAGTAGTGAAGTTCTGTCTGTGACAGAGGGATGTTCTGCTGATGATGAGTCTGTTCTGTGTTTGGTTCATGTGAAACTTTTCACAGATTATACATCTGCAGGTCAAACACACAAACACATGTTTATATGAATGGACAGATATTCTCTGTAGCATTTCAATGATTTCATAAACACAACACACTCTAGTCCAGGGGTGTCAAACACATGGCCCGGGGGCCAGATCTGGCCCTTCAAGACCTTTAATCTGGCCCTCGGCTAATTTTCTAGTAAAATATTTGAATGATATTTTCTATTAAAATCTTGTTAATTTTCTGTGGTGTTTATCACAGCAGCGTCTCCAGCGTCTCTGTACGTGGCCCCTCCCACCAGAGCAGCACAAATGAAGACTTGTCTCTTTCCAAACGCTCTTAAAGGACGATCGTTTTGACTGTTGACCGTGACACCCTCATCAGAAAAATGTCCAACATGAGAAAAGTGGAGCCGAGTGCAGGATTTTACAACAAAAATGGACTTATTCCTGTTTACAGACAAGTTCATGTTAAAACTTTGTGTTGAAATTGTATTTTTCTTAAAGTTTCAGGTTGTTCATAATATTATAATATTTTGTAAAAGAAAGAGTTCATCAATTGAAAAAGATTTCTGTAATAGATTTGTGTTTCTCTGCACAAATATTTGAACTTATTGTTATTTTGGGGTTTATATGACATGAGTTTTCTGATCCGGACACTTTGGGATCAAAGTCGGTTGGATACGACCCCCGGAACAAAATGAGTTTAACACCTTTGCTTTAGTCTTTTATACAGAGCAAGTTAGAAGGTGTAATAAGGTAATAAAGCCGATACGTTTATATGTTGATACAGAGTCCTGCACCGATGGATACGGGCAAATAGTTGCTGAAATGGGCGGGTTTTAACATTCTGGAATTTTAAGGGCGGGTCAGGACTAAACCAGGCCTAATCTTGGAGAGAGAGAGAGAAAGTGAACCCTGAGCCCCGAGGAGCAGGTGTCCGAAAAGCGTGACGGCTGCACGTACCTCCTCATCTTCGAGCTCTGCACTGGTCCTTTCGCCCGCGGTCACTCAGGTCGACACGGAAGGACCTCGGAGCACATTCAGACAGTGACTCCTGGTTCTGGTTTAGTCCTGGTTCTGGTTTAGTCCTGAGTCCTTGTAGAATTGGTGTCTACGATTTACATCGTAAATCATGTTATATTTCTCCACTTCGAAGTTTAACTTTTCGTTGTCCATCATGAACCTTTCCTTGGACACAGAGCACATTGTTTACGTCGTTGTCTTGACTTTGGTTAAGTTATTTTGAAAGGGCATCGGAAGTTTATTTTGACACCGCGTGTTTATTTCCTTGTCTTTCCTCTGCTAAAAACTTTGGAGATGCACCGTTGACGCTGCAAAATTAGAACTCCAACCTCTCGAGCAGCGCGTCAGCGTCAGACACTCATTGGACGTGCGTATGACACTGTCGGTGGACATTGTGAGACCAGTTAAAATGAAAGTCTAAAGCAGCGCGTCTGCTGCTCATGTGCTGTGCTGCTGCGCATTGGGGTTTAGCCTCGTCTCACATCATCACAAACTTAGAATTACTAAACATCTTTACTTTGAATCATTGAGAACGTGCATCTGATGAATAGTTTAATTCAGATACGACTTTTTTATTTTATTAAGAAAACATTCGTAGTGAGTGGGTGACGTCCGGTGTCTGGACTCGGAGCCGTGCCTGGAGTCCGGAAACATCACTGGGCCGAAGACAGCCACACCAAACAGAGCCACGCCAACGCCCCGGCGACGAGTGCCAACGGAAAAGAGGTTATAGACGACTGCCAATCTGCGACTTTGCTCTTTCCAACCTCCACCAAAACTCACCAAAACTCACCAAAAACTCACCAAAGCCTCTCAGACCTGTGGCTCAACCCGCCCACCTCCAGGCTGGTGAAGAAACGCTCTGACCTCAACCAAATTTTCCCCTAAAACACATTTTTAAGAATAACACAGAATCCAGCTGACTTAGTTTAGGCAGTAAACAGACGAGCTTTAACAAACCCAAAACTTGAACTGGTAACAGAACCGAGCGCAGAGATTGTAACAAATAAACAAACACATGGACTCTTTCATTTCAAGTTTGTGATGTTACTAAGCAAAGCAAAGTCAGATTTCCAATCAGTCCAACTTTATTTGTACCAACACAAAGTCTCCAAAGTGATACACAGAGAAACACAATAGAAATTAACACATTAAATAATATAAAACATAAAATACACCAGAAAAAAACAATATTTAGATCAGTTAAAATGACTTAAATTAAAAACATTTTTGCTTTATTTGAGTCGATTCAACTTGACAAGTAAAATTATCTACTGATGGAGTAAGTGTGTTTTTCTTAATTCAAGCAACATTTGATTTGATTTGATTTCTTGATTTAAGTGCAAAAAGTTGTTGTTTTTCTTATTTTAAGTGTAGCGAGATATATTTTTATTTTCTAAGTACAAAAAGTCTTGCTCCACTGGCAGATCATTTTACTTGTCAAGTGAAATTTATTCAAATCATGATAAAACTTTCTTAATTCAAGTCGTCTTAACTTGACTAGGGTCATAAATCAGAACTAAACCAGGACTGTTTGTTGGGACTGGTGCAAAGGTGCGCCCACGTAGACTGTCAGGTGATCGCAGAGGAAAAACACCGGGGCCGGGGCTCAGTGCAGCTGTCGCCTGATCACACTTTGCAGACACCCTGCTCCAGGCTCAGGGTTCTCTCACTCTCTCCATCTCTCTCAAGTCCAAGATTAGTCCTGGTTTAGTCCTGGTTTCTCTACAGACTCAGTTTGCTGTTTTGTCTGGTTCTCTCTTTCCAATCACGGCTCTGAACTCGGTGTTGTTGTCGTTCGGTGCTAAAGTTCCTGGCGACACCAACTCAAAATCTGATTAGTTGACACAACAGTTTCATGGACATTTATTTTGTGTTCGAGTTCCTGCCCAACAGACTGTGAAAGCCTCAGGGACACTTCTTTGACTTTGACTCTGCCTGGCAACAAGTGACGTCTGAAATGTGATTGGTCAGATGCTTTAATATGAAAATCCATGTGTGGAAGCAGCACAAGCATCGAAAAAACAAGCAACGGAGGAGGACAGAACATTTGGTATTATTTAATAATAATATCATTAACATCAGTCTGAGTCAGATAAGTTTAAGGCCAATAGAGAAGAACCCTGACGCCTCATCACTGCTGTCTAGTGTTTTCTGATTCCTGATCTAGTCGCTGGTGAGAAATGAAATTGAGCGGAGGCACAAGCCTGGATCACCTGCTCCAAATCACGAAAAGATAAAACCAATTTGAGTCTGGATAAAAGCCGCAAATGATAAAAAAAAAAAATGGATTTAACCACTGCATTTATCTGCTTGAACTTAAAATCTTCATCAGTGACGACGCCGAGGTTGGCAGCTGTAGGTTTAGTGTATTGCTAAAAAGAGCCCTGTGACAAGGTGGGGCCTTTGTCTCATTTTAAATTCATGTTAGTTTCTGTTAAACATTTTTATTTTGAAAGGGAACTTGCTTTGCTTTGGGAGTTTCCTGGAGACTCACCTGGGGGGAGGTACTTCCTGCTGGCGGGGTATAAAAGCAAAGCAGGTGTCATCAATTTGGGAGAGACTTCTGTGAAGGTTGTTTGGTGTTTGTTGATTTGAGTCACTTATTTTTCAGTTTTTTTTGTACTTTATTTGAGCCTACACTGGAAGTCTGTTTGAGAATAAAAGACACTTTTTTTTTGTTTTGTTGCATCTGCCTCCTACTTTGACCACTTGGCCAGCTTCCCCACAAGCCCATGTCAAACATTCCACACAGGGAGAACATGCACATCCAGAGAGACCCACATCCTCCTTATACTGAGAGGAGCAGAGAGGCTAACCACTCTGCCACAGCCGCACAGAGAGGCCACGCTCACTCCGCTCAGACGCACCACGAGTCACTTCAGTTGTCAGGACTTTCTTGCCTTGTCACGGCTCAAACTTTGTCCAATCTTTTGCCCCGAACTCCACAAACTTCGTCTTCGGTCGTCACAGTTCTCCTCGTTCTCCTGCTCCGTCTCCTTCAAGCATCAGAACTGTGAGCCGCTCTCGCCGTGGGGACGTTTAATCTGATTACAGCCCAGCCTGCTCCAGCTGACACGCCAACATAAGAGCCCGGTTCAGCCCCATCTTCAGGAACAGCCCCGAGGCGGGACACGCACCCTCGCAGGCTCTGGTCCGCGGTTCGATTCCCGCGCGGGGCTAAGCTGCTGTGACAACGGGCGATGGAGCAATAGGGATATAATGGAAGTCACTTAGCCTGTACCGGTAAAGTGCAGCTCCAATCTCTGCAATATTTACCGGGACGTTGAGTTTCCCGAGGCTCATTAGCGTAACAGGGAGCGAGAGGAGGAGCGGGGGCAGGGGTCGAGAGAAGAAGAGACCCTTTTTCACAACAGCCAGGAGTGTCCCGCTGGAGGATTTGTGGAACTTCTGGTTTAAATGGTTTTCTGTGGCAAAATGTCTCTGGAAATGTGTGAGTAAATGTGTGTTGCATTTTCCAGCAGCTTCATAAATCTGCCCCGTCACCAAATCTTCAACCAACAAACTCCACAAAGGATAAACATTCTAACATGAACAATTTATCCACAACGATCGTGGGAAGAAAGATAAAAGCTTAAACAACGATGAGCATTAGTCACACACTGAACAAAACTAAAATGATGGTCATGAATAAAACAGAAGTAAGACCCCGTCCACACTAGTTCGTACTGGAGTTGTTTTGGTTGTGGGGACAGTGTTCGTTCACACTAATCCAACTGAAAACGGCTCCAGAGACGGAACGACCTGGTGCCTCCAGCTCCCACGAATCTGTGTTCGTACAGATCTGATCCGGCACCGTGTGGACACCTGAAAACACTGATACTCTGATGTAGATCTGTGCGCCGCGAAGTAATTCACCAACAAAACACTAAGAGGTGAGAATACATGTCCAGTCGTATAAACGTGTGTCTGTGTGTTAGAGATGCGTGGATTACAGTTACAGCCACGGTGTCTGCGGCTAAACCGGGGGTCGGGCGGATGACATGACGAAAAATAATATTTCAATTAAATTCAGTCAGGTGGCGGTTTAACTACTCAAATTAATATATATATATATATATATATATATATATTATAGCCTGTATTGTTAAGTGTTATGAGATATGTGTCTTTACTCCTGTGTGCAGTGTTTATAGCGCCGTGTGGCGTGAGCGTGACTGAGTGACTGCGTGTGCGCCCCCGAGGCAGGCGCTTCTTGAATGGGCCCGTGGAGCTTACGGGCGTCTATGTTTTACTGTATGTTAAATGAACAGTCGGAAGGCGACCGAAGCGAGTCAGGAAGCAACTGTCCTGTTATTTAGTGCATCACGGCAAATAAAGCCACAATTCTTGAGCAAAGAACTGGCGCGTTTATTGAGCCCAGGCACTCACGGTGAGGCTCCGAACAGGGAGTTAAACCCTTTTGTTACAGACAATTAAGAATGCGAACATGCACGTTGAGCAAATTTTGGAATGAATGAGCAATAGAGTTTGCATTTTGATCGAGGCTCCTTAGTTTGTTTGCTGTATGATTGTTCTAAAATTTAAAATCAGTGGGCGGGCGAGTGCGGTTTTGAAAATTGGTCAAAACCTTGGGTGCAAATGGACAGCGGGTGGATGATGAGTTTTGTGTCGCGGTTGCGGATGAAAACATAGCCCATCCGCGCATCTCTACTGTGTGTACGACCTGCAGACGTATAATCTCTGAAAAGTTTCACATGAACCAACAACACGACAGAAACACAGAACAGACTCACCATCAGCAGAACACCCCTCTGTCACAGAAAGAACACTCATATTCCACTGAGTCACTGTGTCCTTTAGTCCAACAGAAACTGAACCACTTCAGCGACACAAGGAAAGAGCTGTTTTTATCAGAGCAAATAGTTTATGCAAATGAGTCATGTGGTTTTAAGTTTCGTTTCTGTAAAATGTAAACAAATGTGCTCAAAGTTGTGTGGACAGAGAAGGATTTGATTGTGGACACAGAAACGACGAGTCTGGACGCAGATCGTTTCCGATATGGTGATACAGTGATTTGTTTCAGACTATAAAGCTACGTTCAGACTACAGGGCTTAACGCTCAATTCCAATTTTTTTGTGAAATCTGATGACTCCAGTGTGAACATTAAACGGCCCAAAAGTGTCCCACATGTGACACTGGAGACACGACGACGTCAACCGCAGCGAGCGTCTCTGTGTTTACAGAAGTTGTCCAAACATGGACGCAGCATCGAGCACCTGGAGATTTTAAAGTTCCTCTCGTACCGGAGCCACAACATGAACAACTTACTTGTTTTAAGGAGGAGATTGAGAAGGAGAAGGACGAGGTTTTTGGTCGTGGTGTTTTGTGGTGAGTGGAGATGTGCTTCACTTCAGTCACACGGAGTTCATTAACAATTTTCGTACGACGAGAAGAACGTTTGTGTACAATTGTCGCTTGTTGATGACGTGTAGGTGGATGGAATGCACTTTGGCCGTTCACACTGAAGTCACATGTCAAAAGATCAGATATGTATCAGTTTCAGGAGCACAGATCCAAGTGTCCTGGGTCACGTTTGAAAAAATCGGATCTGTGTGGTTCAGACTGACATTAAAAGATCAGATACAGGAACATAGAGACAAAAAATCTGACTTGGGTCACTTCAGGTGCAGACTGAACGCAGCCTAAGTAACTCGTTCACTCAGACTGATTCTAGAATTAAAATTAAAAAATCGATTTCATGATGTCGATATTAGCATAGACACACAGATTTGTTCAGTTTGAATGTGAGACATCATTAGGATTCCATAATATTAGTTACGCCAAACATTTACACACACATTTTACCAAAAGACCTACTCACGCAGGATAAGTACAACCTGGGATTGCCTGGTAATTTACAAATTACCGCCCAAACTCTGTGTGACTTGCAGCGCATTATCACGGGATCAGCAAAGTCCATAAATTACTCTATTTTACTGACATTGACACAGAGATGGAGAAGAAAAAAAAAAAAAAGAACACGGAAAGAAAAAGAAAGAGATAGAAAAGGCGCAATTACAACAACAAACCCTGAGATGCAGAAGGGTCCAGTCAAGTGTTAACGGAGGGAAACAGGGTCAGATTTTTGACATTCAAATGTGTCTCTTATTCAGAAACTAGAGGAACTATTGAAATAAGTAAAGTATCAGAATGTAGGAAAGAGTTACACTCCAACAGGGTCAAGTTAAACCTGTGAGATTCTTTCAAGTTGTTGACCAAAAATTTAAAAAACTCATGTCGGTAACGGAGGGAATGAAATATGCAGCACTTTTTGGTCAATAAATCCAAACAGTGATAACTCTTGGTTCTCACTTACATATCCTTAACAAACTGGTTTGAATATTTGCTTCATATAGTTTTCTACCATATGGTACAAGATTAGGTTGAAAAACCTCTGACTTTTTGACTCATGAGATTTTTTATTAAGAAAGTTCATGGTAACGGAGGGAAAAGTAACGGAGGGAAAATTGTACAAACAAGTAGAAGGTGCAGGATTTTACATCATTTGTCGCTTTTTTCTTCTGAATACTTTAAATACTTTTATTACTTCAAAATGAAAGGAAACTATTTCTATAAAATATGTCAGTCCTTCCAAGAACATTTTTATCATTTTAAATACTTTTTTTTTTTTTAATCCTGTCCCTTCATCAACAGTTCAAAGATGGAATAACACAAGATATGATGAAATACATCCATTTATTTACATGATTTTTGGGTCTTTGAAATTTGGGAAATAATTTTTGTTCCATGTTTCATACATGGTCTGTTTAAAACATATGGAACTTTAGAACCAAAAATGGTACAGAAAAAAGGTCAACAGTTTCATAAACTAGAGTACATATGTATCTGTTCAATACATTTTTTATATCAGATGAATTAACTTGAATTTTTGGCCTTGATGTTTATTTCTGCTTGACCGGGACCAGATTCACATGGGACTAGTATCATCACCGGACGTCTGTATTTGGTGAAATTATAGTCGCCATTTGAGGCAGAATTTTTATTTTACAAATTACAGACGTGGAGCATTGAGATTGAAGATCTCAGGAATCCTCCACAATTATTACAAATCACCAAAGGTCCACAAGTCAAAATAATCCCGTGTGAATAGGACTTTAGAAAACCATTAACCGGAAGTTCCACAAACTTTCCAGCTGTTGCAAAAAAAGGTTGATGACGGTGGCTGGACTGGTTTTGCATGTAAACGGTAGCCGGAGTTTAACCCACAACCTCCTTACTGAGCGAAAAAAGACGGGCGAACCACTCTGCCACAGTAACCAGTGTTGGGAAGGTGACTTTTTAAAATGTAATCCCCTACAGATTACAGATTACATACACCAAAATGTAGTTTGTAACATAATCCATTAAATTACTTAAAGTGAGTAATGTAATCTGAATTACTTTGGATTACTTGATTTGCTGTAGAGAAACAAAGACGAGGAAATCTTCACATAAGAAGTTTTGTCTGATAAAAGAAAATAAAAAAGTCCAGATTTTACTGAACCAAATTAAAAATATTATTGATAGAAGAAGAAGAAACACGTCCACACAGCAGGATTTAGTCCTGGTTTTAGACCTGGTTTACCTGGTTTATTCTTGGTTTAATCTTGGTTTGGTCTTGGTTTAGACCTGGTTTAGTCCTGGTTTGATCTGTTTTAGACCTGGTTAGTCCTGGTTTAGACCTGGTTTAGACGTGGTTTATTCTTGGTTTAGTCTTGGTTTAGTCTTGGTTTAGACCTGGTTTTAGACCTGGTTTAGTCCTGGTTTAGATCTGTTTTAGACCTGGTTTTTTAAACCAGGTTTAGTGTCCGGCAATGAGTGGAATTACCAAAAAAAAAAAAGGGGATTTAGCCCAAAATGTGAAAACAGGAAAATCCCTCTGTTTAATCCATTTATTTCATCAAAGTAACTGTAATCCAATTACCACTCACTGAAACAGTAACTGTAACTGAATACAGTTACTCATCATTTGTATCTGATTACTTAACTCTGGTACTTGTAATCTGTTACTCCCCAACACTAACAGTAACACAGGGAGAAGATGCAAACTCCACTCACAGATCAGGATCCTTACTGAGTTCGTGAAGATTCCTCTTAATACTCTGAAGCTGGAGGAGGCGTCTGGGGAGTGGGAAGTCCACTTGGACAGAGATGTTTGAAATGCGCGTTATAAATCCGTGGGGGCGTTATACAAAATTGACTTTTAGTTCTAATGTTGTTTCCTCATCAAAAACACGTCTTGAGGTTTTCGAGTCGTCCATGCGTGTCTGGGTCATCTAGCGATCTCTCCCGGGGCCTATTCACACACTCTGAGACAGACTAACCGCTCGGCCACAGTGACACAGTGACACAGGGAGGACATGCGCACGCTCATGTTTTTAATTAAGTTTTGCCACGTCTTCAGAAAGCGTTTCCTTAAATCTGAATCCAAGAATATGAAATTAATTATGAGCGGGATGAGGACACATCTGCTCCATATGATTCTCTTTTATTCACTGTTGAGATCCTCACATCAGAGTCTCCAGACCCAAAGAAAGAGCAGATTCTACTGAAAAGGTTTAGTCCCATTTAGGGTATTTTTAATCTCATATCAACATCATCACAACTTAAAGTTTTTATGTTACGTAAACTGGCTCTTGTGAGCTTCAAACCATATGAGGATCTTGTTACTTCATCAAAAACAGACCTGGAGTTGTGTTTTGTTTCACTCACACATGTCTGGGTAACTCTTTATTAATAGTTAGTAGGCTCAAATGCTTTGTTTCACCTTGTGATGTCATGTAGTGGTAGTTTTCATGCTCCTTTTATCTTTAGTTGAGTAGAGATTTGCAATTCCAGGACTAAAATTACCCAAATGATTCTTTAACTTCTAAGGTTCTTTTTAAAGACAATACAGTCTGTCCCTGGTGTTGGTGGTGACGTGTCGTATATCAGCTGTTGTTACTTCCTGTGGGCGTGGTCAGACCTGATGGACCTGCAGGTCGCTCAGACTGACCACGCCTCCCGTCGCCCGGTGTCTCTGGAGGAGGGTGTCCCAGGTGTGTGAAAGGAGGAACGCTCCGTCATCACGGTTAATCCTGTCTGTTTGTTCCATTCCATTTTTCTTCCGCTGATCCGGGGCGGGGGGAATCCCGAGACGTTCCCAGGCCAGTCCAGAGACATAGTCCCTCCAGTGTGTCCTGGGTCTTCCCGGGGCCTCCTCCCGGTGGGACATGCCTGGAACACCTCCCGAGGGAGGCGTCCAGGAGGCATCCGGAACAGATGCCCGAGCCACTTCAACTGGCTCCTCTCAACGTGGAGGAGCAGCAGCTCTACTCCAAGCTCCTCCCGTGTGACTGAGCTCCTCACTCTATCTCTAAGGGAGCGCCCAGCTCTGTCTGTTTGTCCGTGCCTCATTTCCTGATTTCAATGGCCTCCTTGATCCAGCGTTTGCAACGCCATCTATGAAATCCAATAGAAATCATGCAATAAATCACACACAGGGGAAACAGGCCGGACATTTCACATTCGAAAAAAGGAACACCAAAAGGAACGCGAAAAGGAAACATCAGGGAGACTCACCAGAACACAGAAAGATAAAGCAGAACAGGAAAACCTCAAATCTGACAAATCAGACACTGTAAAAGGAACAACCACATTCTGGATCAGGTCGAGGCTCGGGTCATTGGATCAGAAAACAACAAGTTCAAACGCTGGATCAAGGAGGACGGTGAAATCAGGAAACGAGGCACGGACACACGGAAAGCATGAAACCGTGATGATGGAGCGTTCCTCCTTTCACACACCTGGGACACCCTCCTCCAGAGACGCCCGGTGTTCTCTGGAGGCGTGGTCAGTCTGAGCGACCTGCAGGTCCATCAGGTCTGACCACGCCCACAGGAAGTAACAACAGCTGATCTACGACACGTCACCACCAACACCGGTGACAGATCTGAAGACGCAGCAGAAACATGTCAACAAGGTAAACACACTTTACTGTGTGAGTTCATGACTGTTCATCGTGGTGGTAAGTGTGTTTTACTTCATGCTGACAAGTCAACTACCTGATATTACAGCAGTAAAACTGACTTAAAAATTGCCAGTGCAAATTCTTATGAGGGTTGTTTTCTAGTAAATCTTACAAGTTCTTTTTTCAGTGTAGGGAATAGTGTGGCCATTCAGGCACAGCCATTTTTCAACTTTTCTTCACAGTCTGGAGTCCTGTTGTCCTGGCCCCACACTGCAAAGCAAAGGTAGTGGTGCAGATCAGATGTTTCTGAGCCTCATCATTCCAGTATCATCATCAGCACAGTAACAGCAATAGAGTCAAATTACTGCGATTCCTCCTCGACACTGATGAGGGAAATCTGCTCCACCCCCACCCCTCTGCCCCACTGCCCCACCCCCCCCGCCCCCTGCCCCCCTGCCCCGGGCCCTCATTACGACCCGCAGTTGGTGTGGCGCGGTGGTGTTTTGGGCGCGGGGTCAGGAGCCGGTGTCCTCTCATGGTGGACGGTCCTGTGCCTCCTTCACCCTGAGCAGCGGCTGATCTGATGTGACCTAAATACGGCCGCGCGATCAACGGAGCTAAGACGGTGGATTCACGCTCTGACCCGAGGCGCTCCGTGTGGGACCAGAGTGACCAGAGTGACCAGTGTCCAGGCTCAGATGGCCTCGTTCTGCGGGTTACTCCACGGTTAAAGCTCCTATATTAGACAAAATGGACTCTTGTGAGCTTTAAGTCGTGTTATAACCTCCTCAAAAACAGACCCTTTATTATTTGTCTGTCTACATGTCGAAAGCTCAAAATGCTCTATTCCACCTTGTGATGTCACGAAGTGGTAGTTTTCACGTGAACAGCTCCTTTAACCTTTAGTTCATGGCGCCTTCACGTCTGACGGTGATTATCGTAAACACCATAAACTGACATCAAACTCACGTTGTCATTTCCACTGGAAAGCTGGAAGATTTTAACGAGATGAGATAAACTTTGACTTTTCAACATGGCAGAAAGCAGCAAAAGTGTCGCTAATACAGAAGCATTAGTTTTTGACCTTTTTCACAGCGGCCGGAAGTGCCCAGATCTTCTGGTTAATGGTTTTCTACAGCAAAATGTCTGTGGAAATGTCTTCATAAATCTACTACTACTCCGACAATGAAAAAAACAAGTCGATGTAGTGGGACGCTTGATCAATAATGTTTATGCCACTGCTCTGACAATTAGACATGTCTAATATCTAAATCACAGGTGTCAAACATACGGCCCGGGGGCCAGATCCGGCCCTCCAAGACCTTTAATCTGGCCCTCGGCTGATTTTCTACTAAAATATTTGAATGATATTTTCTATTAAAATCGTGTTAATTTTCTGTGGTGTTTATCACAGCAGCGTCTCCAGCGTCTCTGTACGTGGCCCCTCCCACCAGAGCAGCACAAATGAAGACTTGTCTCTTTCCAAACGCTCTTAAAGGACGATCGTTTTGACTGTTGACCGTGACACCCTCATCAGAAAAATGTCCAACATGAGAAAAGTGAAGCCGAGTGCAGGATTTTACAACAAAAAATGGACTTATTCCTGTTTACAGACAAGTTCATGTTAAAACTTTGTGTTGAAATTGTATTTTTCTTAAAGTTTCAGGTTGTTCATAATATTATAATATTTTGTAAAAGAAAGAGTTCATCAATTAAAAAAGATTTCTGTAATAGATTTGTGTTTCTCTGCACAAATATTTGAACTTATTGTTATTTTTGGGGTTTATATGACATGAGTTTTCTGATCCGGACACTTTGGGATCAAAGTCGGTTGGATACGACCCCCGGAACAAAATGACTCTGACACTCCTGGTTTAAGCAAAGACACTTGTGATTCGATATATTGTAATGGTCCACGATATTATTGTGAGAACTTTGACGATACGATATCACAATATTTCCGTTATTGTAACATCCCTAATTATTAAACACGTCCACGATGTCGAGAGCTCAAAGTTTCTCTCATCTCGGCGACTCGTGTATCGTAAAAATCTTCCAACTTTACAATGGAAATGACGATCTGAGTGGATGTTCATGCGCAATTTTGATGCTGGTTTTTGGTATTTACAATAATTACGATGATGATGATGATAAGTTTATTCGGATGTTTCCATAAATAATAAATTGTATTATTATGCAGTAATCAATTTTGGTTATTGTTAAATTCCTACAAATGAGTCATGTGGTTTTTAGTTTCGTTTCTGTAAAATATAAACAAATCTGCTCAAAGTTGTGCGGACGGGGAAGAGTTGAGGACACAGAAACGACAAATTTTTTCCGGTACATTGATACAGTGATTCATTTCAGTGAATCGCCCACAAACTCGGGAGGACGAGGTTGTGGGTTAGACTCCTGCTCTGTCTCTGTCTCTCTCTCTGTGCTCATTGTAATTCCAGCACAGCTCCTTTCTGTCAGTGTTTCCGCTCGTTCTTTGATGCGCTCTGCTCCGGTCCCTGCGCTGGGATTTTGACCACACATTTTCACTTTTATAAAAGGTAAAAAACTCCGGCTAACTCATCTGGCCTGCCCGCGCCAGCTGTACCCACCTCCTCAGCGCCCGTCGGGAGCGGCCACTGCCTTTGAACGCCTGTTTTGAATGCGTGAGTTCCCCGGTCCACAGGGCACCGCGAGTGACAGTTATGCCGGACGGATTTCAAATATTTGAGAGGGTTTTTTTTTTTACTTAGTTTTTTTTTTTTTTGTGTGTGTGTGTCCATGCTGCTTGTTGTTCCATCAAACGAGTCGAAATCGCAGAAATATTTGAAATGTTGGTGGCGTTTTTCACTCCGGGTGATGAGGTCTGATTGTACGTTACTTTTATTTGGTTTATTTAGTAAAGTTAAAGTCGTAAAATACTGTCCTTTTGTTCCTGTATTTTACTTAAGTGGATTCATTTTGTCGGTTACACTTTATAATAACTGCACCTTATTTAGCCTTAATAAAGCATGAACAAAGGCTTAATTAATAATGAACAAAGACTTAATAATGATTCACGCTTAGTAACTACTTAATTACTACCTTAATTAGCACTTGCACTTAAAGGTTGTATGGAGGATTTTTTTTGTTTGTTTTTTGTTTCAAATTGTCAATGATAGATTATAGATGCAGTAGCCTTGTAATTATGATGACCAAAAAAAAGAGAATAAAAATTCATCAACTCTGGACGTGGTGGGGCTAAACATTTGCCAATAGATAACGACACTGCCTCGTTATCTGTGAGCTGACAGGCTGTCAATCAAACTCCCTACGTTTCTAGTGTAACTGACTTGCCTGCGCCGCCGGTACGTGGTTTACGTACGACTGTCACACAGTCCACAGACGCAAGACGCACAGACGCTGTTTACTCCACCAACGCAACAGTTCTTAGCGGCCTTTTTTTTACCTATATCTTCCTCGCAGTTCGCACAAAGTTTGTTGCGATGGCGACAAGAATCCAGGAGCAGTTCACCGCAAAAGAAAGTCCGTTTGTGAGGTCGCTGAAAGAAGAAGACAAGGGGAAAAGCAGCGAAGCCAAACTAAGGTGATTCTTGGAGATTCATTCCAGCGATGGTGCGACTGAAGCAGACGCAGGGTCTAAAGACTGAACCACTGGTCCACAAATTACTCCTGGACAGGAAACTTCTGCTTATTATGAAAACGTACTTTATTTCCAAGAGTTAGACAAACGTTTTTCAGGACACGAATGCGATATCCTATGTCTGAAAACGTCATTTTCAAGGCAAAGAAAGAGTCCGCTTGCTGCTGCGTGTTGTAGTAGGAGCTAGTTCATTCGCACGGAATCTCTGCGCCCCCCTCTGCCCGTTCCGTTCTTCTCCCTGCTTCTCACTTCTTGTCCGCGCACGAAATGTCCGCACACCCCTTCCCTCTGCTCCTCACTTCTCCGTCTTGTCTAACCAACACTGTAGTTAGTTGTTTACAAGTCATGTGCAGCGGCTGTAAACAAACCTGTTTCTGGTGTAAGGAGGAGGAGGGAGGAGGCGTTTCTACGTAGGAGCTGTAGGGGAGGGGAGGTGGTTTCACGCATGCGCAACATTTGAAAAAGGACAAACAGTCGCTGGATTTCTCGTTCCTTGGAAAATCCCCTATACAACCTTTAATTTGCCTGTGCTGTAAATAGTTACTCATAATTATTTCATACTTAATTACTCATGAACTAACCATATGAGCATTTATTAATCATTAATAAGCTATGAGAGAATGATTTACTAATAATACAATGCAATGATCATTCAGGCAGCTGTTATCTGTTAGTTAAGTCTTTTTGAGAGATTTTCAAAAGTGAAGACTAATTATGCTTTATTAAGCATTTAGTAAGCATGAATCATTATTAATTAAATCTTTGTTCATGCTTTATTAAGGCTAAATAAGGTGTAGTTATTATAAAGTGTTACCATTTTGTCTTCTTATTATATAGAAACTTTCTTCATTTAGAATAGAATAAAAAGCATTTTATTGTCACTATACACATGTACACAGTCTGTTTTCCTACGACCTCTTATTATATTTTTATTTTTTATTATTTATTACTTATTATTATTTATATCTATTTTATTTTGACTTGTACATTTATATTTATATAATTATGTCTTATTTGACACGTGTCTCTTGCTTTTTTTTTGCTGCTTACTTAGAATTTATTATTATGATTAAAATGTTTTGTCTTTGTTATTATTATTATATTGTGATGTTTGACTCCTGTGTCCAAATTATTTCCCTTTTGGATCAATAAAGTTTGTCTAAGTCTAAGTACAATCCAGAGTAAACACATGTACAACGAGATTAAAAGTGACTCCAGTGCAAACACGTGAAACACAACGCAAAAGAACAAAAGAAGAACAGAGTAAATAAATAAAGATTAAATAAATAAATATGTAAGAACTAATGCAAAACATAAAAAATCACCCAAGACAGAACAACACTGCACCTTTGAACGATCACACAACAGACGGATGGAAGGAGAAGACAAACTCTGTCTCGGACTTGAACGCACTTGGACTCAGTCTTGAGGTCTCAAAGGTGCTTGGACTTGAGGTCTCGAAGGTGCTTGGACTAAGTCTTGAAGTCTCAAAGGTGCTTGGACTTGGTCTCAAGGTCTCGAAGATGCTTGGACTTGGTCTTGAAGGCGCTTGGACTTGGTCTTGAGGTCTTGAAGGCACTTGGACTCAGTCTTGAGGTCTCAAAGGCGCTTGGACTTGGTCTCGAGGTCTCGATGGTGCTTGGACTCGGTTTTGAAGGCGCTTGGACTTGGTCTTGAGGTCTTAAAGGCGCTTGGACCTGGTCTTGAGGTCTTGAAGGCAATTGGACTCAGTCTTGAGGTCTCAAAGGTGCTTGGACTCGGTCTTGAAGGCACTTGGACTTGGTCTTGAGGTCTCGAAGGTGCTTGGACTTGGTCTTGAAGGTGCTTGAACTTGGTCTCGAGGTCTCAAAGATGCGTGGACTCAGTCTTGAGGTCTCAAAGGTGCTTGGACTTGGTATTGAGGTCTCAAAGGTGCTTGGACTCAGTCTTGAGGTCTCAAAGGTGCTTGGACTCAGTCTTGAGGTCTCGAAGGTGCTTGGACTCAGTCTTGAGGTCTCAAAGGTGCTTGGACTTGGTCTTGAGGTCTCGAAGGTGCTTGGACTCAGTCTTGAGGTCTCAAAGGTGCTTGGACTTGGTCTTGAAGGTGCTTGGACTCGGTTCTGAAGGAGCTTGGACTCAGTCTTGTGACGATCTTGAAGACGCTTGGACTCGGTCTTGTCTCGGTCTTGAGGTCTGACACTTGACAAGTGATAAAATGGAGATAGATTTATAAAAACATTGATGTGTTTGACCCAAAATAACAATTAAAAACAAATAAATGTTGAAAATGACAAAGATGATCTTGATTTGGTCTTGATTTGGTCTCGATGGGTCGTGGTCTCGGTCTTGTCTCAGTCTTGACTCTCAGAGGTTTTGGTCTTGTCCTGGTCTTGGTCTCGATTAGTGTGGCCTTGACTAGAACACTACCTTTAGTTCAGTCGAGATCGGCAATTCCAGGACTAAAATTCTTCACCTCCTGCATCACCACATGACATCACAAGGTGGAACAGAGTGTTTTCAGTTTGAGGGAAGAGCTCAGCCTAAATTTGCAGAGTTTATGAATGAAACAAAACAGAACTCCAGGTCCGTTTGTGATGAGGAAATGACATTAGGACAGAAAATTGTTTAATCTGGGCCCTTTAATAAGAAAAAACGAGTGTTTGGAGCCAAAGTTGGATCTTCTCCTGTGACAGACTCGGACTCGGACTGGACTCGGACTCGGCCCTGGTTCAGTCTCCGGGTTCAGACGCTCGGTGAGTGGAGCCTGGAGATCAGACCGCTGCTCTCCTCTGATTGGGCCCCAGAAAAGTCCCTCTGTCTGGGCTGCGGCCGCCGGTCTGGCCCCTGGATCTCAAACAAAGCCCCGTCGAAGCACCTGTTTGTTCCGACGCTCTGATCAAACCGTCTGTGATCGCCGCGGCAACAGCCAATGCCCCAGAGGCCGGCATTGTTTCATTCTCTTCCAAACTGTCCATAAGACGAACGCAGCGGCCGGAGAAAAACTCTAGACCATTTTGAATCAAGACTGAAGACCGAGGTTTCCACAGAAGACCAAGAAAATAAACAAAACAAGGACAAACATTTAAAAACATGATACTTATAAATGAAACGTCGCTGCTCAAGATAATTCTGATCACAAATATGTATCCGAGTACATTACAGAAGCAGCTCTTGAACAGTGGAGAGTTTTAAGTCTCGTCTTAGTCTCACTTTTACTCTCTGGGTTTTAACACCGCGTGAGTTGCACTGTGAACCGGAACAATTAAGCAGTAATAAAAAAAAAAACTGAGCTAAATGGCTGCCTAACTTTTTTTTTTTTTTACTTTATAGTCTTATTGTTTTTAATTAATGTAAATTAACAAAAAATAGTAAGTATCACACAAGTATCACAACATTTTTAAATATCTTTAGTTAATTAAAAGTAATAATTTCACATTCCTTAAACCAGGAGAGTCAAACTCAAATTGACAGAGGCCAAACTTAAAAACTGTAAAGTTGAATTTATTTATGCACATTAGTAATATTTGGGTCCTGGTCAAGCAGAAGTAAACAACAAGGCCAAAAATTCAAGTGAATTCATCTGATATAAAAATGTATTGAACAGATACATATGTACTCTAGTTTATGAAACTGTTGACTTTTTTCTGTTCCATTTTTGGTTCTAAAGTTCCATATGTTTTAAACAGACCATGTATGAAACATGGAACAAAAATTATTTCCCAAATTTCAAAGACCCAAAAATCATGTAAATAAATGGATGTATTTCATCATATCTTGTGTTATTCCATCTTTGAACTGTTGATGAAGGGACATGATTTAAAAAAAAAATAATAAAAAAATTTAAATGATAAAAATGTTCTTGGAAGGACTGACATATTTTATAGAAATAGTTTCCTTTCATTTTGAAGTAATATTAAAGTATTCAGAAGAAAAAAGTGACAAATGATGTAAAATCCTGCACCTTCTACTTGTTTGTACAATTTTCCCTCCGTTACTTTTCCCTCCGTTACCATGACCTTTCTTAATAAAAAATCTCATGAGTCAAAAAGTAAGAGGTTTTTCAACCTAATCTTGTACCATATGGTAGAAAACTATATGAAGCAAATATTCAAACCAGTTTGTTAAGGATATGTAAGTGAGAACCAAGAGTTATCACTGTTTGGATTTATTGACCAAAAAGTGCTGCATATTTCATTCCCTCCGTTACCGACATGAGTTTTTAAAATTTTTGTCAACAATTTGAAAGAATATCACAGGTTTAACTTGACCCTGTTGGAGTGTAACTCTTTCCTACATTCTGATACTTTACTTATTTCAATAGTTCCTCTAGTTTCTGAATAAGAGACATTTGAATGTCAAAAATCTGACCCTGTTTCCCTCCGTTACCACTTGACTGGACCCAGTAATAACACACGCAGCTCCTCCCAGTATTAAGGTAAATCTGGTTTGAATTGAAAATGTTTTGTCTGTTTCTTTTTGTGGTGTGTCCAGTTTATCTATAGAAATCCACATTTACAAACGTGACTTGTGTGTTGGTGTGTGTTGGTGTAAGTGTTGGTGTGTGTTGGTGTGTGTTGGTGTAAGTGTGGTGTGTGTTGTGTGTGTTGGTGTAAGTGTTGGTGTGTGTTGGTGTGTGTGTGTGTGGTGTGTGTTGGTGTAAGTGTTGGTGTGTGTTGGTGTGTGTTGGTGTAAGTGTTGGTGTGTGTTGGTGTAAGTGTTGGTGTGTGTTGGTGTAAGTGTTGGTGTAAGTGTTGGTGTGTGTTGGTGTGTGTTGGTGTAAGTGTTGGTGTGTGTTGGTGTGTGTGTGTGTGTAAGTGTTGGTGTAAGTGTTGGTGTGTGTTGGTGTAAGTGTTGGTGTGTGTTGGTGTAAGTGTTGGTGTGTGTTGGTGTAAGTGTTGGTGTGTGTGTGTGTGTGTGTGTTGGTGTAAGTGTTGGTGTAAGTGTTGGTGTGTGTTGGTGTAAGTGTTGGTGTGTGTTGGTGTAAGTGTTGGTGTTGGTGTTGGTGTAAGTGTTGGTGTGTGTTGGTGTGTGTTGGTGTGTGTGTTGGTGTAAGTGTGTTGGTGTGTGTTGGTGTAAGTGTTGGTGTAAGTGTTGGTGTGTGTGTGTGTGTGTGTTGGTGTAAGTGTTGGTGTGTGTTGGTGTGTGTTGGTGTGTGTTGGTGTGTGTTGGTGTAAGTGTTGGTGTGTGTTGGTGTGTGTGTTGTGTTGGTGTAAGTGTTGTGTGTGGTGTGTGTTGTTGGTGTGTGTTTGTAAGTGTTGGTGTGTGTGTGTGTGTGTGTTGGTGTAAGTGTTGGTGTGTGTTGGTGTGTGTTGGTGTGGTGTGTGTTGGTGTGTGTTGGTGTGTGTTGGTGTAAGTGTTGGTGTGTGTTGGTGTAAGTGTTGGTGTGTGTTGGTGTAAGTGTTGGTGTGTGTTGGTGTAAGTGTGTGTGTGTGTGTGTTGGTGTAAGTGTTGGTGTGTGTTGGTGTGTGTTGGTGTAAGTGTTGGTGTAAGTGTTGGTGTAAGTGTTGTGTGTGTGTGTGTGTTGGTGTAATGTGTGTGTGTGTGTGTGTTGGTGTGTGTTGGTGTGTGTGTGTGTGTTGGTGTAAGTGTTGGTGTAAGTGTTGGTGTGTGTTGGTGTGTGTGGTGTGTGTTGGTGTAAGTGTTGTGTGTGTGTGTGTGTTGGTGTAAGTGTTGTGTGTGTTGGTGTAAGTGTTGTGTGTGTGTTGTGTTGGTGTAAGTGTGTTGGTGTGTGTGGTGTGTGTGTGTGTTGGTGTAAGTGTTGGTGTAAGTGTTGGTGTGTGTTGGTGTAAGTGTTGGTGTGTGTTGGTGTAAGTGTGTTGGTGGTGTGTGTGGTGTAAGTGTGTGTTGTGTGTGTGTGTGTGTTGGTGTAAGTGGTTGGTGTGTGTTGGTGTGTGTTGGTGTAAGGTGTGTGGTGTGTGTTGGTGTGTGTTGGTGTAAGTGTTGGTGTAAAGTGTTGGTGTGTGTTGGTGTAAGTGTGTTGGTGTGTGTTGGTGTGTGTGTTGGTGTAAGTGTGGTGTGTGTTGTGTGTGTAAGTTGTTGGTGTGTGTTTGGTGTAAGTGTTGGTGTGTGTTGGTGTAAGTGTGTGGTGTGTGTGTGTGTGTGTGTGTGTGTTGGTGTAAGTGTGTTGGTGTGTGTTGTGTGTGTTGGTGTGTGTTGTGTGAATTGTGTGTGTTGTGTGTGTGTTGGTGTAAGTGTTGTGTGTGTGTTGGTGTAAGTGTTGGTGTGTGTGGTGTAAGTGTTGGTGTGTGTTGGTGTAAGTGTTGTGTGTGTGTTGGTGTGTGTTGGTGTGTGTTGGTGTGTGTGGTGTAAGTGTTGGTGTGTGTTGGTGTAATGTGTGTGTGGTGTGTGTTGGTGTAAGTGTTGTAAGTGTTGGTGTGTGTTGGTGTGTGTTGGTGTAAGTGTTGGTGTGTGTTGGTGTGTGTTGGTGTAAGTGTTGGTGTGTGTTGGTGTAAGTGTGTGTGTGTGTGTGTTGGTGTAAGTGTTGGTGTGTGTTGGTGTAAGTGTTGGTGTAAGTGTTGGTGTGTGTTGGTGTGTGTTGGTGTAAGTTTTATCTTTTTTTCTGTTCTATCTTCTCCTCTTCTCTTTCTTCTCCTCTCCTTTCCTCTTTTTGTGTTTTTGGCTGTTGCCCCCCCCCCCCCCCCCCCCCCCCCTCTCTCTCTCTCTCTCCCTCTCTCTCTCTCTCTCTCTCTCTCTCTTTTCTTTCTCCTCTGTCTCATCTCTTTCTCACCTCCTTTTTCTCTTTTTTCTTTTTGGCATTTCCTCGTTCCAACTCGTCTCTCGTCTTTCTGGCCGCCCCTCAATCCCCCTCTCCCCCCCTCCGCTCTTTCTGGCTCTTCCTTTTTTCCTCTCTCTCCGTTCCTGCCCCCCTCCTCTCTTCTCTCTCTCTCTCTTGCTTTCCTCCTTCTTTTTCTGGCTCCCATCCGTTCTCTTTTCACCCCATTTCCTGGCTTTTCCCTCCTCCCTCAACTCTCTCTCTCTCTCTCTCTCTTCTTCTTCTTCACTTTTTCTGCCCTCACCTTTCTTTCTGGCTGTTTCTCCACCTCCCTCCTCCCTTCTTTCTTTTCTCTCTCTCACTTCTTCCCCTCTTTCTCTCCCTCTCCTCTTGTCTTTCTGTTCCCCCTCTTTTCTCTCTCCCTTCTTCCTCTCTTTCTCCAGTCGTCAATCCTCTTTCTCTTCCCCTCCTCTCTTACCTTATCTTTCTGTTCCCCCTCTTTTTAACTCTCTTTCTTCTTCCCCCTCTCTCATCGTTCCTCCTCTTTCTCTCCCTCTCCTCTCTCCCCTCACCTTTCTGCCTCTCTTTCCCTTCTTCCCCCTCTCTCCTGTTGTCCCTCATCTTTCTGTTCCCCTCTCTTTTCTCTCTTTCTTTTTCCTCTCTCTCTCATTGTCCCTCCTCGTTCTCTTCCTCTCCTCTCGTCTTTCTCTCTCTCCTTTTCTCTCTCTTTCTCTCCTTTCCCTCTTTCTTGTTGTCCCTTCTCTTTCTCTCCTCTCTTCCCTCCTTATCCTTTCTTTCCTCGCCTGTCTGTTCCCCTCTCTTTTCTCTCTCCCTTTTTCCTCTCTTTCTCGTCGTCTCCTCTCTTCCCTCGTCCCTTGTTTTTCTGTTCTCCCTCTTTTCTCTCTCTCTTCTTCCCCTCTCTCTCGTTGTCCCTCCTCTTTCTCTCCCTCTCCTCTCTTCCCTCCTTGTCCCTCGTCTTTCTGTCTCCCCTTTTTTTCTCTCTCTCTCTTCTTTCTTCCCCTCTCTCTCTCTCTCTCTCTGGTCTCGTCTTTCTGTCCTCCCTTTTCACTCTCTTTCCTTTCTTCCCCCTCTCTCTTGTCCCTTCTCTTTCTCTCCCTCTCCTCTCTTCCCTCGTCTTTCTGTCAACCCCCCCCTTTTTTTTAACTCTCTCTCTTCTTCCCCTCTCTCCTCTCGTTGCTCCTCGTCTCTCGTCTTTCTGGCTGTTCCCTCCTCTTTTCTCTCTCCCCTCTCTCCTCCCTTCTCTCCTCCTCTCTCCTCTCCTCTCTCTTTCCCTCTCTCCTCTCTCTCTCTCCTCCTCTCTCTCCCTCTCTCTCCTCTCTCTCCTCTCTCTCTTTCCCTCTCTCCACCCTCTCTCTCCTCCCTCTCTCCTCTCTCTCTCTCTCTTTCCCTCTCTCCTCCCTCTCTCCCTCTCTCCTCCTCTCTCTCCTCTCCTCTCTCTCTCTCCTCTCTCTCCTCTCCTCTCTCTCTCTTTCCCTCTTCTCCTCTCCTCTCTCTCTTCCCCTCTCTCCTCCTCTCCTCCCTCTCTTTCCCTCTCTCCCTCCCTCTCTCTCCTTCTCTCTCTCCCTCTCTCCTCTCCTCTCTCTCTTTCCTCTCTCCTCTCCCTCTCTCCCTCTCCTCCCTCTCTTCCCTCTCTCCTCCCTCTCTCCTCTCCTCTCTCTCCTCCCTCTCTCCTCTCTCCTCTCTCTCTCTCCTCTCCTCTCCTCTCCTCTCTCTCTCTCTCCCTCTCTCTCCTCCCTCTCTCCTCTCTCTCTCTCTCCCCTCTCTCCTCTCTCTCTCTCTCTCTCTCTCCTCTCTCTCTCTCCCTCTCTCCTCCCTCTCTCCTCTCCTCTCTCCTCTCCTCCCTCTCTCCTGCTCGTGTCGGTGTCGGGCGTTGAGTGTGCTTCTCTCCTCCAGCTCTCCATCCATCCATCCATCCATCCTCTCCTTTTCTCCCTCCTCTTCTCTCCTCCCTCCTCTCCTCCCGGTCTGTTCTGTGGAGCGGCGTCTCTTCTCCCTGCGCTCCGAGACGACTTCGTTTAAAGCCGCCGTTTAAAGCCGCATTGTGGAACTTTTTGCGCGATTCGTCTTTAAGTCCAAGTTAAATGAAGGATCCTGCACAGAGAAAGATTTTTGAAACCATAAATATTTAAACCAACTGGATCTGAGCATTGAACCGGCAACTCAACCAAGAGAGTCACGTGAGGCTCATTGGTTGCGCTCTGATTGGTCCATTGTTTTTGTAGTTGGATCGTTCTGAGCTCTGATTGGTCCAGTGTTTTTGTAGTTGGATCGTTCTGAGCTCTGATTGGTCCAGTGTTTTTGTAGTTGGATCGTTCTGAGCTCTGATTGGTCCAGTGTTTTTGTAGTTGGATCGTTCTGAGCTCTGATTGGTCCAGTGTTTTTGTAGTTGGATCGTTCTGAGCTCTGATTGGTCCAGTGTTTTTGTAGTTGGATCGTTCTGAGCTCTGATTGGTCCAGTGTTTTTGTAGTTGGATCGTTCTGAGCTCTGATTGGTCCAGTGTTTTTGTAGTTGGATCGTTCTGAGCTCTGATTGGTCCAGTGTTTTTGTAGTTGGATCGTTCTGAGCTCTGATTGGTCCAGAGTTTTTGTAGTTGGATCGTTCTGAGCTCTGATTGGTCCAGTGTTTTTGTAGTTGGATCGTTCTGAGCTCTGAGGGACAGAAATCTGTGTGTCGTTCGTTCATTCGTTTATAACATAAAACAAAAAATAAGAAAACGAAAAAAAACCAACAGTTTTCTTCATTATTTGTCTCCAAAACCAAAATGAAAAAAAAGATAACGATTTGTTTTTTCAGTTTTTGATTTTATGTGATCCATCCATCCATTTTCGTCCGCTTATCCGGGGCCGGGTTTGATTTTATGTTTAAATGAAAAATGGAAAAAACAGATAACGACCGTTTCCCGTTTACGTGACTTCAGTGATGTCGGACTGAACCAGGACTGATCCAGGTCCGGGACCAGAGAGGGACCAGAGCCGGACTGAGACTGGGACCAGACCAGGACCAGACCGGGACCAGACCGGGCAGTCTGTTCTCTGTGTTTATCGTAGGACAGACATGTCCAAATTATGGCCCATGGGCCAAATGCGGCCCTCAGACAAATTTTTCTTGGCCCTCAGGCTTCCAGGTGAATTGGCACAAATGACCTTACATCTACCTTGAAAATCGACCTCGATAAAGTTAATATTTAATATTTAGTGTGTGGTTTTAAGGATCTTAGCATGAATAAAGACAGACGGTTCATTCTAACGTGTTAAACATGCACAGATTTCAATTATTCCCTGTACGTGTGCAGCTCTTTATTTAACATTAATTTCACTCATGTATGATCACTGCATTTATGTTGGTCACTTTATTTATGATGGTCACTTTATTTATGATGATCACTTTATTTATGATGGTCAGTTTATTTATGTTTCTTCTGTTGCGGTGAAAAGACTGAAAAGTGTTTGTCTTCTGGACGCATGCACACTCAGCTTTACGTTGCAGTAACAGAGATACTGTGTTTACTGCGTTTACATGCACCATGATGAAACCAGGACACTGAAAAAACCTGATCATCCTGGACACTGAAGTGCTGTAAACACACTCACTAAAATATCCTCATTAAAGGTTGTATGGAGGATTTTTATTTTTTTTTTTTTCATTTCAAATTGTCAATGAAAGTTTAAAATACCGTTTCAAAGACATTGCAGCCTTGTAATTATGATGGCCAAAAAAAAAAAAAAAGAATGAAAATCTATCAACTGTGGACGTGTTGAGGCCAGATAAACATCAGCCAATAGATAACGAGGCTCCCTCATTTTCTATTGGCTGTTAGGTTGTCAATCAAACTCCCTACGTTTCTAGTGTAACTGACTCGCTGGCGCGCGGGGATTACATGGTTTATGCAGCGGTTCTTAGAGGCTTTTTTTAAACTGTCGCTTCCTCGCAGTTCGCACAAAGTTTGTTGCGACGGCCGACGAGAATCCACGACCGGTTAATCACAAAAAAAAGTCCGTTTTTGAGGTCGCTGAAAGAAGAAGAGAAGGGGAAAAGGAGCAAAGCCAAACTGAGGTGATTCTTGGAGATTCCTTCCAGCGATGGCGCGAATGAAGCAGACGAAGTGTCTAAAAACTGACGCGTCGCTCGCTAAATTACTTCTAGACAGGAAACTTCAACAGTAATTCTTAACAGTCACCGGCTGTAAACAAACGTGATTTCTAGAGTAAGGAGGCGGGAGGAGGTGTTTCTAGGTGTTTCTAAAGGACTGTCGGTGTATTTCTTTTCCCTTAAAAATCCTCTATACAACCTTTAATGTTCAATGATGCTCAAATCCGACTTTATTTTGTGATTCATGAATAATTTCTATTATTTTGGGTCGCGAAGGTTTGTGACTTTTAAAATACGGATCTTCAGAAAAAAAAAAGTTTGGGAAACGCTGGTCAACAGGGACAATAAAGTATTTTTATTTTCTTTCTTTTTCTCCATGTTCCTGAGTCCATTTCACCTGCTGTAGTTTCACAACAACATCTGATTCTCCAAACGTCCCAAACCCTCATGAAGACATCAGGACAGTAAACAATTAACTGATGAGCAATAATTAATGAGTCTGGACGTGGACGTTATGAAAAATGAAATTGTTCAGAAGCCTCCGGGAGCGAGCGTGCCGCACACAGGAGCGCGCCAAAGAATAAAAGCGAGCGAAAGAGCGCACGTTCGGCTCCCGGTGAATCGAGGGCATTAAAAAATCATCTGCACCTGTCGGAAAATACACAATTCCGTTTATGGTTTCAGACGCCAAACCTCAAACCGCCGCCGCCGCGTTTCGTACGACGCCCAAAACACGGCTAATATTTGATAAGAATTGTCCAGATTCGTTACCGAGGGGACGGAAATACGACAAAAACTCACAAAATATTAAAAAAGCGAAGACAGAACTGTTATCCTGTCAGAAAACGGTTAATAATGGATTGACTCACTGTCCCTACGACGCCTGCGATCGAGAAAAAGTTGACAATACGATACAGAACTCGAGCTTTTAATTCGATATTCGATGTGCGATGGTCAAAGAGAAACCAGATCTGTGACCACTAATAATCCGTGTGTCGTTCGTTCGTTCGTTTTTCAATATAAAAGCAAAAATAAGAAAAAAAAAAAACAGTTTTCTTCATGATTTGTCTCCAAAACCAAAATGAAAAAACAAATAATGATTCGTTTTTTTCAGTTTTCGATTTTGTGTTTAGATGAAGAAGGGAAAAGACCGAGACCGGGACCAGACCGAGACTGAGACCGGAACCAGACCGAGACTGAGACCGAAACGAGACCAGACCGGGACCAGACTGGGACCAGACCAGGACCAGACTGACCAGACCAGACCGGGACCAGAGTGGGACCAGACCGGGACTAGACCGGGACCAGACCGGGACCAGACCGGGACCAGACCAGGACCAGACTGACCAGACCAGACCGGGACCAGACCGAGACTGAGACCGAACGAGACCAGACCGGAACTAGACCGAGACTGAGACCGACCGAGACCAGACCGGGACCAGACCAGAACCAGACCGGGACCAGACTGGGACCAGACCGGAACCAGACCGGGACCAGAGTGGGACCAGACCGGGACCAGAGTGGGACCAGACCGGAACCAGAGTGGGACCAGACCAGAACCAGACCGAGACTGAGACCAACCGGGACCAGACCGGAACCAGACCAGGACCAGACCGGAACCAGACTGGGACCACACTGGAACCAGACCGGGACCAGACTGAGACCAACTGGGACCAGACCGGGACCAGACTGAATACAGTGAAGAATTAAAACATGTGCAGGTTTAACACGTTAGAATAAGTCGTCTCTCTTTATTCACGCTACGATCCTTAAAAACCACACACTAAAATATTCACTTTATCAAGGTAGATTTTAAAAAAAAAAATTGCAGTGAAAAGTTCATTTTTAATTGATGTAAGGTCGTCTGGGCCAGTTCACCTGGACGACTGAGGGCCAAGAAACATTTGTCTGAGGGCCATAGTTTGGACATGACTGCACCAGACGGTTTGCAAGAACCTTGGAAGTGTGAGTTCAGGCACCAGCCAATCAGAGACGACTCAGACATTCTGTGTCGGCAACGATTCCCGAGATCGAGGATTTAAAGTCAGAACAAAGAGAATGTTTGGTGAATTTTATCAAGAGGAAAGACGTTATTGTTCTTCTTGTTACAGGATTTGGAGCATCACAAACGTCACGACCAAACAGCAGCGATTGGTTAAATAAAAAAAGTACCCGCCTACTGTCGAGCGAACGAATCCTAATGCTGCGAGGTCACACGGTTTCCACCAAGTGAAACCGTCTGATGAATCAGGATAGTCGATATTGTCAAAAATAGACACATTTGTGCAGTTTGAAAGCTAGAGATGTAACTAACATTCAAACTGCACAAATCTCTCGGTCCATCCTGATATTGACATCATTAAATCGATTTTTTATTTTAAAAAGAGTGAACAAGTTCATTTTTTTCAGTAGTTCACTAACGTGTGCTCGTTGTTTCCTTTAAGTTTTGGTCTTTCTTCTCTGCTGTGAGGTCACATGGTTTCCACCAAATGAAAGATGAGTCGGGCGATATATTCTCTAGGTATGTGCAAAAATATTGAAATATTGATATATCGTATCGTTTAATGTGCTGATACAGCATCGATATCGTGGGCTGCTGTATCGATATTTCGCCACACTGCAAAAAAACAATATCTAACTTAAATTAAGAACATTTGACTTTATTTGAGTCGATACATTGAGCCATCTTAACTTGGCTAGATTTTATTTTTTGCGGTGCAAGAGGATTTTTTGGTATATTTTACCAAATTATTTTGTTACAGTTACAATTTTGTTGCTTGTTTAGAGGAAGGAAACTCGTTTTCACAGTTTCGATGATTAAAATGTTTGTGTTTCATATGAACTTTGCACAAGAAGAAGTGGTTTAAAAACTTTTAGTTTCCCAGACATGATTTAGACCAGGAGTGTCAAACTCATTTTGGTCCTGGGGTCGTATCCAACCGACTTTGATCCCAAAGGGGCCGGATCAGAAAACTCATGTCATATAAATACCAAAGATAGTAATAAGTTCAAATATTTGTGCAGAGAAACACAAATCTATTACAGAAATCTTTTTTAATTGATGAACTCTTTCTTTTACAAAATATTATAATATTATGAACAAACTGAAACTTTAAGAAAAATGCAATTTCAACACAAAGTTTTAACATGAACTTGTCTGTAAACAGGAATAAGTCAGTTTTTCTTGGACAATCCTGCACTTGGCTCCACTTTTCTCATTTTTGACATTTTGCTGATGAGGTCAAAATGCATTTGCGACAAAGAGCGTTTGGAAAGAGACAAGTCTTCATTTGTGCTGCTCTGGTGGGAGGGGCCACGTACAGAGACGCTGGAGACGCTGCTGTGATAAACACCACAGAAAATTAACAAGATTTTAATAGAAAATATCATTCAAATATTTGAGTAGAAAATCAGCCAAGGGCCAGATTAAAGGTCTTGGAGGGCCGGATCTGGCCCCTGGGCCTTATGTTTGACACCTGTGATTTAGACTTTATTTTTTATTGAACTGCATTGAATTTGAAATATCGTATCAAATCGAAAGTGCACTGTATCGAGATATGTATCGTATTGCAGTCTTTTGTATCAACAACTTTGATTCCAGCTCTAATATTCCCTCTTCTTCTTCTGCACCACTTCGACTTAGAATTGAAGTTACAAATTATTCTTTTATCCGCACAACTTTTCCTCGTTAAACCTCGTCTACTTTTTGACCAAACTTGTGATTTAAAATTGGACATGTGTTGTGCCCGGACAGCGTGCACTTGTGAATAATAAAGTTGTAGATTTTTGGATGTGGGAGCAGACTGACCAGAGCCTCTCCGATCTGTTTCTCACTCTCCCCAAAGCGAGCGCGAGGTGACGCCGCCGCCCGTGCCAAGAGCCGAGACCGAGACCGTACCAGGCATTTGGTCCCATGCTACGTGTTACATTACAGAAGACGTTTTATTTATACTCGGGCAAGTTACGGAAATCAGAGGGTTTTTATTTCTGTTTGAGTTATTTTCATTGTTTTAAAGCTCCGATATCGACTCTCGGGAGCGTTAAAGGTTGTATAGAGGATTTTTTTTAAAGAGAAATACAGCGACAGTCGTTGTGCGCGTTCAGAATTACTGTTGACGTTTCCTGTCTAGAAGTAAAATTCAGCCGATGCATCAGGTTTTAGGCCCTTCGTCTGCTTCGGTCGCGCCATCGCTGGACGAGATCTCCAAGAATCACCTCAGTTTGGCTTTGCTCCTTTTCCCCCTTCTCTTCTTCTTTCAGCGACCTCAAAAACCGACTTTCTTTTGCGGCGAACCGGTCGTGGATTCTCGTCCGCCGTCGCGACAAACTTTGTGCGAAATGCGAGGAAGCGACAGTTTGAAAAAGCCTCTAAGAACCGCTGCGTAAACCACGTAATCCCCGCGCGCCGACAAGTCAGTTACACTAGGGAGATTGATTGACAACCCAACAGCCAATAGAAAATGAGGGAGCCTCGTTTTCTATTGGCTGATGTTTCTCTGGCCTCAACACGTCCACAGTTGATAGATTTTCATTCTTTTTTTTTTGGTCATCATAATTACAAAGCTGCTGTGTCTCTGTAATGGTATTTTAAACTTTCATTGACAATTTGAAACAAAAAAAAAAATCCTCCATACAACCTTTAAGTCATGTTTATAATGTTACTTCATCAAAAACAGAGCTGGAGTTGCGTTTTCATCCGTCATCTTTTATTTTTAGTCTGTTTGTTCCACCTCGTGACGTCTTGAAGAGGGAGTTTTCAAGTTATCAGCTGCTTTTTAGCTTTAGTTCAGTAGAAATCAGCAGTTCTAGAGCTGAAATGATCCAAATGATTCAACGATACGGTGCAACATTTGCGCGACATTTTGAAAAAAAAAATTGAAAATCAGTCTGTACCTAGTATCAATTTTTTACACCTGCTGAAGTAAAGTTTCATGAGAAATTTCTTGAAATTCTATAATCTGTGTTTCATTCATTCATTCGTTTTTCAATATAAAACCAAAAATAAGAAAATGAAAAAAACAACTATTTTCTTCGTTATTTGTCTCCAAAACCAAAATGAAAAAAAAAAAAAACAAAAAAAAAAAACAGATAATGATTCGGTTTTTTTTTTCAGTTTTCAATTTTGTGTTTAAATGAAAAATGGAAAAAAAAATGGATAACAGACTAAACCAGAACTAAACCAGGACTGAGACCAGGACCAGACCAGGACCAGACCGGGATCAGACCGGGACTGAAACTGGGACCAGCCCAGGACTGAAAATGGTTTAGTCCTGATTCAGTCCTGGTTCAGTTCTGGTTTAGTCCTGGTTTAGTCCTGATTCAGTCCTGGTTCAGTTCTGGTTTAGTCCTGGTTTAGTCCTGATTCAGTCCTGGTTCAGTCCTGGTTCAGTCCTGGTTTAGTCCTGGTTTAGTCCTGGTTTAGTCCTGATTCAGTCCTGGTTTAGTCCTGGTTCAGTCCTGGTTTAGTCCTGGTTTAGAACTGGTTCAGTCCTGGTTTAGTCCTGGTTCAGTCCTGGTTTAGTCCTGGTTTAGTCCTGGTTTAGTCCTGATTCAGTCCTGGTTTAGTCCTGGTTCAGTCCTGGTTTAGTCCTGGTTTAGAACTGGTTCAGTCCTGGTTTAGTCCTGGTTCAGTCCTGGTTCAGTCCTGGTTTAGTCCTGGTTTAGTCCTGATTCAGTCCTGGTTCAGTCCTGGTTTAGTCCTGGTTCAGATCTGGTTCAGTCCTGGTTTAGTCCTGGTTTAGTCCTGATTCAGTCCTGGTTCAGTCCTGGTTCAGTCCTGGTTTAGTCCTGGTTTAGTCCTGATTCAGTCCTGGTTTAGTCCTGGTTTAGAACTGGTTCAGTCCTGGTTTAGTCCTGATTCAGTCCTGGTTTAGTCCTGGTTCAGTCCTGGTTTAGTCCTGGTTTAGAACTGGTTCAGTCCTGGTTTAGTCCTGGTTTAGTCCTGGTTTAGTCCTGGTTTAGTCCTGGTTCAGTCCTGGTTTAGTCCTGGTTTAGAACTGGTTCAGTCCTGGTTTAGTCCTGGTTTAGTCCTGGTATAGTCCTGGTTTAGTCCTGATTCAGTCTGGTTAGTCCTGGTTCAGTCTGGTTTAGTCCTTAGTCCTGGTTTAGTCCTGGTTTAGAACTGGTTTAGTCCTGGTTTAGAACTGGTTCAGTCCTGGTTTAGTCCTGGTTTAGAACTGGTTTCAGTCCTGGTTTAGTCCTGGTTTAGTCCTGGTTTTAGTCCTGGTTTAGGAAGTCCTGGTTTAGTCCTGGTTTAGAACTGGTTTTCAGTCCTGGTTTAGTCCTGGTTTAGAACTGGTTTAGTCCTGGTTTAGTCCTGGTTCAGTCCTGGTTCAGTCCGTATGCAGCACAAAAGTCCAGCATCGCAGTCATGCAAGTCAAGAAAAAGTAACTTCCATCTGTTTTTCCATTTTTCATTTAAACACAAAATCAAAAACTAAAAAAAAGAATCATTATCTGTTTTTTCATTTTGGTTTTGGAGACAAATAATGAAGAAAATCGTTGTTTTTTTCCTTTTCTTATTTTTGGTTTTATTTTGAAAATCGAATGAACGAATGAAACACAGATTCTCTATTGATGTTCACTGGGTCCACCAAGAATCTGAAGTTTTTCCAAACCCTGAGGCGTCCGTGTCACTGAGAGGCTCTGGTGACGTCACTTACTCCACTTTTTTATATAGTCCATGATCAGTACAGAAAGAACAAACTTTATGTCTCTCATTTCATCTTTGGCCTTTGTGGATTTTGGATAATTATGAAAAAAACACTCAAAATCTTAACAAAATTGTGATATTTTAGAAAGTTATGAAGATAGAGATGTTAAACTGGTACCAAAAGATGCACAAAAGTGACATTTATATTCAACTTTCATCGATGCCATGGCCCTAAATGGATTATTATTAAAGTTATTTGAGAAAAAACGCTTTTATTAAATAGAGCAAATATTCCACAGATTTTCTTTTAAATTATATTGTCACATTTTAAAATTGGGCACAATTTGAATTTCTAACTCTGGGCCAAAAGATGCAGCCTAGTGTAGTTTAAAAACACAGTGGAGCACTTTTTTTTTTTTTTTTTTTCAATAATCTACATAAAAAAAAAAAAAAAAAACATAGAGCAGCACCAAATAATACCAAAAATGTACTTAAATAAAACAAAAGTCATGTGTTAGTGCAGCATAAACGTTCCATTTTTAATATCCATTTTTAGTCTCTTTACTTAAACTAATATTATTTTCACCATCATCATTTCCTTTCATCATCTTCGAGCACTTTTTTTGAGCGAGAATGAAACAAAACACAACTCCAGGCCTGTTTGTGACGAGGAAACGACTTTAGAACAGATCAGAAAATTAGATTAGATTTTAGGGAAGTAAAAATAACCAAAATATGGTGATATCGTATCGTCAAAGTTCCCACAGTAACATCGTGGACCATCACAATATGTCGAATTACGAGTCTCTTTGTTTAAATGAAGAGTTATGGAGCAGAAACAGCTAAAAAAAATAAAAAATGACAGAGGGAACTACATAGACCATGATCCTTTGCTCCATATTTATCAAATTTGTACTTTTATGTATAGAATTCTTCACAATTCAACAGCGATATTTCATGTTAATGTTTGATAATCTTTTAATTGTGGATGTTTCATTGTGTTTTAATCCATGTTTGAATCAAAAGAATTTAATCCATGGTGTTTAAATGTAATATTTTCTACACACACACACACACACACATACATATATATATATATATATATATAAAATAAAAAAAATGTGTTTCTCACCTTCCACGGTGGTTGGTCTCTCACCCTCATTGAGCTCGGGTCCTCTACCAGAGGCCTGGGAGCTTGAGAGTTCTGCGCAGTATCTTTGCTGTTCCCAGTACTGCACTTTTCTGGACTGAGATGTCCGTTGTTTTTTCCCGGTATCTGTTGTAGCCACTCTTTCCAGTTTGGGGTTACAGCCCGAGTGTCCGATCACCACAGGCACCACTGATGCCTTTACTTTCCAGGCTCTCTCCAGCTCTTCCTTGAGCCCCTGGTATTTCTCTAGCTTCTCGTGTTCCTTTTTCCTGATATTACCATCGCTTGGTATTGCGATGTCAACCACCACGGCTCTGCTCTGTTTCTTATCCACCACCACTATGTCTGGTTGGTTCGCCATCACCATTCTGTCAGTCTGTATCTGAAAGTCCCACAGGATCTTGGCTCGGTCATTTTCCACAACCTTTGGAGGTGTTTCCCACCTTGATCCTGGGGTCTCCAGCCCGTACTCTGCACAGATGTTTCTGTACACTATGGCCGCCACTTGGTTATGTCGCTCCATGTATGCTTTCCCTGCCAGCATCTTACACCCTGCAGTTATGTGCTGGACTGTCTCAGGAGCCTCTTTGCACAGTCTACACCGTGGGTCTTGTCTGGTGTGGTAGATCTGGGCCTCTATTGCTCGAGTGCCCAGGTCCTGCTCCTGAGCAGCCAGGATCAGTGCCTCTGTGTGTCCTTCAGACCAGCCCTCTCAAGCCATTGGTAGGATTTCTTGATATCAGCCACTTCAGTTATGTTCCGGTGGTACGCCCCATGTAGGGGTTTTGTCCTGCCATGATGGTCCCTCCAGCACCTCTTCCTCTGGACCCCACTGTCTGAGACATTCTCTGAGCACCTCATCTGCCGTGGCTTTGTCCTTGATGTACTCAAGGAGCTTGGATGTTTCATCCTGGACAGTGGTTCCCACACTCACTAGTCCTCGGCCCCCTTCCTTCCGGCCTGCGTACAGTCTCAGGGTGCTGGATTTGGGATGGAACCCTCCATGCATGGTCAGGAGCTTTCGTGTCTTAAATCTGTGGTCTGTATCTCCTCCTTTGGCCAGCTTACAATCCCTGCAGGGTATCTGATCACTGCAGGGCGTAGCTGTTGATTGCCTGCACCTTGTTCTTGCCATTGAGCTGGCTTCTAAGGACTTGCCTCACTATATATATATATATATATATATATATATATATATATATATACACACATACATATTTGAATGCACAGTGATAATGTAATCATTTTTTTATGTATTCAGAAGGTGGAGGCTTTAATATTTCGCTCTTCTGGGTTTTTTGCCTCTTCAGGCACCTACTTTTTTTGTAGTCTGTTTCTTTTTATTGTCATGTTATATGTGCAAAAAAAAAAAAAAACCTAAAATAAAAAACAAACAAACAAACATTTCAGTGCAGACGACAAGAAGAAATAACAGTTCTAACACTTTTAAGTCTTTGGATTAAGTCTTGTCGAGGCTTTTTAAGAGGAAAACGTCACATATTCACAGTTTTAGTTTTGTAGTCTCCACAAAATATCGCAATAAATATCGTACCGTGAGATGTATATCGTGAAAATATTTTGAGATTTGGATATTGTTACATCCTCCTCAACATATCGTGAACTTTCCCACAATATCCCAATAAATATCGTACCGTGAGGTTCATACTAGGACTGTAACGATATCCAAGTCTCACGATACGATATCGTCACGGTATGAACCTCACGGTACGATATTTATTGCGATATTTTGTGGGCAAAACTGAATATGCAACGTTTTCCTCTTAAAATGCCTTGACAAGACTGAATCCAAAGAGTTAAAAGTGTTAGAACTGTTATTTCTTCTTGTCGTCTGCACTGAAATGGAGCAAAGGATCATGGTCTATGTAGTTCCTCTGTGTTTTTTTTAACTATTGCTGCAACATAACTCTTCATTTAAACAAAGAGACTTGTAATTCGATATATTGTGATGGTCCACGATATTATTGTGAGAACTTTGACGATACGATATCACGATATTTCCGTTATTGTTACATCCATAATATTTACAATAATAATATTTATAATAACAGTACTCATGAGTTCAGTACAACGGTACATTTGAGTAAACTTCTTGAGAAAAATCATTTAAATCATTCCTGTGTTCTGTATTTGTCTATAGACTTAAATTTGTAATTGAAAAAAAATGCAATTCTTTTAACTTGACGTCCAAACTGTTACTATAACCATTTCTGGCCCCGTCTGAGCTGATTTTTCACTTGTGCAACTGTTTTTGGGATCAGGATACTTCCCTAGTTCATACATCGTATCGTGACACTTGAATATCGTTAAACTCTTAGTAGATCTCGATTTATTGTTGTTGCACAAAATAAAACAAAACTTCGCCAGAGCAGTAAAAATTAATAAATGAATGAATGAATAAATCCAGACAAATTCTCACATCCAAACCAATAAAAACATTAAATCAATAGGGATGTAACAATAACTGAAATACTGTGATATCGTATCGTCAAAGTCTCACAATATATCGAATTACAAGTCCCTTTGCTTAAATGCGTCATAAACATCGGAAACTACATATCCCATGATTCATTTCAGCGCCGCAACTTGAAGAAATATGTTTTTTACTTTAATTCTAGGGATTATGATGGAAATAATTCACACCAAAATCTTGTCAAAGTATTTTAAAAGCAAAAAATGCGTCCAAAATATCGCAATAAATATCGTACCGTGAGTAAGTAAGTCAATAGTGCTTTTCACAGACATTTTTGTCACAAAGACACTTTACAGAGACATTATTCAGCATTATTCAGCATTATTCATTCACTCTACACCTGGTGTTGGTAAACTACTATTGTAGCCACAGCTGCCCTGGGGCACACTGACAGAAGCACAGCTGCCATGCCAATCGGCGACATCGGTCCCTCCGACCAACACACACACACACACACACACACCACTTTCATACTAGGCATGTGGGTGAAGTGTCTTGCCTAACGACACAATGATTGAATCGACTGGATTTAACTGACCTTGACTATCAACTGTGAGATGAGTATCGTGAAAATATCGCACAGAGAGATTTGGATATTGTGAGCCTCACCACCACATCGTGAACTTTTCCACGATATCGCAATAAATATCGCATTGTGAGGTTCACACCGTGACGATATCGTATCGTGAGACTTGGACGTCGTTACACTCCTATTAGATTACAATTTATTGTCATTGTACAAAATGCATCATAAACATCGAAAACTACATATCCCATGATTCATTTCAGTGCTGCAACATGAAGAAATATGGTTTTTACTTTCATTCTTGGGATTATGATGGATCAAATTCACACCAAAATCTCATCAAAGTATTTTAAAAGCAAAAAACGCGTCCAAAATATCGCAATAAATATCGTGTGGTGAGACTCATATTGTGAAAATCTCGTACAAACAGATTTCGATATCGTTACATCCTTATATAAATCAGTAAATATTATTATTGCACTGCTGAGTCCCTTGTATTGTATTACACAGGCCCTTTAAATATCTCAGGCACAGTTACGTGTCAGATCCGTGCAGAGGCGATCCCGTTCACGGTAAAAACACACACGTTATTCCTGTGTGTGTGTGTGTGTTTTGAGCTCTAATGTAAAGAGTGCGAGATAAAAACGTTTAATCAAGCTGCACTGTGGAACTGCGCTAGAGGCGAAGCAACGACGTCGCCATGGAGACAAGCAGGCGTCGGACTCTACAGCAGGAAAAGTGACGTAGTGCGGCTTTAGACGTTTGTGCTTTAAACGGTCGTGTTTTAACCGTGACAGAAATGCAAATGTACATCCAAAAATCAGTGCACATTTTTGAGGAATTTTTATTTTATTTAATTTATTTATTTATACATTTAAAAAGCAGATATATATTACTTATTTATTATTTTTTATGTATTTTATTTTACATTTATTTATTTATTTTTGAAAAGTCTAACACTCACACACACATTTTTTAATTGAATTTATTTTTTTTACATTAATTTAACAGTTACGATCTAATGTTATGTTTTTGCAATTTTTCCTTAAAAATTCACTTACAGCAGCATTTATTTATTTATTTATTTTTATTTATTACCTTTTTTTTTTTTTTTTAAGTAGGTAGAATCTCAAAGCTCTAAACTAACCTATAAAATATAAACTTAAGCTTAATGATGAAAATATCATGATACGGTCGACACTGTAGGAACATGTGCCACTGTTTTTCAATTGTAGACTATTTAATGTGTATTTTTAACGTAATATTTGCATTTTCTTATCATTTAATACATCAGAAAATATATAAAGAGTGACAAATATAAGAAACTAGTGTAATTAGTGTGTTAATATGGTCTATGGGGAGCTTAATTTGCCATTATAACACTGAAACTATGCTTTTTTTTAAAATCTAGAGTGACCAGACGTGTGTATTTACTCAGGCCTGTGTCCCGTGTCCCATCAGATTTAAACAAAACCACTGATTTGTCCCAGTTTCATACAAGAAATGTCCCAGGTGACTCTATTTTTCACCAGTTTGATCCCTGCCAACAGTAAAGAGAAACATAAACTGTCATTTGTTTTGGTAAAATACAGAAAAGCTGCTTAAAAACGACCAAAATTCAAAGAATATGTGACGATAGTGACTCGAATATTTGTCGTGAATGGACCGAGTGCAGAACAATTCTCCTTAATTACACACTCGTTTTACAGTTTTATCGTTACCAATTGCTCCAAGCCGAGGGTGTCCCAGTTTTTATTTTGAAAATCTGGACACCCTAACAAAATTACAAGTATGTCGTGTAGATTTTGAGGTCAATATAAATAAAACTTCAAATGTAGTGATATTAATTTTGATTTTGAACAATTTTGTTGAACAGAAATATGAACTGTTTTTATCTGTATACAGTATTTGTCTTTGTTCAAATTATGGAAGTGTTAAAAATAAACCCTCAGCCTTTTCAACAGGTCTCAAAATACTTACACTTTTAAGTCCTGTTCAAAAATGTAGTGGAGTAAAACGTACGGACACATGCTCTCAAATCTAATGAAATAAAAGTAAAAAGTACAGATATTTACCATTTTTACTTACAGTACTTTACTACTTTTACTGTGTTATGTTCCATTACTATCATTTGTCCTAGTTTTCTACAAGAAATGTCCCACGTGTCTCTATTTTTGACCAATTTGATCTAAACTGAGACTAAACCAGGACTAAATCAGGACTATCACATATTTTTGACTAATCTGATCCCCGCCGACACTAAAAAAGGACCATAAAACTGTAATTTGTTTCGTTAAATTACACAAAAAACGTGTTTGCAAATGACCATAAAGCAAAAAATAAAATGCAGCGACAAAAGCCTCTCAAAGCACAACGTGACGTTATTTTCACAATTTTATTTACACCAAACCGTCCAAACCGGGGTGTCCCTGTTTAGAATTTTAAAAAATCTTATCACCCTGTTTTAATCTGCTATATTACACTATTTACATTAGGAATTATGTGTTATTATGAATATATCTTTGTTTTGTTTTTTTACTTCGTTACTGCAAAAAGACTCCAAAAAATGCGGACCGGACGCTACGCAGTGCGCCCCCCCGCCAGCAAAACATGAGCATATTAGCGAAAAGCACCTTGTGACCTCTTTAAAAGTAGACACTCATCATTGCAGCCTGTAAAAATTACGATCCATCATCCGTCCATCCGCTGTGCAAACGCGTGTGGCCCGGGCGGAGCGCGGGGCCGGTTATACACGGGCGGCCCCTACGCGCGCACCGGGGAACTGCAGCCTCCGAAACACCGACAGATCCGGGAGAGAGACGACAGCGGGGGCTCCGAGGTCCGCGCCGCCGCTCCTGGCGCGTGCGGACCCGGCTCGGAGGCGAGGCAGGTCCCGGTGTTGCGCGCGGTTGTCTGGAAGTCGAGCCAAAAATAATGTCCGTCTAAAAACAAATGTGGCAAAATAAAAAAAATACATAATAATAATAATATGTCATGATAATAAAAGTAAAAAATAGATAAAAATACAAATAATAATAATAAAATAAGTAGGTTTGATTTTAGGTTTAAATCGTTTTTTTTTTTTTTATAAACCAATATGGATTACCCGTTTTGACTTTTCGGTGCCGTTTGACTTCTGCCACTTCTCCGGAATCGAACCAGCAACCCTCTATTATCATTCAAATGACAATAATAAAGCGTGGAGAGAGCGCGGTGGAGGAGGCAGGAGGGGGGTAGGGGGGGGTCCTTCGTGCCCCATAAACCCGCTCGCGATGACAGGAGCCGCGGCCAGCGAAGAGTTAACGCGAGGGAGGGACGCGGCCGGACACGCCTCATTGGGCAGATTATTCTCGGCGAAACAAAAAGTGTGTGTGCGCCGGCGGACTGTTGTCATTCAGCGGGAGAGAGTGCGAGGCTCCGTGCCCCATCTGCGCGTCTCTTTTACGGCGTAGAGCTCTCGTCTTGCACCGGGGGGTGGGAATGTACTGACACCCGGGACCAGCGCTCGCCTTTCACCTTTTACGCGACTTGATTTTTTGGTGTTTTTTGGAGTTTTCCACGTGTTTTTCTTTTTTTTTTTTTTTTTTTTTTTTTTTTAATTATTGGATTATTACACGTTAAAAAAGGTAGGTTTGGGGACTGGTGATTTTGCTTGGAATTGTGGATTTTTTTTTTTTTTTTTTTTTTCCTTGAGAAGCGCAGATGTGGCTGTTCGAACGTGGACGTCAGAAGCGACAATTGACAAACCCCGGTTATTCATTCGGGCGGTGATTTAACGCACTTTTGGAGGTTCGTGCGACGCGGGCAGATGGCTCCGTAGGAAACAAGTGCCCCCCTTTCTACCCTCCGCGGTGCCCCTCGCCCGCGGTCCGCAGCTGGGCTCTGCGCCGACACACGATCCCGCGATGCTTCCGTGCCCCCTTCGTAAAAAAAAAAAACCCAAACAAACAACCCAGGAATACGTGACGCTTTTATACAAATACAAATAAACCCACCGATCTTCCCGCGTGACATTTTGCGAATTTAACCCATTTTTATTTATCGCTGGAACGACTTGTGTGTCTCGCGATTGGGCACCGGCCAACGCTGTCATCCCCCGATCAACTACGACGCTCGCTTCGTTTTATTTGCGACGAGCTAAAGCGAATTATTATCCTTAAAAATAACAAGACATTTTCACGTAAATTCCACGCTGGACATTCTCAATTATTTCGTCAGTTTTGCGCATCTCGAACGATCATGAATTCTGTAGTACGTCGTGCAAGTTTGGTGAAAAGCGTGACCTAAAAAAAAAAAATGGACTTACGATCCACAAAAAACGTAAAATTTCTTATCACGTGTGGGTTGTTTGTTTTTGTTTTTTGGTCCGTACGAGGCAAAAAACGACGTCGTGGGGTTTTTAATTCCACAATTACGACTTTATTTATCGTACGCTGTGTGGTCAGTGTGCGTCAGAACAGTTGGAGATGATTGTCCAGCAATTACGCACAACGGAGAGACTTTATTTAAATGTCCGAATGCAAAACGTCAGGTTACGTTACGTTCGCGTGCCTCCTGTAGATAATATATTTGGTTTTGATTGACTCCGTTGAGATTTTTTTATTTTTTTATGATGATGATTAATTAGCTGCTGTGGTTAAATGAATAAAAATAAAATTGTTCACGTTTTTTGACAAATTGTTTGAAGTTTACGTTGAGAAATAAGAACATTTACGCGGAGCTGAAATCGACGCGAATTTGGCACGCGTAATTTAGGTTTTAAATTGATTAATGGAGCTGCGTAATTTGTCCATTAACACCACGTACGGAGTGAAATTAAGTATGTCTTTTAGCCGAGATGTTTACGCGGAAAACGTTTCACATTTTCCGGTGCGTGAAGCAAAAGCGGCGACGATACGGTAAAGAAAGAAAAAAAATTAAATAAATAAAATAAGAAAAAGAAAGAAGCCAGTTTTGGGGCCCGCTGTTCAGTCCTACATCACACGCGGGGACCAAACCGGGACTAAACCAGGACCAGGACTAAGTGTACGTCTTTTGGTCCTAAATTTGTCCCAGTTTAGTCCCGATTTAGACTTTGGTTTGGTCCTGTTTTAGTCTTGGTTTATGACGCGTTCACACTTCACACAATCGCATTTAAATTGGGACTAAATCCAGAACTCCAACCTGAACTAGACAAGGACTAAACCAGGACTAAACCAGGACTAAGGGTACGTCTTTTGAGCCTACATTTGGCCCGGTTTAGTGCTGATTTAGACCTGGTTTGGTCCTGTTTAACCTTTAGTCTCTTCACACAATCGCATCTAAATTGGCGACTAAATCCGGAACTCTAACCTGAACTAGACCAGGACTAAACCAGAACTAAGCCAGGACTAAGTGTACGTCATTTGATCCTACATTTGGCCTTGTTTAGTCCTGGTTTAGACTCGGTTTGGTCCTGTTTTAGTCTTGGTTTATCACAACTAAATTGGGAGTAAATCCGAAACTCAAACCTGAACTAGACCAGGACTAAACCAGGACTAAACAAGGACTAAGTGTACATCTTTTGATCCTACATTTGGCCTGCTTTAGTCCCGATTTAGACTTGGTTTAGTCCTGTTTTAGTCTTGAATTACGACACATTTACACTTTACACACCCACATCTAAACCGAGACTAAACCAGGACTAAACCAGGACTAAACCAGGACTAAACCAGGACTAATTGTACATCTTTTAATCCAACATTTGGCCCACTTTATTCCCGATTCAGACTTGATTTGGTCTTGTTTTAGTCTTGAATTACGACATATTTACACTTTACACACCCACATCTAAACCGAGACTAAACCAGGACTAAACCAGGACTAAACCAGGACTAAACCCAGCCTTACATTAACAGAACTCAAAATCGGGCTCGACCAGGACCAAACGAGGACAAATGTGAACGCACCTTTTAGTCCTGATATAGTCCAGGTTTAGTTTTATCAGGTTTAGTCCAAATTTTGAAGCGTCAAAAATTATGTCCGGATTTAAACCAGGACTAGAACTAAACCTGGACTAAACCGGGTCTCAAATCTGGCCTGCTTGGTCCTGGATTATAGCTCGAAACCAACAAGTAAATATTATTATAACATTAGAACTTAACCAGGACTAAACGAGGATTTACGCAAAAAAAATAAAAATTAAAAAAAAGAAGCAAAACCAGGTCTAAACTAAAAAAATAAAAATAAAATCGGACTAAACCAGGACTAAACCGTGACGAACCGGGCTAGGACTCGAGAGAGGAAGAGGAGGGAGAGGAAGGGGGGGCAAAGAAAAAGACATGATTAAGTGCTCGTGCTGCTTTAATTACAGCGTCACGGGGGGAAAGTGGCGGATTATGCAAATGAGACGACATAAGCACCGGGAACGAGAGCGCGCGGGACCGACGCAAGCATCGCGTTTGACAGCGTGCACGGCGAAGGGTTAAACGCGGACTGAAACTGCGCGGCGTGCACGTTTGCGATAAATGTGCAAAGCGGGAGATGTACGGAAACTAAAAGCTGCTAAATTAAAAATAAATAAATAAATAAATACGAACGTGGAGTTGCATTGCGTTTAGTGTCTTTTTTTTTTTTTTTTTTTTTTTTAAAGCGTAAATACGTAGAAAGCGACATATTTTTACGTTTTTTGTTGTTGTTCACATGTTTGGCCTTGAAATCTAGCGATGTTACATTTCTTAAACATTACGTCATTAACTATTTTACCTTTACCGTAACTATTTTTATTGCTGACATTTTGTGGTTTCGTGGACTCGTTTCGTAATTTCGCTTCTGCCACTGTGCACCCCAAATAAAAATGAGGTTGAAAAGAAAAGATGAAAAACTGTTGCTAGCACGTAAGGAAAACCGATTAATTTGAGTTCACGAGGACGTCACAATTAAATCACGTGTAGTCGATAATTCTGCGCAATTTGTACGTTTCTTGGACTAAAAAGTGTGTGTCGGGAGCAAAGGCCCACGAAGCTGAAGAGCGAGAAAAAAAAAAAAAAAAAAAAGCGAAGGAAGGAATGCACCAGATATAATAATAATATAATATACAAATAACAAATAAATAGGCTGCATACGTTTCTTGGTGATCGTACACAAGAAATCTCTATGCAGGGGTCAGCGAGACGGTTCGTGCAACAATTCGGCAGGAGAGAAAAAAATAATAATAAGAAAAATAAAACTAATAATACGTAAAAAAATGAATAATAATGCGTAAATAAATAAATAAAAATACGCACATTTAAAGGCATTGGGAGTGCACGGCGTGTTACGAGAGCAGAATTAATGAGAAAGAAACTAGGGCCAAAAAAAAAAAAAAAAAAAAAAAAAAAAAATGGGGGGGTAAATCTGGGCCCCAAATGACGCGCGCGGACAGCTGGTTCCAACAATCTGTTCCGGTGAAGATCTATGTCCACGAGCGCAGAGAGACGGGCACGGAACCGGGGCACACACCAACCGACCGACCAACCGACCACCGGCAGAGGGATACGGGGCATGGGCTTTTACGCGCGACGAAAAAACGAGTCTTTACGCGACGACTTTTGATACGATAAGAGAGAGAGAAAAAAAAGTTGTCTGTAATTTGTGCCACGTTTGGGGGAAAGCCAGAGCCGTGGGAATTTATAGTGTTGCAACAGAGTACGAGAACAGCAAGAGATTAAAAAATATAAATATATACGCAAAAAAACAAAAATTAATACACTTTAACTTTATATTGGTAAGATTTACGAGCATGTAACAGGTTTTCGTGTTTTTCTATTTCTGATTTTGGTTTATTCGGATCGAAGTTGTGATCAATATTTACAGTTTTACGTCATTTTCGTGGAAAAAAGTTGCCAAGTAAAGCACAAAAATACACGGAGTTGTGCAGCACTGGAAAAAACGATGTCCAGCTAAATCAAAATGATTTTAATTAACAACGTTTTACTTTTTTTTGAGTCGATTCAACTTGACAAGTAAAATTATCGACCAGTGGGTGTCATGTTTACACTGTTATGCACTTTTAAAATATTACGTGATGTTGTTTATTTGTTTGTGTGATGCTCTCGTAATTTTGTTGTGATTTTATACGACAGTGACAATAAAGGAATTGAACTGAAGCGACGTTAGAATTTAGTTTCTTAATTTAAGTTCAGAAAAGTTGTTGTTTTTCTTACTTTAAGCGCAGCAAGGTGTGTTTTCGTACTTTAACTACTAAAAGTTTTGTTCCACCGATTGATCATTTTACTCGTCAAGTGAAATTTGCTCAAATTGTGATAAAACTTTCTTAATTCAAGTTGTCGTAACTTGGCTAGATTTTGAAAACTCCTAAGTGCAAATAAAATTTACGCACAATTAGGGACTTTTTCTGACAGTTTAAACTTTTATTCAACAAAACGAGGTGTTGACTTTTATTTCTTTTCATTCGTCAAACTGAAATTACTTTGTGAACATTACACTTGCTTGGAAACAGTTTTAGAATTATTTGCTTTATATCAAACTTAGAAGTAACAATACACCTTCCAGAATAAAAAAATATAAATAAAACACAACTTTTTTTTGTGAACTCTTAAGTATAATGATTAAATGAACTATGTTTGAGTACAATTTGTGAAAAGTGTCGTCTAATTTGTCGTATGCGCTTTATTATGATACAAAATGTGCAACAACGAGCAGGTAATGTAAAAATATAGAGTAAAAATGTAGAGTAAAAATAAAATATAGAGTAAAAATGTAGAGTAAAAATTAAATATAGAGTAAAAATGTAGAGTAAAAACAAAATGTAGAGTAAAATGTAGAGTAAACGCAAAATGTAGAGTAAAAATAAAATATAGAGTAAAAATGTAAAGTAAAACAAAATGTAGAGTAAAATGTAGAGTAAACACAAAATGTAGAGTAAAAATGTAGAGTAAAAATAAAATATAAAGTAAAAATAAAATGTAGAGTAAAAATGTAGAGTAAAAATTTAATATAGAGTAAAATGTAGAGTAAAAATATAGAGTAAAAATGTAAAGTAAAAATAAAATGTAGAGTAAAGATGCAGGGCTGCAAAACTCGGCTGCGTTTTTAGATCTTTTTCAGATTCTTTAGCACATTTTAGGAACAAAATCTGAAAGTATAGACATTTAAAACGCCCCAAGACATAAACCCGAATCATTTAATTCCAAAACAATGAAATACTTTTAATTAGGCGAATATAAATTTACAGGAACAACTCGTTAACGAGATCTTAACGACTCTGGATCAGGAGTCTCCAACCTGTAGCTCGGGAGTTTAGACTTAAACTTTATTGATCCACAAGAAAAATTATTTGGACACAGGAGCTCACATGTCACAATAAATAGAATAATTACACAGAGAAAAAATGGAAATGGTGATAATAAATTCTAAATAAGTCGCAAAAATAGCAAGAGTTTCCTGCAGCTCGCCAAAGGGGTTTCTGATTCATACTTATTGCGCTGAATAACTAAAATTTGACTGAATTAAATGCTGATTTCCGTTGAAAATACCAGACTTTGTGCTCTAATAAATAAATAATAGTTTGTGTTTTATAGATATTAACAGTGTTGGGAAGTTTACTTTTAAAATGTAATCCCCTACAGATTACAGATTACACACCCCAAAATGTAGTTTGTAATGTAATCCATTAAATTACTTAAAGTGAGTAATGTAATCTGATTACTTTGGATTACTTGATTTGCTGTAGAGAAACAAAGACGAGGAAATCTTCACATAAAATGTTTTGTCTTTATTTAATCAAATTTAAAATATTATTGATAGAAGACGAGGAGACACGTCCACACAGCAGGATTTAGTCCTGTTAAATCCTGTTTTAGACCTGGTTTAGATCTGGTTTAGACCTGGTTTAGACTGGTTTAGACCTGGTTTAGACCTGGTTTAGACCTGGTTTAGTCCTGGTTTAGTCCTGGTTTTCTGGTCTGGTTTAGATCTTGGTTTAGACCTGGTTTAGACCTGGTTTAGACCTGGTTTTAGACCTGGTTTAGACCTGGTTTAGTCCTGGTTTGGACTTGGTTTAGACCTGGTTTAGATCTGGTTTAGTCCTGGTTTAGACCTGGTTTAGACCTGGTTTAGACCTGGTTTAGTCCTGGTTTAGACCTGGTTTAGTCCTGGTTTAGACCTGGTTTTCTGGTTTAGTCCTGGTTTTAGACCTGGTTTTAGTCCTGGTTTAGACCTGGTTTAGTCCTGGTTTAGACCTGGTTTAGACCTGGTTTAGTCCTGGTTTAGACCTGGTTTTAGACCTGGTTTAGTGTCCGGCAATGAGTGGAATTACTGGGAAAAAAAAAAACTGTAATCCATTTATTTCAACAAAGTAACTGTAATCCAATTACCACTCACTGAAACAGTAACTGTAACTGAATACAGTTACTCATCATTTGTACTCTGATTACTCCGGCACATGTAATCTGTTACTCCTGACAGTGGATGATATTAAGGCCGTAGCTTTTCTATTTACTCGATTTCTTGAGGTCGATAAATTCTTGCCATAGATACACGACAAAAACTCAAACTCCAGACTTAAATTAAGAAAGTTCTATCGTGATTTTAGTAAATTTCACGTGACAAATAAAATTATCTACCAACAGAATGAGAATTTTTGCCGTTAAAATACGAAACTACGTCTTGCCACGATAAAAACTGCGTTGTTGTGTAACTTTTCTGGTGCGTTTCTCGATGTAGAAGTTACGGCTTGGTCTGGAATGTTTCGCAGTGTGGCATTAAACCTTTCTATCTTCACAAAGACCGAATCAGACCCAGTTACAGGTCAGATCTGTGGAGAGGCGACACCACACACAGTCAGAATGCACCGCCGAAAAACAAAATCGAGCCAAGAATTAAGAAAGTTTGATCACGATTTGAGTAAATTTCACTCAAAAAGTAAGATTTTTTGTACTTAAAATATGAAAATACATCTGAATACACTTAGAATAAAGAAAAATAACACCTTTTTGAACTTAAAATAAGAAATAAAATCAAATGTTGCTTGAAATAAGAACAATTTGTCAAGTTAAATCGACTCAAATAAAGTTAAAAGTTCTTAATTTAAGTCATTTGAACTTACCTAGATATTGTTTTTTGTTTTTTTCTGTATTTTGAGCGATAAAACCACCTGCAATTGGATAAACTTAAAGTAGATCAGAGTTTAAAGTCACACCGTGGAACATTCCAGGCACAGCGATGACGTATCCATGGAAACAAAAATGTGACGGAGCCTCAAACTCAAAAAGTTACACAGTAAAATCACAACTCTTGGCACAAAATGTAACGAAAAATAAGTTCTATTGGTCAATTATTTGAGTAAATTTGACTCGATGAGTAAAAAAATAAGTTAAATATTTGTAACTTAAGTCGTATTAACGTAAATGTTGCGTGTTTCAGTGTAGATTTTGGCTCAAACTCTGTAGAATTCACTTTTGTTCACTTGTTTTTTCTAATTCTACTTAATTATTATTGAAATACTTTTACGTTTTGTTGAAGAAGGAAGAGAAAACGTTAAATGTGCATCAGCGTTTTGTTTCGGACGACGTCACTCGAGAATCTGTAGTTTTCATTTCACCGGAGAGACTTTAAAATCATCAGAACATTGGTGTTTGTCGTGTTGTAACGGTGGAAGAAGCACTCGATTTGGAGACTTAAGTAAAAGTCCAGAGACCAAATCAAAAACATACAAAAAAAAGTAAAATGAAAAGTAAAGTGAAAGTGACAGAATCCGTGTGTCGTTTGTGCATTCGTTTTTCAAAATAAAACCAAAAATAAGAAAAAAAAAAACAAAACAAACTATTTTCTTCATTATTTGTCTCCAAAAACAAAACAAAAGGGGGATAAAGAACCGAACCAGGACTAAAACAGGTCAGAGCAGAGCGGAACCAGACTGGGACTGAGACCAGGACTTAGACTGGGAACAGGACCGGGACTGAGACCAGGCCTGAGACCAGGACTGAGACTGGGACCAGACTAGAACTGAGACTGGGACCAGACCAGGACTGAGACTGGGACCAGACCAGGACTGAGACTGGGACCAGACCAGGACTGAGACTGGGACCAGAGCAGGACCAGACCAGGACTGAGACTGGGACCAGACTAGAACTGAGACTTTGACCAGACCAGGACCAGACCAGGACTGAGACTGGGACCAGACTAGAACTGAGACTGGGACCAGACCGGGACCAGACCAGCACTGAGGCCGGGACCGGACTGGGACTAAGACTGGGACCAGACCAGGACTGAGACTGGGACCAGACTAGAACTGAGACTGGGACCAGACCGGGACCAGACCAGGACTGAGGCCGGGACCAGACCAGGACCAGGCTGTGAGTGAGACCGGAACCGGACTGGGACTAAGACTGGGACCAAGACTGGGACTAAGACTGGGACTGAAAACAGTTTCGTCCTGGTTCAGTCCGGCATCTCAGGGAAACGGCCGTTATCCGTTTTTTCCATTTTTCATTTAAAAACAAAATCGAAAACTGAAAAAAATAAATATATATCAATATCTGTTTTTTCATTTTGGTTTTGGAGACAGAAGGACAAAGGTTTTATTTTGAAAAACGAATGAACGAATGACACACGGATTTAAAAGTAAAGTAAAGTGAAAAAATCTGCTGAGGTCAAAGTATTAAAGCAACGTTTAAAATGTACTTAAAGAGTAAAAGTAAAAGTACGTGTGTATATGAAAAGATTGAAGTACATATTCTTTCCTGCACTCGTAAAAGATTTGAGTGAGTTTTGTTTTCTGTAAATATTTCTGTCGTCTTGTCTCCTGTTCCGGGATTTGCGAGTCGTGACTTGGACTCGAGTCAGACTTGAGTCACTATTTTTAGAACTTGAGACTTGACTTGATAAAACGGACTAAGACTTGGGACTCGACTTGGACTTGAAGGTCAGTGACTCGAGAAGCACATTTAAATCTGAATTATTTCTGTTCTGACTTTAATGATTCACTCTAAGATCTTGTCAAGACATTTAAAATGAAAAAATAACATTTCTACAAATCTTATTAATAAATATAATAAAAACTTACTTTACTTACTTTTGAACTCTATAAAACTTGACTTGGACTTGGATATGACTAAGACTCGACTTGGACTTGACTTGGACTTGACTTTTTTGAAAAGACTCGACTTGGAACTTGGACTTGGACGACTTGGACTTGACTTGGACTTGACTTGGACTTATGGACCGACTTGACTGGACTTGGACTTGGACTTGACTTGGACTTATGGACCAGTGACTGACTCGACTTGGACTTGGACTTGGACTTGACTTGGACTTGGACTGACTTGGACTTGGACTTGGACTTGACTTGGACTTATGGACCAGTCGACTGACTTCGACTTGGACTTGACTTGGACTTGACTTGGACTTATGGACCAGTGACTCGAGACTCGACTTGACTTGACTTGGACTTATGGACCAGTGACTCGAGACTTGGACTTGACTTGGATTTATGGACCAGTGACATGAGACTCGACTCGGACTTGAGGTCAAAGACTTGAGACTTACTTGAGACTTGGTCCCAGATCTGTCAACAGGTTTTGGCAAAATACGTGTTAAAACTTCAGCCTAAACTCCTTCGATCTGTAGAAAAACTTGAGCGACGTGTGTAATTTCTGTGTTAATGATTAAATTAACTGACCAAAGAAAAATAAATTAGACTAAAAACTAAAAATTTCATCCGATTTTGAGCTCGTGAAGCTTCAGACGTAGAGATTTTTGATTTTGATTTGAGTTGAATTTTGCTGAAACAACTGAATCGATTGTTTTTGTTTGTAGCTGTTTTTATTTCTATATTTTTATTCGCTCAAACTACAAACGTGTTAAAAATAAACCCTCAGTTTTTTTCAGCAGCTCTCAAACTATAACATCTGAGTAAATATGGAGCCTGTTCATAATATTTAAGTAATAATTCATATCCAGAACATATAAAACATATTGTCTCCATTGGCCTGATTCATCGGCCGGTTTCATTTTGTAGAAACCGTGTGACCTCGCAGTATTAGGACTCGTTCGCTCGGTACTTTTTTTATTTAACCAGTCGTTGCTGTTTGGTCGTGACGTATGTAATGCTCCAAATCTCGTAGGAAGAAGAACAATAACGTCTTTGGTGCAGGTGAATCTGCGTTTCGTTCGTTCATTTGTTTTTCAAAATCAAACCAAAAATAAGAAAACGAAAAAAAACAACTATTTTCTTCATTATTTGTCTCCAAAACCAAAATGAAAAAAACAGATAATGATTCGTTTTTTCAGTTTTCGATTTTGTGTTTAAATGAAAAATAGAAAAAACGGATTACGTGACGTCCGTGACTGCGATGTCGGAATTTTGCACCGCGTACGGACTGAACCAGGACTGATCCAGGTCCGGGACCAGACCGGAACCAGAGTGGGACCAGAGCGGGACTGAGACCAGACCGAGACTGAGACTAGACCGGGACCAGAGCGGGACCAGGCTGGGACCAAACCAGGACCAGAGCGGGACTGAGACTGGGACCAGACCGAGACTGAGACCGGGACTGAGACCGAGACCAGGCTGGGACCAGGCCGGGACCGGAGGCTCAGAGCCCACGACAGGGCCGGAGCTCGAAGGTGAGGCTCGGACCCAAAGCTCGGAGTCCGCCCTGGTACCACTCTGGTCTCGGTCTCAGTCCCGCTCTGGTCCCAGACCTGGATCAGTCCTGGTTCAGTCCGTACGCGGTGCAAAAGTCCGACATCACAGTCACGGACGTCACGTAAACGGGAAACGGCCGTTATCCGTTTTTTCCATTTTTCATTTAAACACAAAATCAAAAACTGAAAAAACGAATCATTATCTGTTTTTTCATTTTGGTTTTGGAGACAAATAATGAAGAAAACTGTTATTTTTTCATTTTCTTATTTTTGGTTTTATATGGAAAAACAAATGAACGAACGACACAGGGATTCAGGTGCTGGGGTTTAGACACATTTTAGGTTTAAACTCACTGGATTTCAGCTTTGAACCTGGCAACCCAAATGAAAGAGTCACGTGAGGCTCGTTCTGCTTTCTGATTGGAGAATCGTCTTGGTCTGGGTCGTTACTCGGAAGTTAAAGGCTGGGGTCATGTGACAACAGAACATTTTAGAATCTCTTTAGTTTAAACGGCGCTGGAGACACGTCAGAACTCTGTACAAAACTTTTCCATGACTTTTTCATGAGCTAAAGTGAATTTTCCATGACTTTACAGCACCTACATGACTTGACTCTGACTTGAGGCCTGTGACTTGAGAAGCACTTATAAAATTATGAATAAATTAAGCTTTATTATTATTATTATATATAGATTTTTTATTATATTTTTTTTCAATTATACTTTTTTATCGTAAGTTATTTTTTTTTTATTATATGCTTTTTTATTATACGTATTTTTTTTATTATAATTATTCTTATTTATATATATATATATATATATATATATATATATATATATATATATATATATATATATATATATTTTTTTTTTATAAGTTGTTGTTTTTTTACTTCATCTTACTCCTTTTGAGCACCAGGTCCCAAATATGTCCATGTACATATCCTTGTTTTGTTTAGTTTTTTTGTTAGTGTTGTTGATTTTTCTTTTCTTGCTCAAACAAATAAATAAAAATATATCAGATTTTTTTTCCTGTTCTGACCATAATGATTCACACTAAGATTTTGTCAGAACATTTAAAAAGGAAAAATGTACCTTTCTACAACTCTTATATAAATACTCATATATAAATATACTATGATTTTTTAAGTACAATTTCGTTCAAAATTCATATAAATTGCCAAAATCTGGGACTTTGGTTTAAAGACTTTGACTTGACTTGGACTCATGGGCCAGTGACTCGAGACTCGACTTGGATTTGACTTGGGACTTGACTCGGACTTGAGGTCAAAGACTTGAGACTTGCAAAACAACGACCTCTGCTTTACGGCTCCTACATGTGTAGAATTGATCCAAATTTTAGGTCTAAATCTGAAATGTTTAACTCTTTCCACTCACCTAATGGTTTGGGATTATAGTTTTTAACATTGAAAACCCTGTCGGTGCTTTTATTTACTGTCGTCTCTTTTAAACAAAAGGCGCAAACGTTCATAATAAAATAATCAGGAGAGTCTCATGAGAACTGAACAGAACGCTGGAGTTGTGTGAAAGAGACACTAAAATTCCAGGACTTTTCCAAAACTTTCATTGAATTTACAAAACTCCATGACTTTTCCAAGTTTGGACAGTGACATTTTCAACTTCCATGACTTTTCCAGGATTTCCATGGCCGCGGGAACTCTGTACTGTAACTGTCAGATGCAGATTTGTTGACCCGTTTTATGGTTCTGATCTCTGTAATTCCTGGACCTGTTCACATGAAACAAAACTGGTACAAAGGTCTGGGTTTTCTCTGGTAGAAGAAATACACAAAAGTGAAATCATTTTTACATTAATTTCAGAAAGTGGAGTCATTATTTAACCTTAAAGTCGTGATTGTTTCAGGTGAAAGGACTTGAAGCCACACATATGATTATAATGGCAGGTTTGTGGAGAAAATCCCAAACAAATAATGAGAAAGTTCAACATTTGGGGCTCAGAAGTTTGGAGATTTTTTCCAGTAGAGTTCTATACAGTTCAAATTCTAAAACATGAACACAACCTACGTTCACTTCCACCGTGTTTTTGTCCTCTTCAGTAAAAAACTATAGACGTAAAGTTTGCATAGTTTGTTTGTCTTTTCTTTTATCTGTGCCTGGGTTGGATCTGTGGTTAAGACTTTAGAACTGGTTTACAGGCTGAAAACGTGTGTCGTTCGTTCATTTGTTTTTCAAAATAAAACCAAAAATAAGAAAATGAAAAAAAACAACAACAACAACTATTTTCTTCATTATTTGTCTCCAAAACCAAAATGAAAAAAAAAAACAGATAATAATTTGTTTTTTCAGTTTGCAATTTTGTGTTTAAATGATAAATGTTGGCCCTTTCTGAAACGTACTGGATGTCGGACTTTTACGCTGCATACGGACTGAACCAGGACTAAACCAGGACTAAACCAGGACTAAACTAGGACTAAACCAGGACTAAACCAGGACTAAACCAGGACTAAACCAGTACTGAGTGTCGGGACGGGCCCGGAGGTTCGCCCGCGTAGACTGTCGGGTGATCAGGACTGAGCCCGGGGCCCGACCAGGACCAGACTGGGGCAGAGACCAGGACTGAGACCGGTTTAGTCCTGTTTTAGTCCTGGTTTAGTCCGTTTTTTTCCATTTTTCATTTAAACACAAAACTGCAAAACTGAAAAAATGAATCATTACCTGTTTTTTTCATTTTGGTTTTAGAGACAAATAATGAAGAAAATTGTTGGTTTTTAATTTTCTTATTTTTGGTTTTACTTTGAAAAACGAATGAACGACTGACGCACGGATTAGACTGGATCTAGGGTTGTACCGGTGTGCGTTTTAAGGTAGATTTTGTCTCGTTCTACTTTAAATCCTGGTCCTGGTTTCCGCTCTGACGTGAACTACAGTGTGCAGATCTAAAGTGACAGAAACATCCTCCAAACAAAAAGAAAAAAGTGATATTCCCGCATTGTTGTGGTTAATTTTGAGCAAATCTCTTTCCTCTTCCCTGTGTAAAGAAGTGAAGCTGAGGTTCATATTAGGAAGAGGAACTGATTTAGGGACCAAATAGTGAAATAAAAACACCAGGATCATGTAGAGTTAGTTTAAATGAACATTTTAAGACCAAAGTGACGAGACAGTTTTTCAATACAAAGAGAATAAGACTTGTCCATTATATTTACACCGTCTATGGGTGAGATAAATTAGATTGTCTTTGTAAATTTGTAAATGAGCTGCTTCGTTTAAGCTGATAATGGTGGAATGCAATGAAGTAAAAGTAGTAAAGCGCTGTACTTCATTAAAAACTTTAGGTATCTGTATGTTTTACTTTTACTTCACTACATTTGAGAGCAGGTGTCTGTACTTTCTACTTCACGGCATTTTTGAACCGGACTGAAAAGTTTAAATGTTTTTATTATAGTCTGAGACCTGCTGAAAATTCCGATTATTGATGATTTTGAACACAGCAAAAAAATTAAAAAAAATAAATAAAAACAGCTGACAAAAACAATTCACTTATTTCTGTTCAACAAAATTCTTATCAAAATCTGTACGTTTGAAGTTTTATTCCACCTCAGAATTCCACGAAATACTTGTACTTTTGTTAGTGTGACCAGATTTTCAAAATAAAAAACTGTGAATAATGAAATTGTGAAAAAAAAAAGCATAATAATTAAGGAAAACTGTTCAGCTCTTGGACCATTCAAGGTTGTATGGAGGATTTTTTTTGGTTTCAAACTGTCAGTCAAAGATTAAAATACCATTACAGAGACGCAGCAGCTTTGTAATTATGATGACCAAAAAAAAAAAAATGAAAATCTATCAACTGTGGACGTGTTGAGGCCAGATAAACATCAGCCAATAGAAAACGAGGCTCCTTCATTTTCTATTGGCTGTTAGGTTGTCAATCAAACTCCCTGGTATAACTGACTCGTCGGAGCGTGGGGATTATGTGGTTTACGCAGCGGTTCTTAGAGGCTTTTTCGAACTGTCGCTTCCTCGCATTTTGCACAAAGTTTGTCGCGGCGGCGGACGAGAATCCACGACCGGTTCGTCGCAAAAGAAAGTCAGTTTTTGAGGTCGCTGAAAGATGAAGAGAAGGGGAAAAGGAGCAAAGCCAAACTGATGCGTCGGTTGCTGAATTACTTCTAGACAGGAAACTTCAACAGTAATTCTGAACGCGCACAAGGACTGTCGCTGTATTTCTCTTCCATTAAAAAAATCCTCTATACAACCTTTCATGACGAATATCTGCGTCAGTTTAGTCACATTTTCTTTGAGTTTCAGTCGTTTTTAAGCAGATTTTTTTTGTATTTTACCTAAACAAATGACAGTTTATGTTTCTCTTTACTGTTGGCAGGGATCAAATCGGTCCAAAAAAGAGACACCGGGGACATTTTTTGTATAAAACTGGGACAAATCGGTGGTTTTGTATAAATCTGCTGGAACACAAGGCTCAAAACTGGGACTGTAATTAAAGACACTCTAACTTTTGACTCTTTAAGTAGATTTTTAAACAGGTACTTTTAAAACTTTTACCTGTATCTGTACTTTTACTTAAATAACAAACTCGAGTATTTCTTCCATCGCTGGGCCCTGAAATAAACAAATCTGATTGGACCACATTTGGACAGATCGATATTTTAATATTTTTAGAGTTACCAGGAGGAAAATCCCTCGTACCGTGTTAAAATACTCTCTGAATGTCGTTATTGAGATGATTTATTTGAGTAAACTGTTCACACGCGGTTATTAAATCTGGTTTTTTCGGCACACAAACGGCGGAAGTCCAGATTTAAAGCGCGATGATTCTGACGATTCTCTGATTCTGACTTCACTTGGTGCGAGGAAACTTGTTATAATTATAAATAACAGTTTTACACCAATTGAGAAGCAATTTGCGAAGAAAAGTGAAGTTAGAAAATTCTCTGCTTCCTTTTAATTATCAACACATTTTTCTATTTTACAGCGAGAATTCTGTCCAAAAGTTCAGCACGATTTACAAAACATTTCTGACGCTTTAAAAGTGATTTCAGCAACAAAATAAAGGTGTTTTCTTATATTTGTATTTGTCAAATCATAATTTCTGTGCACATTAGAGGAGTTTTGCTTGGTAACAAAAAAAAAATCCTTTTGTTTGTTTGTTTAAATAGTTTTGTAGTTATTTTTTTTAATATATATTTAATTATCATGAGTAGTCGGCACTTTAAACTCACCTTTTACGTTCATTTTTAACTTTTCTTTTACATTTTAAACCACATTTTTGAGTCGTCTTGTGATCTTATGATTTGTATGACGATTTTCTACAATTATCCACAACGATAAAAGTTAACCATGATCGCTTGTGGGTAAAAACAACAAAATATTTTATCAGAAGTGCTTTTCGTTTAGACGGTGACTGCGTTTTTGGGACTTAATAACGCAAAAATCTGAAACCGCCTCCAGAGTGGAAAAGTTGAAGACACTCCACTGTAGTGTTTCCGTCGACACTGCCCAAGACGCAAAACTCTGGTCAGATCTGCTCAGGTCACGTACACGTTTACATCACAAACATACAGGACACAGAAACAAACATGTTGGATCATTTCCATGCCTCTAATAAACTGACAGGAAGCAAAACAACAAATGTGAAAAATCTGCCGATACTTTTAGTGAACAGAGAAGGATCTGCTGTCACCGCTGTCAAATTCTGGATGCACCAGGTGGTTTTGAACCATATCACTTTTGTTTCTGGTTCTGATATTGTCATATTTTAGTTTTGGGATTTGGACATTGTAATTGTGTGGTTGTTGGATCCTAACAGCGGAAAATGGGCTTCGAGAAATGTGTTTGCGAACTCCATAAATGCAAAAGTGAATCAGATGTGTGTGACTCAAACCTCCGTTCAAACTGTTTCTCTTCCCAACGGAATTGAAAAATAGTGAAAGGTGAAGGTGATGGGCAGGATTGATCCACAGGAAGAACCAAAAAGGAAACATTTGTCTGACTAAGAAATCATCCCGAGTTTACAGAGAACATTTTGTATGTGGAGCGACAACGAAACAAAATCCTGATCCTTCACTCAACCTCAGTTACGAATTTAAAAAGTCAACGCCAAAGTGAAAGTCTCCAACTGTTCACCAAGAAACACCTTCCACTGCAAAGAGACCAAGACGTGATGTTTCTGTAAAACCACAAGAACAAGAAAGTGCAGCTCAGTCTGTTTGTCTTCTGTACGTCTCACTTAACAAACGAGATTTTGTTTTGTCGTCGCTCCACATACAAAATGTTCTCTGTAAACTCAGGATGATTTCTTAGTCAGACAAATGTTTCCTTTTTGGTTCTTCCTGTGGATCAATCCTGCCCATCACCTTCACCTTTCACTATTTTTCAATTCCGTTGGGAAGAGAAACAGTTTGAACGGAGGTTTGAGTCACACACATCTGATTCACTTTTGCATTTATGGAGTTCGCAAACACATTTCTCGAGTCGTTTTCCGCTGTTTGGATCCAACAACCACAACAATTACGACGTCCGAATCCCAAAACTAAAATATGACAATATCAGAACCAGAAACAAAAGTGATATGGTTCAAAAGACTTGGAAAGATCGACTTTGTCAATAGACACGTCCCACTGGGAAAACAAACATGGAGGTTTGATGTTCACTTTTTCAGAAAATCCTTCTCAGTATGAATTGCGCGATGACCTGAAGTCCGAAATTTGTGACACGTGAATTGCTGATCTCTACTGAACTAAACTACCGCTTCATGACATCACAAAGTGGAACAGGGCATTTGAGCTTCGGAGATGTAGACAGACGAATAATAAAGAGTCACTCGAACATGTGAATGAGACAAAAACAAAACTCCAGGTCTGTTTTTTGAGGCGGGAACAACATTAGAACATCAAAACGTGCCTCGAACGTGTCCCTGACCGTGCGCGTCTCGTCCAGCAGGGGCGATGGAGGAGTGCGGCTCGCAGAAGCTGTCCTGGGACGGCGAGGCGAAGGCGGTGCAGCAGTGTCTGACGGACATCTTCACCAGCGTCTACACCACCTGCGACGTGCCCGAGAGCGCCATCTTCGGGCCGTGCGTCCTCTCGCACACGTCGCTCTACGACAGCATCGCCTTCATCGCGCTCAAGGCCACGGACAAGAGGACGGCGCCGTACATATTCAGGGTGAGGGCGACGGCCGGGCCCGGTGGAGTCCTGGTTCGGTCCTGGTTTGGTCCTAGTGTAGTTCTGGTTTGGTCCTGGTTTAGTCCTGGTGTAGTTCTGGTTTAGTCCGGGTTTGGTCCTGGTGTAGTCCTGTTATTGTCCTGGTTTAGTTTTAGGCTTCAGTCTTGGTGTAGTCCCAGTTTGGTCCTGGTGTAGTTCCAGTTTAGTCCTGGTTTGGTCCCGGTTTAGTCCTGGTGTAGTCTTGGTTTAGTCCTGGTTTAGTCTCGGTTTAGTCCCGGTTTAGTCCTGGTGTAGTCCTGGTGTAGTCCCGGTTTAGTCCTGGTTTAGTCTGGTGTAGTCCGGTTTAGTCCAGTTTAGTCCTGGTGTAGTCTTGGTGTAGTCCGGTTTAGTCCTGGTGTAGTCTTGGTGTAGTCCCGGTTTAGTCCTGGTGTAGTCCCGGTTTAGTCCTGGTTTAGTCCTGGTGTAGTCCCGGTTTAGTCCTGGTGTAGTCCCGGTTTAGTCCTGGTTTAGTCCTGGTGTAGTCCCGGTTTAGTCCTGGTGTAGTCCCGGTTTAGTCCTGGTGTAGTCCCGGTTTAGTCCTGGTGTAGTCCTGGTTTAGTCCTGGTGTAGTCCCGGTTTAGTCCTGGTGTAGTCTCGGTTTAGTCCTGGTGTAGTCCTGGTGTAGTCTCGGTTTAGTCCCGGTTTAGTCCTGGTGTAGTCTCGGTTTAGTCCCGGTTTAGTCCTGGTGTAGTCTCGGTTTAGTCCTGGTTTAGTCCTGGTGTAGTCTCGGTTTAGTCCTGGGTAGTCCTGGTGTAGTCCGGTTTAGTCCCGGTTTAGTCCTGGTGTAGTCTCGGTTTAGTCCTGGTCTGTAGTCTGGTCCCGTTTAGTCCTGGTGTAGTCTCGGTTTAGTCCTGGTTTTAGTCCTGGTGTAGTCTCCGGTTTAGTCCCTTTAGTCCTGGTGTAGTCTTGGTGTAGTCCCGGTTTAGTCCTGGTGTAGTCCTGGTTTAGTCCTGGTGTAGTCCCGGTTTAGTCCTGGTTTTTAGTCCTGTTTAGTCCTGGTGTAGTCCCGGTTTAGTCCTGGTGTAGTCCCGGTTTTAGTCCTGGTTTAGTCCTGGTGTAGTCCCCGGTTTAGTCCTGGTGTAGTCCTGGTTTAGTCCTGGTGTAGTCCCGGTTTAGTCCTGGTGTAGTCCGGTTTAGTCCTGGTTAGTCCTGGTGTAGTCCCGGTTTAGTCCTGGTTTAGTCTCGGTTTAGTCCTGGTGTAGTCCTGGTGTAGTCCTCGGTTTAGTCCTGGTGTAGTCCCTGGTGTAGTCCTGGTTTAGTCCGGTTTAGTCCTGGTGTAGTCCGGTTTAGTCCTGGTTTAGTCCTGGTGTAGTCCTGGTTAGTCCTGGTTTAGTCCTGGTGTAGTCTGGTTTAGTCCCGGTTTAGTCCTGGTGTAGTTTGGTGTAGTCCCGGTTTAGTCCTGGTGTAGTCCTGGTGTAGTCCGGTTTAGTCCTGGTGTAGTCCCGGTTTAGTCCTGGTGTAGTCCCGGTTTAGTCCTGGTGTAGTCCCGGTTTAGTCCTGGTGTAGTCCTGGTGTAGTCCTGGTTTAGTCCTGGTGTAGTCCCGGTTTAGTCCTGGTGTAGTCCCGGTTTAGTCCTGGTATAGTCCTTGTGTAGTTCGAGTCAAGGCCTGTTTTAGTCCTCCTCTAGTGCTAGTTTAATCTGATTTAGTCCTGGTTCAGTCCTGGTTCAGTCCTGGTTCAGTCCTGGTTCAATCCTGGTTCAGACCTGGTCCAGTCCTGGTTCAGACCTGGTTCAGACCTGGTTCAAACCTGGTTCAGAGTCCTGGTCCAGTCCTGGTTCAGACCTGGTTCAGACCTGGTTCAATCCTGGTTCAGTCCTGGTTCAAACCTGGTTCAGACCTGGTCCAGTCCTGGTCCAGACCTGGTTCAGTCCTGGTTCAGACCTGGTTCAGTCCTGGTTCAGTCCTGGTTCCCACCTGGTTCACCTGGTTCAGACCTGGTTCAGTCCTGGTTCGGTCCTGGTTTAGACCTGGTCCAGTCCTGGTTCAGACCTGGTTCAGACCTGGTTCAGACCTGGTTCAGACCTGGTCCAGTCCTGGTTCAGACCTGGTTCAGACCTGGTTCAGACCTGGTCCAGTCCTGGTCCAGTCCTGGTTCAGACCTGGTTCAGACCTGGTTCAGACCTGGTTCAGTCCTGGTCCAGACCTGGTTCAGACCTGGTTTCACTGGTCCTGGTTCAGTCCTGGTTTCAGTCCTGGTTCAGTCCTGGTTCAGACCTGGTTCAGACCTGGTTCAGTCCTGGTTCAGTCCTGGTTCAGACCTGGTTCAGACCTGGTTCAGTCCTGGTTCAGACCTGGTCCACCTGGTCAGTCCTGGTTCAGTCCTGGTTCAGACCTGGTTCAGTCCTGGTTCAGTCCTGGTTCAGTCCTGTTGTGGTCATGAAGCTTTGTTATCAGATTCTGGACTTATTCTTTCCACAGTGAACGATCTGGATTAAAAAAAATAAATAAATTAATATTTATAAAATGGCATGTTTAGAACTAAAATTAAAGCTGCAAGAATTAAATGAACAGTATGTGTTTCTTTAAGGACACATTACTCTGTTCTAACGTCGTTTCCTCGTCACAAACAGACCTGGAGTTTTGTTTTGTTTTATTTGCACGTTTAGTCTAGATTTTAGTTTTTCTCTCAAACTGAAAACACCCCTTTCCACTGGTGCTAAAACTGAAGGAAAAAATAATCCTCTTCTGGTTTTAAATAACAAACACATACTTTTAAACATTCACATAAAATAACAAATGAATCAACCATTTAAAAAAACTAAATATTCAACAGACAGTCCACTAGGGGGCAGCAGACAAATATTTAATTGTATACAACAGGTTTTTCAGGAAAATATTGATTACGTTGGTGGGTAGAGATCTCAGTATGTTGTGTATCAAATATGTTACAAAAGGCTTTAAAGGTTAGAACACGGGTTCAAAGTTTTTTTTGTTTTTTCTTTATTTTTATTTTTATTTCTTTGTATCCTTAATGGAATAAGGAAAAAAAAAAAAAGAAAAGAAAATGGTAACACTTTATAATAACTACACCTTACTTAGCCTTAATAAAGCATGAACAAAGACTTAATTAATAATGAACAAAGATTTAATTAATAATGATTCAAGCTTAGTAAATGCTTAATAAAGCATAATTTGTCTTCACTTTAGAAAAGCTCTCAAAAAGACTTAACTAACAGATAACAGCTGCCTGAATTATCATTACATTGTATTATTAGTAAATCATTCTCTCATAGTTTATTAATGATTAATAAATGCTCAAATGGTTAGTTCATGAGTAATTAAGTATGAAATAATTATGAGTAACTATTTACAGCACAGGCAAATTAAGTGCAAGTGCTAATTAAGGTAGTAATTAAATAGTTACTAAGCGTGAATCATTATTAAGTCTTTGTTCATTATTAATTAAGTGTTTGTTTATGCTTTATTAAGGCTAAATAAGGTGTAGTTATTATAAAGTGTTACCAAAAAAATTCAATACTATCAAAGAGAGATATGTGAAGTGAAAGACAAAGCAAATTGTTGTACGTATGTGATTTGAAACTGCCATCTCTCTATAACTGTTAATAAAAATTTTAATTAAAAAAACAAAAAAAAAGGTCACAAGAATCCATTTAGTGTAATATAAAAATGTTTTACTCATCTTTTTCTGCTGGTGTTTCAGGTGGACACGTCGGCGGCCAGCAGCACCTCCGAGGGCCTGATGTGGCTGCGTCTGGTGCAGTCGTCCCGGGACAGGGAGGAGCAGAACCTGGAGGCGTACGTGAAGAACGGGCAGCTCTTCTACCGCAGCCTGCGCCGCATCGAGAAGGACGAGGAGCTGCTGGTGTGGTACGGCAAAGAGCTCACCGACCTGCTCCTGCTCAGCGCCAGCAGGGCCCCGGCCAAGAGCAAAGGTACGGGGACGCGTCAGGAGCACGTCACCTCATCGACAGAAAGACCTTTATTTTAGATTATTTTACAGAGAGATGTCACCGCTCTGCCCGGAATGTTCCACAGTGTGACTTTAAAGGTTGTATAGAGGATTTTCCAAGGAACGAGAAATCCAGCGACTGTTTGTCCTTTTTCAAATGTTGCGCATGCGTGAAACCACCCCCCCCTCCCCTACAGCTCCTACGTAGAAACACCTCCTCCCTCCTCCTCTTTACGCCAGAAACAGGTTTGTTTACAGCCGGTGCTGCACATGACTTGTAAACAACTAACTACAGTGTTGGTTAGGACAAGACGGAGAAGTGAGGAGCGGGGGGAGCGGGTGTGCGGACATTTTGTTCGCGGACGAGAAGTGAGGAGCAGGGAGAGAGGAGAGGAGAGAGGAGAGAGGAGAGAGGAGAGGGGAGCGGTGCGCGGAGATTCCGTGCCCGGAGAAGTGAGGAGCAGGGGGAAGAGTGGATCGGGCAGCGGGGACAGGAGCAGGAAAGGGGTGCAGAGAAGAGTGTGCGGAGATTCAGTGCGAATGAACTAAGCTACAACACGCAGCAGCAAGCGGACTCTTTCTTTGCCTTGAAAATTAAGTTTTCAGACATAGGATATCGCTTTCGTGTCCTGAAAAACGTTTGTCTCGCTCTTGGAAATAAAGTACGTTTTCATAATAAGCAGAAGTTTCCTGTCCAGGAGTAATTTGTGGACCAGTGCGTCAGTCTTTAGACCCTTCGTCTGCTTCAGTCGCGCCATCGCTGGAATGAATCTTACAAGAATCACCTTAGTTTGGCTTCGCTGCTTTTCCCCTTGTCTTCTTCTTTCAAGCGACCTCAAAAACGGACTTTCTTTTGCGGCGAACTGCTCCTGGATTCTTGTCGCCATTGCAACAAACTTTGTGCGAACTGCGAGGAAGATATAGGTCAAAAAAAAGCCGCTAAGAACTGTTGCGTTGGTGGAGTAAACAGCGTCTGTGCGTCTTGCGTCTGTGGACTGTGTGACAGTCGTACGTAAACCACGTACCGGCGGCGCAGGCAAGTCAGTTACACTAGAAACGTAGGGAGTTTGATTGACAGCCTGTCAGCTCACAGATAACGAGGCAGTGTCGTTATCTATTGGCAAATGTTTAGCCCCACCACGTCCAGAGTTGATGAATTTTTATTCTCTTTGTTTTGGTCATCATAATTACAAGGCGACTGCATCTGTATAATCTATCATTGACAACTTGAAACAAAAAAAACAAAAAAAAAAATCCTCCATACAACCTTTAAACAGCTCGACTTCACATTTTTTTTAATTACAGGTGGTTTTAAAGCTCAAAAATACCAAGAAAAACAGACAAAGCAATAACATCTCCAGAAAAAAGCACCTGAAGGACCCTCCACCAGAAAAGTTACGCTACTTCATTTGGTCCAGTGTCAGAAATTCAACTTGTGCCCAATTTTAAAATGTGACAAAACCAAATAAAAGAAAATCTGTGGAATATTTGCTCCATTTTATAAAATCTCCTGGGTCTTATAAGTGGAATAAAACGGATCCTAATATTTTTCAATTCAAATGTGGTCTTAAACTATTATCTTAAAACTTCCAAATAAACACACAAACTTCATGTGATCAATTTATTTAAAAAAATGAAATTGTCTGAATCACTGAAAATCCGTGTGTCATTCGTTCATTTGTTTTTCAGTATAAAACCAAAAACAAGAAAAAAATGAAAAAAAAAAACAAAAAAACAAAACAATTTTCTTCATTATTTGTTTCAAACCAAAATGAAAAAAAAAAAAAAAAGAACAGATCAAGATTCGTTTTCTACAGTTTTTGATTTTGTGTTTAAATGAAAAATTGAAAAAAACGGATAACGGACTGAACCAGGACTTCAGACCGGACCGGGACCAGACAAGGACTGAGTCGGGGATCAGACCAGGACCAGACCAGGACTGAGACTGGGACCAGACCGGGACCAGACTAGGATCGAGACCAGAACCGGATCAAAACCGAGCCTGCAACCAGATCAGGACTGAGACCGGGACAGAGACCGGGACTGAGACCGAGACCGGAACCTGGACCGAGACCGGGGCTGAGACCAGGACTAGACCAAGACCGAGCCTGTGACCAGACCGGGACCGAGTCGAGTACTGAGACTGGGACCATATCAGGACTGAAAACGGTTTAGTCCTGTTTTGGTCCTGGTTCAGTCCTGGTTCAGTCCGTTCTCTGTTTTTTCCATTTTTCATTTAAACACAAAATCGAAAACTGAAAAAAACAAATCATTATCTGTTTTTTTCATTTTGGTTTTGGAGATAAATAATGAAGAAAATTGTTCTTTTTTCATTTTCTTATTTTTGCTTTTATTTTGAAAAACAAATGAACGAATGATACACAGATTATTGAACTACACTTTTGTCTAGGTGTGTATGTTTAAAATATTATGTGTGTATGTTTACATGCAATAGATTTAATGAAAAAAATAAAATTAAAAATACATGATTTTATTGTTTTAGCCTTGAGTTTCAGTAAATTCTCTGTATTTTTACTAACTCACAGATCTTGTTCCTGTGTCTCCAGGCTCCAGTCACTACGTCTGCCCCGACTGCAGCCAGCGCTTCCAGTTTGAGTTTCCGTATCTGGCCCACCTCCGCTTCCGCTGCACCAAGAGACTCCAGAACATGAGCACGTCCGAGGAGGAGGGCGCCAAAGAGGGGAGTCCGGACCGCCCGGCCGGGAATTCCACCAGCAACCCCCCGGCCCGCTCCAGCCCCAACCCCAACCCCAACCCCAAAATGGGCCGGTCCGAGGGCTACGGCGCCAACCAGGACGGCTCCAAACCGTCCACGGACTTCCACAACCTGGCGCGGGACTTAGAGAACAACCGCACGAGCCCGCCCAGCGACAAAGAGGCGGAAATCTGCAGCGAGAGTTCCGGAAAGAGGAAGTTCTCCGAGATCGACGAGAGCAGGGAAAGGATCGGCGCGGGCGTGTCCAAGTCGAAAGAGGAACTGGCGACGTCGGCGCAGAACTACCGGGGCGCCTACAGCCTGGAGGACCGATCGTTTTCGCCGCCCGCCGAGATCGTGGAAGCCAAACGCAGCGCTTTTACGGAAGTGAAAAAGTCCCCGCAGAGCCTCAAGCACCACAGCAAGAACTCGGAAAACAAAGACGGCGGACGCCCCAACGCGAGCCCGACAGAGAAGCATTTGAACATCCGGCAGGTTCTTTCGGAAACGCAGCCGCCCCAGACGCCGCCCATGGGCAGCGCCTTCACGTCCGTGGGCCAGCAGGGCGGCGCCGGCGGGAACGAGCGTAAGAGCGCGTTCAGCCAGCCGTCGCGTTCCTCCTTCTCCCAAATGTCGTCTCTGGTGATGCCGCCCAAACTGCTGGACTGTCACCCGGCGGTCGGCGACGCCATCTCCTCCAACAGACTCTACCAGGCCGATCATTTAGCCGCGAAGCTCCAGGGGGCCGAGCTGGGCGCCAACTGCCCGGTGCCAGGAGGGGGCGGCATGGCCAAGCAGAACCCGTTCGTCTACGCCACCGCCTTTTGGCCCAAGAACTCGGGGCCGATCCAGCTGCAGATGCCGTCGGCGCTCACCCTGCTCCCGCCCTCCTTCACGTCGCTGTGTTTGCCGGCGCAGAACTGGTGCGCCAAGTGCAACGCCTCGTTCCGCATGACGTCGGACCTGGTGTACCACATGCGCTCGCACCACAAGAAGGAGTACGCCATGGAGCCGCTGGTGAAGAGGAGGCGGGAGGAGAAGCTCAAGTGCCCCATCTGCAACGAGTCGTTCCGGGAGAGGCATCACCTGTCGCGCCACATGACCTCGCACAACTGAGGAGGGACTGTTATCTGAGGAGGCTTCTGTCTGAGGAGGCTTCTGTCTGAGGAGGACTGCTGTGTGAGGAGATTTCTAAATGTGGAAGCTTCCATCTGAGGAGGCTTCTACTGTATCTGGGGAAGCTTCCATCTGAGGAGTTTTTATCTGAGGAAGCTTTTATCTGAGGAGGCTTCTGAGGAAACGTCTAACTGTAGAAGCTTCTATCTGAGGAAGCGTCCATCTGAGCAGGTTTCTATCTGAGGAGGCTTCCATCTGAGGAAGTTTTTTATCTGAGGAGACTTCTATCTGAGGAAGTTTCCACCTGAGGAGGCTTCCGTTTGAACAGGTTTCTATCTGATGAAGCTTTTATTGAGGGGAAGTTCTTATCTGAGAAGACTTCTAACTGTGGAAGCTTCTATCTGAGGAGGCTTCTATCTGAGGAGGCTTCTATCTGAGGAGCTTCTATCTGAGGAGGCTTCTATCTGAGGAAGCTTCTATCTGTGGAAGCTTCTATCTGAGGAGGCTTCTACCTGAGGAAGCTTCTACCTGAGGAGGCTTCTATCTGAGGAGGCTTCTATCTGAGGAGGCTTCTACCTGAGGAGGCTTCTATCTGAGGAGGCTTCTACCTGAGGAAGCTTCTATCTGAGGAAGCTTCTATCTGAGGAAGCTTCTATCTGAGGAGGCTTCTATCTGAGGAGGCTTCTATCTGAGGAAGCTTCTATCTGAGGAGGCTTCTACCTGAGGAAGCTTCTATCTGAGGAAGCTTCTATCTGAGGAGGCTTCTATCTGAGGAGGCCTGCTCACATGAGGCTCACTACGTTTACATGCGCAGAGATCTAACAGAGTGTTAAAGATTGTTCAAACATGCACAAATCACTCCAAACACAACTCTGAGAAGGTCAACGTGAAGATAAAAACTGTAACGTGAATATAGTTACTGTGAAATAATAAAAACAGTCGTTCTGTTTTCCAGACGTGCGCGTAAACACAGTGAACTGAAGAAGCTTGTATCTGAGGAGGCTTCTGTTCCTGTCAGACTCACTACGTTCACATACACAGAGAAACAACCAAATTCAATCTGTCTTCACCAAAAATCAGACCATTCCAGGTCTACAGCGGCTCAAAGAAGCTGTAGGTGCGAGCGAGGGACGACAAGGAGATCAGGGACTTCGTTTTTAGAATCTGGAGATAGAATTGCGAATAAAAACAACCAAAACACCTCAAATTTTAGTTCTTTGGTTGCATTTTGAGAATAAAATTGGAATAGTTACGCTGTTTTCCAGACGTGCATGTAAACGTAGTGACTGAAGAAGCTTGTATCTGAGGAGGCTTCTGTTCATACGAGACTTGAGGAGAACACTGGAGCTCCAACACTTATGGACGTACCACAGCCCCTTTGCACTTCACTTTTTGGAGACTGGACGTGTCTCGTGAAGCAGGTCGGACCAACGGCGACATAAAAACTTTTGGAATTTTTTTTTATTTCAAAACGTCGTAATTGAAGAACTTCGTATTTGTATTTGATAAACACAGCGTCAAAACGAGAGCGACGTTCAGTGTCTGAATCTGTGTGTCATTCATTTGTTTTTCAAAATAAAAACAAAAATAAGAAAACGAAAAAAAAAGACAACTGTTTTCTTCATTATTTATCTCCAAAACCAAAATTATTATTATTATTTTTTTTAGTTTTCGATTTTGTGTTTGTGAAATGAAATGAAATGAAAAACGGAAAAAACGGATAATGGACTAAACCAGGACTGAACCAGGACTAAAAGAGGACTACAACAGGGCTGGTTTAGTCCTGTTGTAGTCCTGGTTTAGTCCTGGTTCAGTCCTGTTGTAGTCCTGGTTCAGTCCTGGTTTAGTCCTGGTTTAGTCCTAGTTTAGTCCTGGTTTAGCTTGAATGAAATTTGACACAGTATTTGTCAAACAGGGCTGAACCAGGATTAAACTGGTCTCAGGCCTGGTCCTGGTTCCAGTCTCAGTCCTGGTCTCAGTCTTGATCTGGTCCCGATCTCAGTCCCAGTCTCAATCCTGGTCCTGGTCCCGGTCTGGTCTTGTCTTGGTCTCAGTCCTGGTCACCAGACAGTCTACGCGGGCACAATTCTGGACCTGTTCAGACGCTTAGTCCTGGTCTAGTCCTGGTCTAGTCCTGGTTTAGTTCTGGTTTAGTCCTGGTTTAGTCCTGGTTTAGTCCTGGTTTAGTCCTGGTTTAGTTTTCTGGTTTAGTCCTGGTTTAGTCCTGGTTTTTGGTTTAGTCCTGGTTTAGTTTTCCATTTAAGACTGGTTTACTGGTTTAATGGTTTACCTGGTTTAGTCCTGGTTTAGTCCTGGTGTTTTAGATCCTGGTTTAGTCTGGTTTATCTCTGGTTTTCCTGGTTTACCTGGTTTAGTCCTGGTTTAGATCTGGTTTATCCTGGTTTAGTCCCTGGTTTACCTGGTTTACCTGGTTTAGTCCCTGGTTTACCTGGTTTAGACCTGGTTTAGTCCTGGTTTATCTGGTTTAGACCTGGTTTAGTCCTGGTTTAGGTCTGGTTTAGACCTGGTTTAGACCTGGTTTAGGTCTGGTTTAGACCTGGTTTAGACCTGGGTTAGACCTGGTTTAGTCCTGGTTTAATCCTGGTTCAGTTCTGGTTTAGATCTGGTTTAATCCTGGTTCAGTTCTGGTTTAGATCTGGTTTAATCCTGGTTCAGTTCTGGTTTAGATCTGGTTTAATCCTGGTTCAGTTCTGGCTTACTGTAGACCTGGTTCAGTCCTGGTTTAGTCCTGGTTTAGACCTGGTTAGACCTGGTTTAGTCCCAGTTTAGTCCTGGTTCAGTCAAAATCGTGGGTTTTATTCAGAGCAACATCTTTTTTCCAGTTATTTTTTTGAAATTCAAGTCACTTGGTAAAAACTGAAGGTTAAAAAAGTAAAAGATAAAAGAACAAAACACAAGTCCAAGTTCTGCCAAAACCACCTCAGGAAAAAAACAACCAAAGACAGAAAGACCAGACTGAAACCATGGAGCTGAAGACTGAAGAGTGAAGCAACCGACAAGTGACACACAAATCCACCTGTCATTTATTTGTTTTTCAAAATAAAACCAAAATTAAGAAAATGAAAAAAAAACGAATATTTTCTTCATTATTTTGTCTCCAAAACTAAAATGAAAAAAAAAAAAAAAAAAACAGAAAATGATTTGTTTTTTCAGTTTTCGATTTTGTGTTTAAATGAAAAATGGAAAAAAACAGATAAAGGACTGAACCAGGATCTGGTTTAGTCTTGGGTTTAGTCCTGGTTTAGTCCTGGTTTAGTCCTGGATTAGTCCTTGGGTTTAGTCCCGGTTTAGTCCTGATTTAGTCTTGGGTTTAGTCCCGGTTTAGTCCTGTTTTAGTCCTGTTTTAGTCCTGGTTTAGTCCTGTTTTAGTCCTGGTTTAGTCCTGGTTTAGTCTTGGGTTTAGTCCCGGTTTAGTCCTGGTTTAGTCTTGGGTTTAGTCCTGTTTTAGTTCTATTTTAGTCCTGTTTTAGTCCTGGTTTAGTCTTGGTTTAGTCTTGGGTTTATTCCTGTTTTAGTTTTCTGTTTTAGTCCTGGTTTAGTCCTTGGGTTTAGTCTTGGGTTTAGTCCTGGTTTAGTCTTGGGTTTAGTCCTGTTTTAGTCCTGTTTTAGTCCTGGTTTAGTCCTGGTTTAGTCTTGGGTTTAGTCCTGTTTTAGTTTATTTTAGTCCTGTTTTAGTCCTGGTTTAGTCCTGCTTTAGTCTTGGGTTTATTCCTGTTTTAGTTCTGTTTTAGTCCTGGTTTTAGTCCTGCTTTAGTCTCCTGGGTTTATAGTCCTGGTTTAGTTCCTGTTTTAGTCCTGTTTTAGTCCTGGTTTAGTTTAGTTTAGTCCTGGTTTAGTCCTGTTTAGTCTTGGGTTTATTCCTGTTTTAGTTTAGTCCTGTTTTAGTCCTGGTTTAGTCCTGTTTTAGTCCCTTGTTTAGTCCTGGTTTAGTCCTGGTTTAGTCCTGGTTTAGTCCTTGGTTTAGTTTAGTCCTGTTTTAGTCCTGGTTTAGTCTTGGTTTAGTCCTGCTTTAGTCTTGGGTTTATTCCTGTTTTAGTCCTGTTTTAGTCCTGGTTTAGTCCTGGTTTAGTCTTGGGTTTATTCCTGGTTTAGTCTTCATGAACAAACCCTTTTTTACTTTTCCTTGAGTATTTCTTGTCAATCTGGTTGTGATTTGAGTCTCTAACATTATTATTATTGATACTACTACTACTACTACTACTACTACTACTACTACTACTACTACTACTACTAACTACTACTACTAATAATAATAATAATAATAATAATAATAATAATAATAATAAACGTAGTAGTTTTATAATTATTTCTAAATCGTCTGTGTTTCTTTGTTTATGATTCGCAGGCAGAGAAACTTAAGCCAATGGCGCCATCGTGTGGACAGTTTTAGGCAAGGCAAGTTTATTTGTACAGCACAATAACACAAAGTAATTCAAAGTGCTTTACAGAATAAGAAATACATTAAAATCATAATAAAAACAAATTAAAATAAAAAAAGAGAGACATAAATTGGAGAGAAGAGTGCGGAATGAAAACCTTTCAGTTATTTGCACAGTTAAACAGAAATGTTTAGAGTCTGGATTTAAACAGCGTCACAGAAGAGTCTGTCTCACATGTTCAGACTGTTCCAGGTTTTAGCTGCATGAACCTGAAACTCTGACTCCCCTTGTTTAGTCGTGACTCTGGGCACCAGCAGGAGTTGGTCCCTGAGCTCCTCAGAGTGTGAGATGTTCATATGACACTAACATGTCACAGATGGACTTTGGTGCTCGGCCATGGAGACACTTGTACAAACAGAGCTGCTTTAAAGTCTCTGAGCCACAGGAGCCAGAGCAGAGACCTGAGACCAGGACTTATGTGCTCGTACTTCCTAGTTCGAGTCAGGACCCGAGCTGCAGCGTTCTGGATGTTCTGGATGTTCTGGATGTTCTGGATGTTCTGGATGTTCTGGATGTTCTGGATGTTCTGCAGCGTCTCACAGCTCGTTTGGAGAGACCAGTGAGCAGAACATTACAGTATCTAACCTCCTGGAGACAAACGCATGGATAAGTTTCTCCAAGTCTGATTTAGACAGTAAACCTTTGATTTTTGCTATGTTTTTTAGATGGTAAAAGGCTGCAGATGTTATTGATTTGATGTGGCTGTTAAAGTTCAAGTCTGAGTCCATTATTACCCTGAGATTTCTTGCCTGATTTGAAGGTTTTAGAGAGAGAGACTGGAGGTGATGCTGACACTGTCCCTTTGTTTCTGTGGACCAAACACTATGACTTCAGTCTTGTCAGAGTTTAGCTGGAGAAAGTTGTTTTGCATCCACACACTGATCTGTTGGATGCAGTGACCAAGTGACTCCACTGGTCCATAGTCTCCTGCTGCCAGAGAGACGTAGATCTGAGTGTCGTCTGCATAATTGTGGTAGGACACGTTATTGCTGCTTATTAACTGGCCTAATGGCAGCATGTAGAGATTGAACAACAGGGGGGCCCAGGATTGACCCCTGAGGCACCCCACAGGTCAGGGCCATGTCATCTGAGACACAGTTTCCAATTTCAACAAAATACTTCCTGTCTTCTAGATAGGACTTGAACCAGTTTAGTACAGTACCAGAGATGCCCACCCAGTCCTCTAGTCTCTGTAAGAGGATCCCATGATGGACAGTGTCAAAAGCAGCACTCAGATCTAACAGGATCAAGACTGAGACTTTGCCTGCATCAGTGTTGAGGCGGATGTCATTTGTCACCTTGATAAGCGCAGTCTCAGTGCTGTGGTTATTAAACTGCACACAGACGCAGGACGCAGTGTTTGTGTTTGTTTTTCACCTCATATTTTCTTTAAAGGAACTGACACAAACATCTTCACGTGTCCCTGTGAGTCGGATGCCCTCCCATCTTCATATGTCCCTGGTTTTACTCATATTTTTACTTTAGCAATCTTATATTCAGTGTTGGGAAGTTTACTTTTAAAATGTAATCCCCTACAGGTAACGTAATCTGAATACTTTGGATTACTTGATTTGCTGTAGAGAAACAAAGACGAGGAAATCTTCACATAAGAAGTTTTATCTGGTAAAAGAAAATAAAAAGTCCAGATTTTACTGAACCAAATTAAAAGTATTATTGATAGAAGAAGAAGAAACACGTCCACACAGCAGGATTTAGTCCTGGTTAACACCTGTTTTATGTCTAGTTTAGATCTAGTTTAGACCTGGTTTTAGTCCTGGTTTAGACCTGTTTTAGACCTAGTTTATGTCTAGTTTAGATCTAGTTTAGACCGGGTTTAAGTCCTGGATTTAGTCCTGGTTTAGACCTGGTTTAGACCTGGTTTAGATCTAGTTTAGATCTGGTTTTAGTCCTGGTTTAGACCTGTTTTAGACCTGGTTTATGTCTAGTTTAGATCCAGTTTAGACCTGGTTTAGATCTAGTTTAGATCTAGTTTAGATCTAGTTTATACCTGGGGATTTAGCCCAAAATGTGAAAACAGGAAAATCCCTCTGTGTAATCCATTTATTTCATCAAAGTAACTGTAATCCAATTACCACTCACTGAAACAGTAACTGTAACTGAATACAGTTACTCATCATTTGTACTCTGATTACTTAACTCCGGTACATGTAATCTGTTACTCCCCAGCACTGCTTATATTACACAAAATGGACTCTCTCAGAAACAGTGAAATATGAACCTTGAAACTGTAAAATACACACAGTTTCTTTTAACTAATCCTAATATTTGTACTAAAGGTCAAAAACTGGTCAAATAACACTGAAGTTCAACAAATCTATTAGAAATTCTTTAACATCTGAGGCTTCATTTATATATTTTAAAGCCGTGATTGTCTCGTTCTTTCGATATTGTCCAACAGGTTCATCTGGTCTTAATTTATGTTATTTGTTTCTTTTTTCAGACCAAGAATTTGTTTCCATCCCTGACAGTTTGTTCTGCTCCTGCGCTCATCCTCAGAGTCTCGTGATTTAAACAGGTTTTGGTTCTGTCTTCCTTTCGGCGGAGGCAGGACGACAGCGCCACCTGCAGTCCCACTTCCTCAGGATCAAAAAAAAAAAAAAAAAAAAAAGGAGAGGAGGGTCCGGTTTGGGGACCACAGGATCATCTCTGCTGTTTAGAGATGATGTCGTCCTGTTGGCTTCATCAGACCAGGACCTGCAGCTCTGAGGCGGTTTGACCCGAGTGTGAAGCGTCTGGGATGAAGATCGGCTCCTCCAAATCCGAGGTTGTGGTTCTCGAGCGGAGAAAGGCGTCTTGTCGTCTCTGGGCGGGTGGAGAGTCTCTGCCTCAAGTGGAGGAGTTTAAGTCTGTCAGGGTCTTGTTCTGGAGCGAGGGGAGGAGGGAGCGTGAGATTGACAGGTGGACAGGTGCAGCGTGGGCAGTGATGCGGTCACTGTATCGGACCGTTGTGGTGAAGAGTGACCTGAGTCTGGACTTAGCATCAGTCTCCGTTCCTCCCCTCACCTCTGGTCATGAGCTCTGAGTAATGACCGACGATACAAGTGACACAAATGAGTTTCCTCCGCAGGGTGTCCAGGCGTCTCCCTTAGAGACAGAGTGAGGAGCTCGGAGTAGAGCCGCTGCTCCTCCACGTGGAGAGGAGCGTCTGAGGGGAGGACGTCTGTTCTGATGTCTCCTGGACGTCTCCCTCAGGAGATGTTTATGTCCCACCGGGAGGAGGCCCCGGGGAAGACCCAGGACACTGGAGGGACTATGTCTCTGGACTGACCTGGGAACACCTCGGGATCCCCCCGGAGGAGCTGGAGGAAGTGTCTGGGGTGAAGGAAGTCTGGGAGTCCCTGTTTAGACTGATGCCCCCACGACCTGACCTCAGATAAGAGGAAGAAGATGGATGTGATGACTGAGACTGAACTGGACTGTGGTTTTACTTTTTGATTGATTGGTTGGATGAGCCTTAATAGAAACATTTATGACATTGACCTGTTCAGGGGTTTGCTCCAACCTGCACAAACACATGATTCTCTGTGTAGCTCAATGTTTTTATGAGCATATAAACCTTATAAAAAAATGTCGAGGAGAAAATTCAGTTTGTCGACTGGACAAAAGTTTTGTTTTAGGTTTGAGGATGGAGTTGTAAATAGAAGGTGGATGGAGTCTGAGTCTCCAGTTCTGTTTAGAAGAAGGATTCTGTTTCTTATCAAAAACAGCTTCTTTCACTCCCATGGAACAGTTGGAGACCAGCAGGGGGCTCCTCTACGGAAGGACACATGCATTTTATTTCTAGTGCAACAAAAACATCTAATGAAATAAATACGTGTGTTTTACTTTATGTTTGAGCTGAAATTTGAACATGTTGGAGTTTTAAAGCTGCATTGTGTAACTTTTCTGCACAGCAAAAAGTGAAGTGTTGAAACTGATTCTCACAGAATCAGGTTTAACATTTTCTCAGAGTTTATCTGACTCCACTCTGTTCTAGAGTTAATTTAACATTTGTGTAAATGTTAATTAAGTAACACTGGACCAAAGTTCCTGTTTAACCCGAAATCTAGAGTTATATGAGCATTTTGAGAGTAAACAGATAACACTTTGTAGAGTTATCCTGATTTAGCGAAACAACACACAGAGGTGTTTTATTTTTACACTTTATTTTAGTTAATTTAAGATGAAATTATGAACAAAACTGGTTGAAACTGTTCTCTCACAGGAGTTTGAAGTAGTGGGAGGAGCCAAATTAACACTAAGAGAAGTTGAATTAACTTCAACCAAATCAACTCTGGCAAATAATCCCAACGTGTACCTCCATTTAACTTTCATATAGTTAGAATAACACTTACTGTGTTAAAAACAACTCTGAAATAATTGACCCTGGAATTTGGAACTTTAACCCTCCAGTTTTTGCTGTGTGGTGGAGGCTCCGTCAGACGCTTCTTTTCTCCATGGAGATGTTATTGCTTTGTCTGGAATGTTCCACAGTACGGCATTAAACCCTCGGTCTACAGTGTCTTCTATCTATCTCCATGGAGACGAAACCAGACCGAGCCGTAAAACCACCTGTAGTTGAATAAATGTAAGGTAGAGCTGTTTAATGTCACACTGTGGAACATTCCAGGCAGAGCAGTGACGTATCCATGGAAACAAGCAGGTGACGGTTTATTAAAGAGCCGTATTTCTGTCATTTCTAACGTCGTTTCCTCGTCACAAACAGACCCGGAGTTGTGTTGTTTTTTTGTTTCATTCACACGAGTTTAACACACAAAACCTGCACATTCACACTGAGTTCTTCTCTCAAACTGTCGCTGGAAACACTCTGTTCCACCTTGTGATGTCATACGGTGATACAGGAAGTGCTCCACTGTGTTTTTTAACTCCACACGCCTTCACCAGAATCATTTGGATCACTTCAGCCGAGAAGTTGCAGAACATTCAAAAAATAAGGATCTGTTGACTTGAAAACTACCACTTCATGACATCACAAGGTGGAACAGAGCATTTTGAGGTTTGGAGAAATAAACAGAGAAATAATAAAGAGTTAAACAAACATGTGAATGAAACAAAACACAACTCCAGAGTTTATTTTGAGTAATATCAGACCTTTTATTTTGATATTGCTGGAAATGGGCAGAATCAGAAGTTTGAGTAACTTGAGAAGTATTAGTAGTATGTGTAGTACTTGTAGTATGTGCAGTACTTGTAGTATGTGTAGTACTTGTAGTATGTGCAGTAGTATGTAGTAGTATGTGTAGTACTTGTAGTATGTGCAGTACTTGTAAGTATGTGTAGTACTTGTAGTATGTGCAGTAGTAGTAGTAGTAGTATGTGTAGTACTTGTAGTATGTGCAGTACTTGTAAGTATGTGTAGTACTTGTAGTATGTGTAGTACTTGTAGTATGTGCAGTACTTGTAGTATGTGTAGTACTTGTAGTATGTGTAGTACTTGTAGTATGTGTAGTATTAGTAGTATGTGTAGTACTTGTAGTATGTGCAGTACTTGTAGTATGTGTAGTACTTGTAGTATGTGTAGTAGTAGTAGTAGTATGTGTAGTACTTGTAGTATGTGCAGTAGTAGTAGTAGTATGTGTAGTACTTGTAGTATGTGTAGTACTTGTAGTATGTGCAGTAGTAGTAGTAGTATGTGTAGTACTTGTAGTATGTGCAGTAGTAGTAGTAGTATGTGTAGTACTTGTAGTATGTGTAGTACTTGTAGTATGTGTAGTACTTGTAGTATGTGCAGTAGTAGTAGTAGTATGTGCAGTACTTGTAGTATGTGTAGTATGTGCAGTAGTAGTGTAGTATGTGTAGTATGTAGTATGTAGTATGTAGTAGTAGTAGTAGTAGTATGTGTAGTACTTGTAGTATGTGTAGTACTTGTAGTATGTGCAGTAGTAGTAGTAGTATGTGTAGTACTTGTAGTATGTGCAGTACTTGTAGTATGTGCAGTAGTAGTAGTAGTATGTGTAGTACTTGTAGTATGTGCAGTAGTAGTAGTAGTATGTGTAGTACTTGTAGTATGTGCAGTACTTGTAGTATGTGCAGTACTTGTAGTATGTGCAGTACTTGTAGTATGTGTAGTACTTGTAGTATGTGCAGTATTATGGAGTACGTCATGTTGGTGGTGACAGAAACATGAGGTCATCTGATCCACATGAGACCAACAGAATGTGACAGACCCAGTCCAGACCTGGTTCAGTCCTGGTTTAGTCCTGGTTCGGACCTGGTTTAGTCCTGGTTCGGACCTGGTTTAGTCCTGGTTCTGGTTTAGTCCTGGTTTAGTCCTAGTTTAGTCCTGGTTTAGTCTTGGTTTAGTCCTGGTTTAGTCCTGGTTTAGTCCTAGTTTAGTCCTGGTTTAGTCCTGGTTTAGTCCTGGTTTAGTCTTGGTTTAGTCCTGTTTTAGTCCTGGTTTAGTCCTGGTTTTAATCCTGGTTTAGTCCTGGTTTAGTCTTGGTTTAGTCCTGGTTTAGTCCTGGTTTAGTCCTGGTTTAGTCTTGGTTTAATCCTAGTTTAGTCCTGGTTTAGTCCTGGTTCAGTCCTGGTTTAGACCTGGTTTAGTCCTGGTTTAGACCTGGTTTTAATCCTGGTGTAGTCCTGGTTTAGTCTTGGTTTAGACCTGGTTTAGACCTGGTTTTAATCCTGGTTTAGTCCTGGTTCAGTCCTGGTTTAGTCCTGGTTTAGTTTAGTCCTGGTTTAGTCCTGGTTTAGAGTCCTGGTTTAGTCCTGGAGTCCTGGTTTAGTCCTGGTTTAGTCCTGGTTTAGTCCTGGTTCAGTCCTGGTTTAGTCCTGGTTTAGTCCTGGTTCAGTCCTGGTTTAGTCCTGGTTCAGTCCTGCCTGTCCCTCCTCTGAACTCCAGACGAGAGGAGCAGGAGATGGATGGAGCACCTGATCCTGGTCCTGATCCGGGTCCTGAGTCCGGGTCCTGGTTCAGACCTGGTTGTGATCCGGGCGCTGATGGAGGTCACATTTTTGCTCCGGGGTCAAGAATCCACCCGCTGCTCCGTCCCTTCACCCCCAACTCCTGTGTTTGAGCGGAAAACGTCCTCAAAATGTCGCCCGTGGTCGAGTTCTCACGACATCACAACGTTCTTTAATATTTAGAGTTTAAAGTCCATCTGGAGACGGGTCAGAACTGATGGAATTTTCTGTTTACAAAGCTGCACTGTGGAACTTTTCCGGTGGTTGTTTCTTATTTTAAGAGCAAAAAGTCGTTGTTTTTCTTATTTGAAGTGAAGCGAGACGTGTTTTCAGTTTCATGTGTTTTTATTCATCTGTAAACAGATTCATTCAAACGACACATGTTCACACTTTTTTCATTTTTATGCAGATAAAACATAACTTATAAAGTAACTAACAAAAACAAATCACTCAAGAAATAAGAGTAGAGTCATACAATATAATAATAATAGAATGATAAAAAATATATATATACTACTACTAATATTAAAAACAAATACAAATAAAATATATAAAATAATAATAATAATAATAATAATAATAATAATAATAATAATAATAATAATAATAAAATGATAAAAATATACTACTGCTAATATTAATAACAAATAAAAATAAAATAAATACATAAATAATATAAAATAAAATAAAAAGGTTTAGACTGTTTTTAAAAAGTCAATAAATGGCTGCCACTTTCTAAAAAATGTCTTTATGTTCCTTTCTTGGAGGAAACAATCTCTACTTTCAAAAAGGACAAAGTCTGATCCCGTCAGATCTCAGGAGTTCAGCAGGTCTGGGTCTGGGTCTGGTCTGGGTCTGGGTCTGGGTCTGGACTTGGATGGAGACACTGGGAAAATCAGGAGCCACAGGAGGCGCCAGTCACAAAACTGTTGTTGTGTCCTTAGGCAAGACACTTCACCCACATTGCCTAGTATGAAAGTGGTGTGAGTGTGAGTGTTGGTGGTGGTCGGAGGGACAATGGTGCAGATTGGCAGCAGTGCTTCTGTCAGTCTGCCCCAGGGCAGCTGTGGCTACAGTAGTAGTTTACCATCAGCAGGTACAGAGTAAATGAATAATGCTGAATAATGATCTGTAAAGCGTTTTTGTGACAAAAATGTCTGTGAAAAGTGCTATAGAAATAAAGACTTACTTACTCCATTGGGTGGGGCTTTTGTTGATTTCCAATGTAAAACCTGCAGCTGTAACGGTGAAGAGCTGGAGAAGTCTTCTGGAAGACCAAAGATTGTCACATCGCCGATACAAGCGACTGAAATGAGTTTCCTCCGCAGGGTGTCTGGGCGCTCCCTTAGAGAGGAGCTCAGTCACACGGGAGGAGCTCGGAGTAGAGCCGCTGCTCCTCCACGTGTAGAGGAGCGTCTGAGGGGAGGACGTCTGTTCTGATGTCTCCTGGACGTCTCCCTCAGGAGGTGTTCAAGTCCCATCAGGAGGAGGCCCTGAGGAAGACCCAGGACACACTGGAGGGACTATGTCTGGTGCTGGTGGTGGTGAGCTGGAGGAAGTGTCTGGGGTGAAGGAAGTCTGGGAGTCTCTGCTTAGACTGTTGGCCCCGAGACCCGACCTCAGATAAGAGGAAGAACATGCATGGATGGATGGAAGTTGCAGGAAACACCCAAACCATGAAAAAAGTGTGACTTATTGTCTGAAAAATACATTATCCACTTTAGAAAGTACAGATACTTCAGTACTTAAGTACCGTACTTTAGTTTAGTTGTAGTTCGTCGCGTTCCCCCAGTACCACACACACACAGACCCAAACAGGACGTGTGTGGACTTGGCGTGACGCGGCGCTGGGCGATGTCGTGTGAGGTAAACCGCCTTTAATCCCGCTCCAGAGTGAGACTCGTACACTGTTCCACACTCTTCTACTTTTGTTGCATAATCTCCACGGCGACGCTCTTTGTCTCAGGCCTGTTTTGATTGGTCCGGCGGCGTAATGAGATAATGAGAGTGTGCGAGGCCCGGACAGCTCATCAGTCACAGCCCCACACAGGAGCAGTGTTCCACAGCGGGAATTGAACCCTCACACACACACGTCTGTATGATGGATGCTCCTCGCTCCAATACAACTCTTCCAATAACAAACACACAAAACACGGCTCTTTGGAGTTTGGAGGAAACAGCGGAGGGACGTGACCAAGTACAAGTAGTACACAGTACTCTGCTGGAGTGTACGTCTGAGGTATTTGTACTTCACTTAAGTACATTTGAAACATTTTTACTTTTACTTCACTACATTTGAGAGCAAGTGTCTGGACTTTCTACTTCACTTTCAAACAGGAATAAAAAGTCAAACTATTTTTATTATAGTTTAAGAAATTTTCAAAAGATTGTGGAGTTTATTTTAAACACATTTGTACTTTGAGCAACACAAATACACAAAAAAATCAAAACAGCTGGAAAAAAAAAAAGATTGTTTCCGTTGAACAAAATTCTGCACAAATCTGTATCAAACCCACCACATTTGAACTTTTATTAGAGCTCAAAATCTGCCTGAAATACTTAAGTAGTACTTAATAAGTTGATAAGTTGTTGTTGTTTTTTTTAACACAAAAAGTGTTATTTTAAGTATTTGAAAGTTAAATGGGCATTTGATTTGGGTTATTTGCCAGAGTTGATAAGGTTGAAGTTAATTCAACTTCCCTTAGTGTTAATTCAACTTTCTCTTGTGTTAATTCAACTTCCTCTAGTGTTAATTCAACTTCCTCTTGTGTTAATTCAACTTCCGTTAGTGTTAATTCAACTTCCCTTAGTGTTAATTCAACTTCTCTTAGTGTTAATTCAACTTCAGTTAGTGTTCATTTGTTTCCTCCCACCCTCCACTTCAAACTCCCGTGAGAGAAGACCAGTTTGAACCAGTTTTGTTCATAATTTCATCTTAAATTAACTCAAATAAAGTGTAAAAATAAAACACCTCTGTGTGTTGTTTAGTTAAATCAGGATAACTCTACAAAGTGTTTTTTGTTTACTCTCAAAACGTTAAAACTCTTGATTCTGGATTAAACAGAAACTTTGGTCCAGTGTTACTTAATTGAACATTTCCAAAAATGTTAAATTAACTCTAGAACAGATTGGACTCAGATAAACCCAGAGAAAGTGTTAAAACTGATTCTGTGAGTCATTTTTAACACTCCGCTTTTTGCTGTGTATAATTATGTCTTATTTGACCATTTTTGCTCTTTTTTTTTTCTATTTTATTTAGAATTATTTTTACCATTTATAATTTTTACGCTTTGTTTTTATATTTAGTTTTTATATTTTATTGTGATGTGTGAGTTTCTGTGTCCAAATCATTTCCTTTGTGGATCAATAAAGTTTGTCTAAGTCTAAGTACAGATACTTGATACTTTTCCTTCGTTACGTTCCAGTGCGGGTTTTGTTTACGTTACGCGGGACATATTTAGAAGAACAAGAGGCGGGCTCGTGCTGTCTCCTCTTCCTCTGACAGGGGCAGTGACAGGGGCTGACAGGGGCAGTGACAGGGACTGACAGGGGCAGAGCGGGAGGCATCTGTTGGAGGAGGTTCTCGCGTCGTGCGTAAAACCCGAAGCGCGCCGTGCGTCCAGCGGCACATCCACGCGCCCCGTCCGCGAGCCCGGACCGCGGCTGGAGCGCGTGCCACGGGGAGGGGGGGACCATGCCGCGAGGACGAGCCGGCGGAGGAGCGTCGCCGCGGCACGAAGCATGAACGTGGCGCTGTACGTCGTGACCGTGGCTCAGTGCGTCTACGCCGCGTCCGTGGGAGTGGGGCGCGCGGCCGTGGAGGGACGCAGGACGTGCAGGCTCTACTGTCGCGTGGGCATCGGCTTCCACCTGCAGATCCACGAGGACGGGCGCGTGAACGGCAGCCACGAGCCCAACCACCTCAGTAAGTTTGGAGTGCTCTTCATCGCTCTTCATCATGTCCGAGGACGTAGCGACGCGTCCGCATCACGATTTAACACCGGATTTTTTTTTTTATTTTTATAGAACGATCAGGTTTTCAAAAAAAAAAAAAAAAAAAAAAAAAACTGGGTTAGTGTCGGTTCGTACGAATAAAATTGTGACTCGAGTGCGTAATTACGGAAAACTGTTCAGCACTCGACCCATTCACAGAGTTGGGAAGGTGACTTTTAAAATGTAATCCCCTACAGATTACAGATTACACACCCCAAAATGTAGTTTGTAACGTAATCCATTAAATTACTTAAAGTGAGTAATGTAATCTGAATACTTTGGATTATTTGATTTGCTGTAGAGAAGCAAAGACGAGGAAATCTTCACATAAGAAGTTTTGTCTGATAAAAGAAAATAAAAAGTCCAGATTTTACTGAACCAAATTAAAAATATTATTGATAGAAAACGAGGAGACACATCCTGTTAAATCCTGGTTTAGTCCTGGTTTAGACCTGGTTTAGTCCTGGCTTAGACCCAGTTTAGACCTGATTTTAGTCCTGGTTTAGACCTGGTTTAGACCTGGTTTAGTCCTGGTTTTAGTCCTGGTTTAGACCTGGTTTAGACCTGGTTTAGTACTGGTTTAGACCTGGTTTAGTCCTGGTTTAGTCCTGGTTTTAGTCCTGCTTTAGACCTAGTTTAGACCTGGTTTTAGTCCTGGTTTAGTCTTGGTTTAGTCCTGGTTTTAGTCCTGCTTTAGTCCTGGTTTAGACCTGGTTTAGTTTCCGGCAATGAGTGGAATTACCAAAAAAAAAAAAAAAAAAAAAAAAGGGAATAGCCCAAAATGTGAAAACAGGAAAATCCCTCTGTGTAATCCATTTATTTCAACAAAGTAACTGTAATCCAATTACCACTCACTGAAACAGTAACTGTAACTGAATACAGTTACTCATCATTTGTACTCTGATTACATAACTCCAGTACATGTAATCTGTAATTACTGTAAATTAAAAATACGTGCAAGTATAACTGAAAACCTTTAGTATCAATTAGGCGTAAATCTATTCAGTGATATATCGTGATTAGGAGTGTGCAAAAATACCGAAATATCAAAGTATTAGGGGTGTAACAATATCTGATATCGTCACCATATGAACCTCACCGTACAATATTTATTGCGACATCGTGGGAAAGCTCATATCTAAATCTCTTGGTTTGATATTTTCACAATATAAATCTCACGATACGATATTTACTGTGATATTTTGTGGAGGTTAATATTCTACTTTTAGTTTTAATCGAAAGAATTAAGACTTAAAAGTGCTTAGAAGTGTCGTGATGATTCATGATTATTATTATTGTGAGAACTTTGACGATACGATATCATGATATTTCAGTTATTGTTACATCCCTACAATATATCGTATCGTTTAATGTGATGATACAGTGTCGATATCGTGGGCTGCTGTATAAATATATCTCCAAGAGTATATATATATATATATATAGTTTTTTTATTTTTTTTTTATTTTACTAAACCAGTACAGACATGTCAAACTCAGGCCTGGGGGCCAAATTTGGCCCTCGATATAATTATATTTGTCCTGTGAGATCAAATCTAATCTGTATTAGAGCTGCTCACCCACTACAGACAGACTATAAAGAAATAAATTATTTAAAATGTTGTTATTATTTTATATTCTGTTTGTTCTGGGTTAAGTGTTTAAGTAAAACTATTATTAAACATTTATTTGAATAAGAAAATGTTTAACATTATTTATATCGAAAGAAGAGAAAACATGCAGATGTTGATTAAATGTTTCAATAAATATTTAGTTTGACCCACGACTTAGTCCCAGTTTTTAATTTTGGCCTCTGTGAATTTGAGTTTGACACCCTTGTTTTAGATTATAAATTTAGACTTTAAACTTTAAAAAAAAAAGTGAGGCAACCATTTACCTCAAATTTTTAAATGACTGCTTAATTGTTCAGGTTTAGAATCAAAACAGACGACAGTTTATGTGTCTCTTTACTGTTGGCAGGATCAGATTGGTCAAAAATAGAGACACCTGTGACATTTCTTGTATAAAACTGGGACAAATCAGTGGTTTTGTGTAAATCTGTTGGGACACAGGACACAGGACTTAAAACTGGGACTGTCTCGAGTAAAAAGGGACGTCTGGACACTGTAAACCAGATTAAAGAGTGAAGTGGGAAACACTGTGAAATAAAAATGGACACTGGACTATGATTATAACAGCGCAGAGTCCAGCAAAGACGTCCAACACACGTCTCTGTTTATCTGAGTCAATCTGTTCTAGAGTTAATTTAACATTTTTGGAAATGTTCATGAAGTAACACTGGACCAAAGTTCCTGTTTAACCCCAAATCCAGAGTTATATTAATGTTTTGAGAGTGAACAGATAACACTCTGTAGAGTTATCCTGATTTAACTAAACAACACACAGAGGTGTTTTATTTATACACTTTATTTGAGTTAATTTAAAATGAAATTATGAACAAAACTGTTGAATTTACACTAGAGGAAGTGGAATTAACTTCAGCCAAATCAACTCTGGCAAATAACCCAACTCCAACACACATTTAACTTTCAGATAGTTAAAATAAGACCTTTTGTGTTCAAATAAATATGAAATATTTTACCGTGAAATTTTACCCCTCCAGTTGTTGCTGTGTGGTTCTTTAAGTTAAAGTTCAGTTCTGGCGTCTCTCTCTTTTGTAAAACTGTATAAATGTTGATCATGATCTGACTTCAGTCTCAGAAAATCTCCTCAGTGATTTTGAAAAATTAATGAGCAGCGACTGGTGTTTATTATTCAGGGGGGCAACAGATCTGTGGCTCCTGTGGCTCCTGTGGCTCCTGTGGCTCCTGTGGCTCCTGTGGCTCCTGTGGCTCCTGTGGCTCCTGAGGGCACAGACTGTGAATGAGAATCTTAAAAAGTCGTTCAATTTGTGTTGGTCCTTGGAGTCGTTTAGATGAATGAGCCGGAGAAATTGTTTATTAGAAAACTGCACAGCATGAGACTGAACCAGGACTAAACCAGGACTGAACCAGGACTAAACCAGGACTGAACCAGGACTGAACCAGGACTGAACCAGGACTGAACCAGGACTGAACCAGGACTGAACCAGGACTAAACCAGGAGGAACCAGGACTAACCAGGACTGAACCAGGAACCAGGACTGAACCAGGAACCAGGACTAAACCAGGACTGAACCAGGACTGAACCAGGACTGAACCAGGACTGAACCAGGACTAAACCAGGACTAAACCAGGACTGAACCAGGACTGAACCAGGACTAAACCAGGACTGAACCAGGACTGACTAAACCAGGACTGAACTAAACCAGGACTGAACCAGGACTAAACCAGGAACCAGGACTGAACCAGGACTAAACCAGGACTGAACCAGGACTGAACCAGGACTGAACCAGGACTGAACCAGGACTAAACCAGGACTGAACCAGGACTAAACCAGGACTGAACCAGGACTAAACCAGGACTGAACCAGGACTGAACCAGGACTGAACCAGGACTGAACCAGGACTGAACCAGGACTGAAACCAGGACTGAACCAGGACTAGGACTCAAGGACTGAACCAGGACTAAACCAGGACTGAACCAGGACTACTGAACCAGGACTGAACCAGGACTACCAGGACTAAACCAGGACTGAACCAGGACTAATCAAGGACTGAACCAGGACTGAACCAGGACTAATACCAGGACTAAACCAGGACTGAATCAGGACTAATACCAGGACTAAACCAGGACTGAACCAGGACTGAATCAGGACTGAACCAGGACTAATCAAGGACTGAACCAGGACTGAACCAGGACTAATACCAGGACTAAACCAGGACTGAACCAGGACTAATACCAGGACTAAACCAGGACTAAACCAGGAACTAAACCAGGACTAAACCAGAACTAAACCAGGACTGAACCAGGACTGAACCAGAACTAAACCAGGACTAACCATGGAACCATTGTTTATTGGAAGGGTCCACTTCGTTTTCAGTGGGTCTGTGGTTCGAGTCCCAGAGTGGATGAGCTCTCTGGAGTTTGCACGTATCAAAAATTCCTGAAGAGGTTTCACAGTCCTCCGTGCATGTTTGAGTCATTTAGTGATCTCTCTCTCAGACCCTCGTTGTCCAAAGCTCCGCCCACAAGTATTTTCAAATGAAAAAAAGAAGAAAAAAAAAAAACGAATCATATCTGAAGAAGTGACACAAGAAACAGAAATAAACTGAAAGCCTGATCTCATGTGTTTAGTTCTTGGACCGGAGGCCGATGGGAATATCAGGAGCTGTTGTTATGTCCTTTGGCAAGACACTTCACCCACATTGCCTCGTATGAATGTGGTGATGAGTGTCAGCGGTGGTTGGAGCAGTTGCTGGATCTATTCTTACTTAAAGGGTCCATTTTACACCATTTTCTGGTCTGATGTCAGGCGGTAAAACAGGGAGAGCTCCACTGTGTTTTTAAACTCCGTACACCTGCACTACTATCATTTGGATAAGAGATGGGACAAGATTTCGTGCCACAAAATTGAGTGTGAGATTTTTTTTCCATGTTTTTTTTTTTCTGTTCATTGTATTTATGGACAGAATCTCTTGGAGCAGTCAGGGGCCGGAGGGGGTCCGGTTTGGGGACCACAGGATCATCTCTGCTGTTTAGAGATGATGTCGTCCTGTTGGCTTCATCAGACCAGGACCTGCAGCTCTGGGGCGGTTTGACCCGAGTGTGAAGCGTCTGGGATGAAGATCGGCTCCTCCAAATCCGAGGTTGTGGTTCTCGAGCGGAGAAAGGCGTCTTGTCGTCTCCGGGCGGGTGGAGAGTCTCTGCCTCAAGTGGAGGAGTTTAAGTCTGTCGGGGTCTTGTTCTGGAGTGAGGGGAGGAGGGAGCGTGAGATTGACAGGTGGACAGGTGCAGCGTGGGCAGTGATGCGGTCACTGTATCGGACCGTTGTGGTGAAGAGTGAGCTGAGTCTGGACTTAGCATCAGTCTCCGTTCCTCCCCTCACCTCTGGTCATGACCCAAAAGACCAGATCCATGATACAAGCGACACAAATGAGTTTCCTCCGCAGGGTGTCTGGGTGCTCCCTTAGACACAGAGTGAGGAGCTCAGTCACACGGGAGGAGCTCGGAGTAGAGCCGCTGCTCCTCCATGTCGAGGAGCGTCTGAGGGGAGGACGTCTGTTCTGATGTCTCCTGGGCGTCTCCCTCAGGAGGTGTTCATGTCCCACCGGGAGGAGGCCCCGGGGAAGACCCAGGACACACTGGAGGGACTATGTCTCTGGACTGGTTTGGGAACACCTCGGGGTCCCCCGAAGGAGCTGGAGGAAGCGTCTGGGGTGAAGGAAGTCTGGGAGTCCCTGCTTAGACTGATGCCCCCATGACCTGGCCCCGGATAAGAGGAAGAAAATAGATGGATGGATGTTTGGATGACTGTATAAAAAGTGAAGCACTGGTGATTTTTTGAGAAGCTGTCGTCACAGAAAGAAGAGCTACAACAACAACAAATTTAAATAAAGTCAAATCAAAAACTGTGAGAGTAAAATTGGGAACTGGATTAAAGTATTTATTTATCTCTAGTTTATCAAATCCAAAAGGCCTGAACCAGAACTAAACTAAAACTAAACCAAGACTAAACCAGAACTAAGAATGGCACTATTGTTTGTTTTACTCAAGTAGAAGTAAAAGTACACAATCTGAAGAGTACTGCAGTTTTAGTCAAAATACTTCGGTGGTGCAACAGTGTAATTACCGTCTTATACTGCAGTAATAAAAGTGTAATTAGTGTCTTATACTGCAGTAATAAAAGTGTAATTACCGTCTTATACTGCAGTAATAAAAGTGTAATTAGTGTCTTATACTGCAGTAATTAAAGTGTAATTACCTGTCTTATACTGCAGTAATTAAAGTGTAATTACCGTCTTATACTGCAGTAATTAAAAGTGTAATTACGTCTTATACTGCAGTAATTAAAGTGTAATTACCGTCTTATACTGCAGTAATAAAGTGTAATTACTGTCTTATACTGCAGTAATTAAAGTGTAATTACCGTCTTATACTGCAGTAATTAAAGTGTAATTACCGTCTTATACTGCAGTAATTAAAAGTGTAATTACTGTCTTATACTGCAGTAATTAAAGTGTAATTACCGTTTTATACTGCAGTAATAAAAGTGTAATTACTGTCTTTATACTGCAGTAATTAAAGTGTAATTACCGTTTTATACTGTAGTAATAAAAGTGTAATTACCGTGTTGCGTGCCGTAGCGTTGAGTCATCGCTCGTGTAACTGAATCCTCCTGAATTCTGGCGCTGGTGACTCAGGCCGGAGTGAAGCTGCGTGGGATTATCCCGGCGGTGCTGACACGCGTTGCTCAAAGGCACAGGGGCGATGACGGGGCTCGTTGGGGGCTGAGGTCACTCTTGGCAGGTACAGAATCTGGTGGGGCTATTTTGGGCTAAGACAGGTGCGCTCCCGATCGGTGCGCCTGTCAGCACGCGGCCCGCTCACAAAGACACGAGCTCATGACGCCGGACGCCAAAAACACGAGGACGTTAGTGGTTCTGACGCCGCAGAGGCTTAAAGGAGCGAGAGACGTTTAGATTTGGCAGATTTGTGTCGTCAGATTTAAAAAAAACGTTCAAATCAAAAGACTTTTACTTTTAGCAGTTATGGTAAACCAGAACTAAACCAGGACTAAACCAGGTCTAAACCAGGTCTAAGCCAGGACTGAGCCAGGACTAAACCAGGACTGAACCAGGTCTAAACCAGGACTGAACCAGGTCTAAACCAGGACTGCCAGGACTGAACAGGACTGAACCAGGACTGAGCCAGGACTGAGCCAGGACTAAACCAGGACTAAACCAGGTCTAAACCAGGACTGAGCCAGGACTGAGCCAGGACTGAACCAGGTCTAAACCAGGACTGAGCCAGGACTGAACCAGACTGCCAGGACTGACCAGGACTGAAACCAGGACTAACCACTGAACCAGGACTGAACCAGGACTAAACCAGGTCTAAACCAGGACTGAGCCAGGACTAAACCAGACTAAACCAGGACTAAACCAGGACTGAGCCAAACTGAGCCAGGACTGAACCAGGACTAAACCAGGTCTAAACCAGGACTGAGCCAGGACTGAACCAGGACTAACCAGGACTCCAGGACTGACCAGGACTGAACCAGGTAAACCAGGACTGAGCCAGGACTGAGCCAGGTCTAAACCAGGACTAAACCAGGTCTAAACCAGGACTGAGCCAGGACTGAGCCAGGTCTAAACCAGGACTAAACCAGGTCTAAACCTAGGACTGAGCCAGGACTAAACTGTTTTCAATCCAGGTCGAAGTCCTGGTCTAAGTCCTGGTCTCAGTCCCGGTCTCAATCCCAGTCTCAGTCCTGGTCCTGTTCTCGGTCTCAGTCCCGGTCTCAGTCCCGGTCTCAGTCGGTCGGTCTCAGTCCTGGTCTCAGTCCCTGGTCTCAGTCCTGGTCTGGTTCCAATCTGGTCCCAGTCTTGGTTCAGTCCATTATCAATTTTTTCCATTTTTCATTTAAACACAAAATCAAAAACTGAACAAACGAATCATTATCTGTTTTTTCATTTTGGTTTTGGAGACAAATAATGAAGAAAATAGTTGTTGTTTTTTTTGTCATTTTCTTATTTTTGGTTTTATTTTGAAAAACGAATGACACACGCATTCGTCAGGCTTGGAGTCTCATCAGCGGAGGAAAAGTGAGGTTAGAGTTTATTCATATTTGGGGGGATGGATGTATTCAGGACAAACTGGAGGAGTTATTGAAATGATTATCAAAGAAATGTCCGAGCGTGACTGCAGACGGTCCCGACTCCAACGTCAATGAAAAACAAAGAGCCTGCGAGAAAAATACAAGGAGGATAAAGACTCGAACAAACGAAGTGACCGTAGACGTGTGACCTGAACATTTTACCAACAACTGGACCAGATTTTGGGACACGAGCCCAGAGTTTAGACGACTCCCGTAAACACTGAGCACTAGTGTTATACGTTTTTTACAACCTCTATTCCCTGTATCATATTTTGATGAACTTTTGGCTGATGTTCGCTGTGGCTGTAGTCGTGAATGTTTTAATCTAAACATACAGAGAACCTGATATTTGTTAATTAGCCCTGGGATAACGTTACGTCTGATGTTCGCCAACTGGCTCCACTATGTTTTCTAACATATAGGTGCAATTTCCCGTTCAAAGGAGGTGTTTCTACACAATATTATACAGCAGCGTTCGGTTCCCGAATTCAAGACATTTTTACAATAGATTTTAATTAACCCACTTGTTGTTCTGTTGTAGCTTCTTGTGCTTTTACTCTGTTTTTACTCTGCTACAAACTTGAGCTGCGCAGTCTTGATCTTGATCGATGTTTCTTCTGCTCGATGAATAATGTCTGTGAAGTGATGACGTATTTTTGACAGTAAAGTTCCGTCTGTGAATTCGTATTCGTACTGATGAAAGCGTAATCGTAAATTTTCATTTCGTGACTGTAATTCATGACGTTGTAATTTTTCAATTCGTATTCTGATGGATAAAATACACACAATATATTTTACGTACGACTGGACTCATTTGAGAGTTTACAAATATTTATTTTATGCGCAACTACAGCCAAATATGCACGGATTTACCAAATACGCATGGATTTCTATTTTATGCACACGAATATTTTTGACAGCTTTCTTACTCCATAGGAATTGACCTTCAGTTGGTCATATTTTTGACAAAAGTCCCCCCGGACTCAAAATGAAGTTTTGGTAAAGTCTCCCAACAACCAGAATAAAACTGTTAGAAGGTTCATATCTGTTCAATCATAAAATAACCAAAGGCAATTTTCTCTTTAATCACACAGGAACAAAACACATAATCAGGGTAAAGATCAGATAAAATACAAAACTAAACGTCAAAAAATGATGATTGTCAGTGAATCGAATGGTTTATAAAGTGAAACAAGAATAGAAAGTGAAACTCCAGTTTATTATGACGACAGTACAACTTTTTATTGATCCATTTTCAGTCACATTGACTTGTAATGGTCCTTGTGAGAACTTAACACGGTTTCACGTTTGTTACGACCCAGCTCGTTTGGGGTCAGGGAAGTAAGAAAAATAAAAACCAAGATGTAAAATGGAATAAATTAAATAATGTTTAACAGGAAGGTAAAAGGTAAATTAACAAAAGACTAAAAATATACAGAAAGCAACGTAAATTAAGAAACAGAATGTGGGGAAGCTGGCCCAAGTGGTCAAAATGAGAGTCCAGTGCAAAGTTGTCCTTCACCAAACCAAATTCTTTATTGGATCCTTCCAAGTCGTGGGCAAAATTATATACATATTTACAAAAAAAGAACTGTGCTTAACTAAACAAAAGCAACAGAAAATAACGCAACAAAAGAAAATACCCACAGGCACCTGGCTGCACTGATGGTGACCTCCCTACTGATTAAACTGCCTCTACTTATATACCCCCCAGAGAGGAAGCCCCTCCCCCTGGGTCCACACCAACTTACGGGGAAAACTGTAGCAATTTCCTTTCCTTACTGGTGTGCTGCCTTAAATTATTTTCTGAAGCCTAATCCCCCTTTTAAACTGAACAGTGTCCAACTTAACTAGATACACTGAAACCAAAACTCTAATAACCCATTTGATAAAACAAAGAACCATTTCCGAGGCTTCCCTCCACATGGTCTGGGCCAACACCTCCCCCTGAGCCTATAAATATGGCTGCCAAAGGACACGCCCCCTCTTTTGTTCCCAGACCATGTGGAGTCACAGGTAAAGGTGGTAAGTTTAAACAAAAATGAAGGGATATAACCAAATAAAATGAATTTAAAGTAACTGTGTGAATGTGATCAATTAAACAAAGACTAAATAAAACAAACCCGGGATAGTTATTATTTAGCTGTTTAGTTGATATAGATGGATGTAACTGAACTAGGGTGAAAAATGGGGACAAAGGCCGTCTTTGTCACACAGAACAACAGAATAAACGGAGTTTTGTGCCAGAAAAAGGGTCACGCAGGCGCACACAAAAACGAGTGGTAAAACTTAGGGACACAGACTAAACCAAAACACAAGTTCCCCAAATTAAACCACATAAACCCACAAACAGAATCAAGTGACCAAACAGGTCGAACAGGTGCTGGTCGTCTCCTTAAATAGTTGGAGGTGGCTGCAGGTGAGGTGGGCGTCGACCTGCCCCACCAATCACAGACCAGGGCTCCTGCAGCACAAATCCAGGTGTGTCAGACTTATTTAGAAAACACAGAACAAACTGGAACTAAGGCCTGGGGCTGTAACAACATTTCATATCATTGGCTGTAATGTGTATTTAATATTTTTTTGTTTGGGTTAGGGTTGGGGGTTCAAAAAGTTATGACCTTACAGAACACGCTCGCTTTTGGACCGTTTAATGAGTGTGTACACATGCACATCAATAACCCGGTTATTAGCCATACCCCGGTTCTGTCAGTGTTCGTGTTACTGTGTTTACATGAGCACTGAGAAACCGGGACACTCATATTCGCGTGTACATGATCAAATGGAGTGTCCCGGTTTCTTGACATAATCTTACAAATGCGCAGGCGCAGAAATGAACTTAAATCAATTTCATAAACCAGGAAAAATACAAACCGTGAGCTCCTTTAGCATAAGAAGCTAAGGAGCTACGAGATCTCCCACAATCCACTGTGCAGATTCTTCATTAAAATCTTCTCATAAATAAACTCAACTTTACAACATATAAACCATAAACACTATAGACACATCAGCCCGTTTGATCAGATCATTCAGCTGTGATCACATTTGTTTACGTTTTACAGAAATGAAACTTAAGACCGTTTGGCTAATTAGCATAAACTGTTAGCGGCGATAAAAAACAACTCGCTCCTTGCGCCGCTGATGCGATCAGTTTCTTTTGGACTAAATGACTCGACTCTGTGGATTATGTGTGTTATTTCTGTGACAGAAGAGGTGCTGATGATGGTGAGTGTGTTCCGTGCGTATAGAGTATAGGAGATAGTTCATGTTTTAGCTTTTCAGCGTCACACGAGTGCAGATTGTACGTGTGCAGGTTTAGTTCAGCTCTTAATTTTACAGTCATTTCACTCGTTTGGTCACTTTATTTATGTTGGTCAATTTATTTATGTCACTACTGTTGTGGTGAAAGGCTGGAAAGTGTCTTTTGGACGCATGCGACTCAACTTTATGTTGCAGTAACCGGGGATACTGCGTTTACATGACACAAGTATCCTGGTTACTGTTGGAATAAACCAGCTACAGTAACCTGGTTTCTAATAACCGGGACACTGCCATAACCGGGTTACTGAAACCGGGTTACTGTGTTTACATGCACCATCAAGAAACCGGGATACTCAAAAAACCCGATCATAACCGGGTTATTGATGTGCATGTAAACGCACTCAATGTTCTCACTGGAGTCACATACAAGTCACATTTAACTGGAAATGTAAACGACCTCGAAAAAACATCGGATTTCACAAAAAAATTCCTAATTGAACATTAAGCCCTGCAGTCTGAACGTAGACGTAGACATGATCCTGACCCGTCCCTCGTCTCTGTCTGTCGCAGGCGTCTTGGAGCTGTTCTCCGTGTCTCAGGGCGTCATCGGGATCAGAGGAGTTCACGCCGACAGATACATGTGCATGAACCACCGAGGAAGACTCCACGCCACGGTACGGACCAGGACTGGACCAGGACTAAACCAGGACTAAACCAGGACTAAACCAGGACTAGGACCAGGACTAAACCAGGACTGAACCAGGACTAAACCAGGACTGAACCAGGACAGGACTAAACCAGGACTGAACCAGGACTAAACCAGGACTAAACCAGGACTACCAGGACTGAACCAGGACTAAACCAGGACTAAACCAGGACTAAACCAGGACTAACCAGGAACCAGGACTAAACCAGGACTGAACCAGGACTAAACCAGGACTAAACCAGGACTAAACAGGACTAAACCAGGACTAAACCAGGACTGACTAAACCAGGACTAAACCAGGAACCAGGACTGAACCAGGACTCCAGGAACCAGGACTAAACCAGGACTAAACCAGGACTAAACCAGGACTAAACCAGGACTAAACCAGGACTAAACCAGGACTAAACCAGGACTAAACCAGGACTAAAACCAGGACTAAACCAGGACTAAACCAGGACTGAACCAGGACTAAACCAGGACTAAACCAGGACTAAACCAGGACTGAACCAGGACTAAACCAGGACTAAACCAGGACTAAACCAGGACTAACCAGGACTAAACCAGGACTAAAACCAGGACTAAACCAGGACTGAACCAGGACTAAACCAGGACTAAACCAGGACTGAACCAGGACTAAACCAGGACTAAACCAGGACTAAACCAGGACTAACCAGGAAAACCAGGACTAAACCAGGACTAAACCAGGACTAAACCAGGACTAAACCAGGACTGAACCAGGACTAAACCAGGACTAAACCAGGACTAAACCAGGACTAAACCAGGACTAAACCAGGACTGAACCAGGACTAAACCAGGACTGAAACCAGGACTCAGGACTAAACCAGGACTAAACCAGGACTAAACCAGGACTAAACCAGGACTAAACCAGGACTAAACCAGGACTGAACCAGGACTAAACCAGGACTAAACCAGGACTAAACCAGGACTAAACCAGGACTGAACCAGGACTAAACCAGGGACCAGGACTAAACCAGGACTAAACTCAGGACTAAACCCAGGACTGAACCAGGACCAGGACCAGGACTAAACCAGGACTAAAACCAGGACTAAACCAGGACTGACTAAACCAGGACTAAACCAGGACTAAACTCAGGACTAAACCCAGGGACTGAACCAGGAGGACTAAACCAGGACTAAACCAGGACTCAGGACTAAACCAGGACTAAACCAGGAACCAGGACTAAACCAGGACTAAACCAGGACTGAACCAGGACTAAACCAGGACTAAACCAGGACTAAACCAGGACTAAACCAGGACTCAGGACTAAACCAGGACTAAACCAGGACTAAACCAGGACTAAACCAGACTGAACCAGGACTAAACCAGGACTAAACCAGGACTAAACCAGGACTAAACCAGGACTGAACCAGGAACCAGGACTAAACCAGGACTAAACCAGGACTAAAACCAGGACTAGGACTGGACCAGGACTAAACCAGGACTAAACCAGGACTAAACCAGGACTAAACCAGGACTAAACCAGGACTAAACCAGGACTGAACCAGGACTAAACCAGGATTAAACAAGGTCTAAACCAAGATTAACCCAAGACTAAACCAGGACTAAACCAGGACTAAACCAGGACTAAACCAGGACTAAACAGTTTACTCATCATGTTTCACTTCTGTCCTGTCATAAAAACCCTTTGATTAGTTTTTAGTCTTTAGTCTGGCCCACAGAGCGATGGACTAAACCAGGACTCAGATCGATTTTAGAAATAATCCACAGCATTAAACCAGATCTGAAGTGGGTTTAAACCGGACCCACGCGCGGTCTAAACCCGGTCTGGAGCGCGACATGTATTTACATCGGCATTCCGTCGCTCCGGCCTCTGATAACACCGTCGGGGTTATGCTAAAAGCGCAGATCCGGTGTCCACTTCAGTCGCATGCACTTCATATTTGGAGGATTTAAAAGCTCAGGAGCCTCGGGGGGACGGGCCGTGGGGGGGGGGGGGGTATGTGGGGCATCCAGCACACGCCGTCCTCCTCCACACACACACACACACACACTGACAGACACTAGAGCTGTAACTGTATTGAGAAGTAAAACAATGCACTGTGCAACCCAACATTTTACTACGCGACGTTTGGTAGTGGCTTAGTGTTTAAACTTGAAGTTACCTGCTTTTACTACTCGCTTCAGTCATAGACGTATACAGTGATCCCTCGCTATATCGCGCTTCACCTATCGCGGCCTCGCTGCTTCGCGGAATTTTTTACAGTGCTTTATTTTTTACAGTGAATCCTGATTGGCTTAGGGGCGTTACTGTTGTCTAGAAGTGAAAAAGGTTTATATTGGTTTTTCATTACACCCATGCCAACAGTTTTCGTTTCTGTACATTCTGCCAAATTTACGTTCGCAAATTTTTCTCCGTGACAAAACCCACAATGTCAAAGAAACGTTCTGGATGTCCGTTTATAAAAATCTTCTTGCTCAGAAAAAGAAAGAGGCCAACAACTACCCATAACGATGTTCTTCTCTCGGAGAAAGACCCCTGCGCAGCCTTCAGTAGAAAAAGACGCTACAGCGCAGCGGAGTCAGGACGAAGAGGCGCAGCTGGAGGGACTGTGAAATACGCGAGTGACAATGTTTCCCACCTTGTATTCATTACTACAACTAACACCGTTCTTTAAACTATTATAGTTATTTGTAAGAAAACGTTAATATTTCTATTTCTTTAACACATGTTGGGCCTGAAAAGAGGTTTTATTTTTTGTTTCATTCTGCAGTTCAGTATTGCATTGTAAAATCACAGTAAAAAAATAAAGCTGACTACTTCGCGGATTTCACCTATTGCGGGTTATTTTTGGAACGTATCCCCCGCGATAAACGAGGGTTCACTGTAAACATCTACACATGTCTATGGGTTCAATGATAACATCAATGTACAAGTATTACTGTGACGTATGTTAGACCAGATGTGGACAGTTCCTCGTGGAAGGAAAAGAAAACAGGAGGCGTTCCCGTTTATGGAAGAAACACCCGTTTATGTTCTACAGACTGATGATGTTGCTCGGAGGAGGCGTCGCCGTTGTACAGTGTCTTGGCGACTTGGTTTGCTGACCTTGTGGATATGATTCCTGCTGCCTCGTCCCTTATCTTTCCTCGCCCCTTTGCCACAACTTTCCTCTTACACCACAGCAGCTACCGTGACATCGTTGCTTCCTCCCAATCACAAAACTGAAGTCATTTTACCAAAACTCCTAAAAACTGCCTCCATTTCCTGCCCTGCACCATATATATATATTTTTTTTTTTACGTCACTTCAAAATAGGGATTTCAGAGCAATGACATCTGTTCCATGGCTTTTTCAGTGAAGCTGAGGCTGATCGGACGCAGCGCAGAGAATAGAGCCTGATAAAGGCAGAACTATTCAATCGTCTAATGTAGATTTTCTGCCACAAAACTTATGCCTCAAATCTTTGGCGTTTAAACTGTAACAGCGCTTGGGGGTCATAGCGCAAATCGACGGGTAGGTCATTTCGACAAGACACCGGCTCCATCTACGCTACAATTCACTTTGTATTGAAAAAAAACGTCGCACCTCCTTTCCAGATTCCTCCATGACTCTCTCTGTGTGATCCTGATGTTTGAGTTTTGCTCTTTTGTCCATAAACCATTTCTCCTTTGGAACCCGGCTACAAATTCGTCCTAATAACTGAAAGCCTTGTAAACTTTTAAACTGATTATTTGATTTAAGTGACCTCCATTAAAGGTTGTATGGAGGATTTTTTAAAATATTTTTTTTCAAATTGTCAATGAAAGTTAAAAATAGAATTATAAAGAAGAAGCAGCCTTGTAATTATGATGACCAAAAAAAAAAAAAAAAGAAAAGAAAAATCTATCAAGTGTGGACGTAGTGAGGGCAGATAAACATCAGCCAATAGAAAACAAGGCTACCTCTTTATCTATTGGCTGTTAGGTTGTCAATCAAATTCCCTACTTTTCTAGCGTTGCTGACTTGCCGACGCGCTGGGATTGTGTGGTTTATGTTCGCGGTTCATGTTTAGCGGTTCTTGGCGTCTTTTTTGAACTGTAGCTCTCAGTTTGCACAAATTTTGTTTTAATGGCAGAGAAGAATTCACGACCGGTTCGCCACAAAAGAAAGTCAGTTTTTGACGTTGCTAAAAGAAGAAGAGAAGGGGAAAAGGTGCGAAGCGCAACATTTAAAAAAGGACAAACAGTCGCTGCATTTCTCTTTCCTCGGAAAATCTTCTATACAACCTTTAACTATCAGCTATTTGTCCATAAAAATAAAAAAAAGTTAGTGAACCTGAAAAGAATAATGTTGATTTCACTCACAATAAATCAAAGTTTTAAAACTGGGTCAGAATCATGAGTATTTCAGTATTTGTCATAAAGCTGTGAGTCTGTTTATCTCGTCCGCTCCAAATGCCACGCGCTTTCTGTGAACTTTTAAAACATGAGCGAGTTCGTCCCACGGAGCCCAGGATAATCTCCAAAACCCGGAAAACTCGGATCAGTCCAGACCAGAGACCAGAGACCAGAGAGACCAGAGACCAGAGACCAAAGACCAGAGACCAAAGACCAGAGACCAGAGAACAGAGACCAGAGAGACCAAAGAGAGACCAGAGACCAAAGAACCAGAGACCAAGAGACCAGAGACCAGAAAAGACCAGAGACCAAAGACCAGAGACCAGAGAGACCAGAGACCAAAGACCAGAGACCAAAGAGACCAGAGACCAAAGAACAGAGACCAAGAGACCAGAGACCAGAGAGACCAGAGACCAAGAGACCAGAGACCAGAGACCAGAGACCAAAGACCAGAGACCAAGAGACCAGAGACCAGAGACCAGACCAAGACCAGAGACCAGAGACCAAAGACCAGAGACCAAAGACCAGAGACCAGAGACCAAAGACCAGAGACCAGAGACCAGAGACCAAAGACCAGAGACCAGAGACCAGAGAACCAGAGACCAAAGAACAGAGACCAGAAGAACCAGAGACCAGAGACCAGAGACCAAAGACCAGAGACCAGAGACCAGAAGACCAGAGACCAAAGACCAAAGACCAGAGACCAGAGACCAGAGACCAAAGAACAGAGACCAGACATGGAGCAGCTCGGCACAACTTGGGTTTAATCCTGCGAAGACTGGGTTTGGTGTTGGTGTTGGTTTAGACCTGGTTTAGACCTGGTTTAGACCTGGTTTAGACCTGGTTTGGTTTGGTTTAGTCCCGGTTTCCGGTTTAGACCTGGTTTAGACCTGGTTTTGGTTTGACCTGGTTTAGTCGGTTTAGACCTGGTTTAGACCTGGACCTGGTTTAGACCTGGTTTAGTCCTGGTTTAGACCTGGTTTAGACCTGGTTTAGACCTGGTTTGTTTAGTCCTGGTTTAGACCTGGTTTAGTCCTGGTTTAGACCTGGTTTAGACCTGGTTTAGACCTGGTTTAGACCTGGTTTAGTCCCGGTTTAGACCTGGTTTAGACCTGGTTTAGTCCCGGTTTAGACCTGGTTTAGACCTGGTTTAGACCTGGTTTAGACCTGGTTTAGACCTGGTTTAGTCCCAGTTTAGACCTGGTTTAGACCTGGTTTAGTCCTGGTTTTGTGGTGTTTGGGTCACAGACTCAGGTATGTTGTTGTGTCCATTGGCAAAACACTTGAGTGTGTGAAGTCGTGTTTGTTGTTGTTAGTTTGGATTCAGAGTTGGGATGGTGGTTTATGGGCGACCAGACTTTCAGAATTAAAAACTGGGAACTGGGACACACCTGCATTTTTTTGTTTTTGTTTTTCTTCCTTATGTTCATGTTCCAGTCATGGTGGAAGTAGGTGTAGCGGTTCATGTATTTGTGTCAAACCGTTTCATTACGAGACGTTTGGTTCGGTGCAGGGTTGTGAGTTCGTATAATTTGTATGTGTTTATATTCCATCACTACATGTGCAGCTACACGGAGGCTCGGTTCTTTAATATTCATGAGGGACTTGTCCTTGATTGGGGCAGTGTTTCCTGCAGCGCTTTATAGTTAGAGCGACCATCTTCACAACAACTGCCCCCCGACTTGACTATGTCCCTCCAAACCACAAGAATCCTCTCAAAACTACGGTCGTTGCACCGCGGTCCTCACTTTGACCTTTTGAAGGTTGTTGCTTTTTCTAGCGAAAGGATTTTTTCAACCACTGGGGACGTCGTACCTGCAGCAGATCTGCACTTACTGCAGACAATGTGGACGAGTTGGTTTTTCTGGGCAAAAATCTGAAGATTGAGTAAAAGTTCATGCTGGAACTGTTAATGCTGCACTTTACTTTTTGAAAAGTTTCATTTACTGTTTACAAGTAATTTATCTTTTATAATATTTCATACATTTGTTGCTTATTTGAGAATATTATTTATTATATTTATTTATATTAATTATATAAATTTATTTAACTTATTAATTTTACCAAGTAGCACTCTGCATTTATTTAATTTTCCCATTTGTGTAATATTAAAACAAATTGTTGGTTTAATATAAACCCAAATAAACAACAAGCAAATGGTTTTGCTCCCAAACTGTACCAAAAATGAACCGAACCATGACCTCAAAACCGAGGGACGTACCAAACCGTGATGTTTGTATACTCCTACATCCCTAGTTTCTATAATTTAGTAACAAATGGCAATATATTCCTCTCTTTACTGTTGGCGTGGATCAAATTGGTCAGAAATTAGGACAATTTCTTGAATAAAACTGGGACAAATCAGTGGTTTTGTATAAATCCGCTGGGACAGAGGACACAGTCTCAAAACTGGGACTGTCCCGGGTGAACAGGGACGTGTGGGCACCCGGCTGCGCGTTGGCCTCGTTGCACAGTGGCACAAACCGATTAGAGGCGTCTGCAGCGTCTGATAGTCGACTTATCCATGAGGAGGGTTTTCATGTTCTCCTTGGGCTAAAGTTCTGAGCTTTCTATACACTGAGAGTGAAACAAACTGCAGGTTAAAGCTCAGGGTTGTGTTTGTTGCAGAAATACAAGATTCAAATTACACTGTGGGATATGTGTGAATATGTGAAAACAAGTCTATAGTCTGATATTTGTTGGAATGGAACAAGTGTCCGTTTAACATCATGTAAATATGCTGTAGAAACACTTGTATTTGGGCTGCGTGTACAATAAAACATACTTATTATCCTGCAAAATTGACCTTTCAGAGCTTTTAATCAGTGTTATACTTGTTTCTTGTCACGATTTACCTCCTCGAAGTTGTACCTGGAGTGATTTGTGTGTGTAGAAGAGTTAAAGGAGGGTTATTATAGGCCACATCAGGAGGTATCAACTCTCAGAGGAGCGTGACAGTAACGACACGATGACACAGTCTGTGGGTTTGTGGCTGGTGTCGTATATTAACAGTGACACAAGTGCAAAGAACACATAAACCCAGATAAGTACTTTGATTAGAAATTCAACTGTTTGTTTTCCACATATAAATACTCCGTTCACAGTCAACAACAGAAGTGTCCAAGAGAATTCAACCGTCCAGTGCAAACTCACCCACCAAAAATACTGCGACAGAAGTAAGAGAATCACTACAACTTCCACAATGAGTAACAGTTTGAGTGTCCAAAGTAGCAACCAGAGAGTTTGTGAAGTGTCCATTTAGAGTTTAGAACGGTTTGGGAAAGTGAGCAGTGGATTTGGAGAGGTACTGGGACTGGCTGCAGCAACACTCCTACCAGACGCAGAAAGATGAAGTTGACAGTGATACAGCTCAGGTTCTGGGAGGTTCCATGAGGTTCTATGCTGTTCTGGGCTGGTTCTAGCTCACCATCGTGTGGGTTTGTACCCGACTGGGCTCATCTGACCTGAATAAATAGAGATTATCCAGCTCGTATTCTGAGTTCATTCAGTGTCACTGTGTACACATTAAATTATTTAATAGCAAACACAATTTACATAAGTGTAAATAAACAACATTCACGTGACACTTTTGCTTTAAGGTGCATTGAATTAATATGTACAATAGTAAACAAGAGCAAGATGCACTTGGAAAATATTCATCAAATTGGCTTCAAAAGCTTTTTCCAGGCAAAACTAGAATGACCAGAATGTTCTTTAAAGGGCTGTAACAGCATCTGAATGTACTTTGACAACTGACGAGTAAAAAAACTGATCAACAAGAGCAAGACACTCGCGAGTTTCTCAACGCTCTTTATGATCCTGAAGCAGGTAGAACTCTGCTCCTGCGGCGAGAAACAGAACTCTAAAAGAATAACATGCAGTTTAAGTTTTAGAGCAGATAAAGTTTATAAAAGTGAGTATTGGTGACAGTAACATGTGGCTCCTCCTCAAACTGAACACTGGACACAAGCACAGGACGTTTGTACTGAGCACTGAGAAGAAACTGACTGACTGAGACCACAGTGTGTGTAGTGTGTGTGTGTAGTGTGTGTGTGTGTAGTGTGTGTAGTGTGTGTGTGTGTGTGTAGTGTGTAGTGTGTGTAGTGTGTGTGTGTGTGTGTGTGTAGTGTGTGTATGTGTGTGTAGTGTGTAGTGTGTAGTGTGTGCGTTTCTTTTAGCAGATAAAACAAAACTTCTTACGTCAAGATTCTGGTCTTTTCTTCTCTACAGTAAAACAAAAGTCTGTTCATGGAGACTTTGGCTCAACAAACAATTTGAAGAAAACAAACAGGAATTTTCAGGATGTGGTTGGAACATTCCTGTAGTTTTAAAAAACATGACAATATCAAGTAATCCAAAGTATTTAGATTACGTTACTCACCCAAAGTAATTTCATAAATTACGTTACAAAGTACATTTTGGGGTATGTAATATGTAATCTGTAGGGGATTACATTTTAAAAGTAAACTTCCCAACACCGTCCACACTTTGTTGTCACAGCGTTTACGGCCTCGTCTGCTCCCGCTGGACACCACAGTTTTCTAACGCAGAAGTCGGTGCACTTGTTTCTTTTATTAGGTCGTTTTAGATCAATATTGTGATTTTAAATGTGCAAAATGTAACATAAAGATCCCTGTGTGTCACAGAGTATAACTCTAGAGCACACACCAGTGCAGTATGTCTCCTTTAAACGATCGTCTGTCTGTCTGCTCCCGCGCCGGCCCCAGGGGATTATGGGAAAGTCCCTAACGCCGTGTGACAAATGCAGCTCTGTGTGTCCGACAGCTGCACGTGTATTTTACAAGTCTGATCATTTTAACGGGTCTGTCCAGGAACCGTCCTCTGTAGAAACTCTCCAGGGACTCGTGTTTGCTCTGAGGCCTGTTCTCGTAACAGGATCTATGTCACAGAAGATCTCCCGATGAAATGTTCACCGCCAAATGTTCTCCACAATATTATTTTATCTTAAAGACGAGCTATTACGCAAAACGTTAACACTCCAAAACATTCCTGAAGAGGTTTTAGATTTCATCCTTGCGTGTCTGAATGTTCTTACAACTTTTCGTAGTATTCACGCTTACGTCAGAAACAAAGAAGAAGTTTGGAAACACGCGATGATAACTTAAAGGTTGTATGGAGGATTTTTTTTAAGTTTCAAATTGTCAATGAAAGTTTAAAATACCATTACAGAGACACAGCAGCCTTGTAATTATGATGACCAAAAAAAAGAAAAAAAAAAAGAATGAAAATCTATCAGCTGTGGACGTAGTGAGGCCAGATAAATATCAGCCAATAGATAACGAGGCTGCCTCATTTTCTATTGGCTGTTAGGTTGTCAATCAAACTCCCTACGTTTCTAGAGTAACTGACTCGCCAGCGTGAGGGGATTATGTGGTTTATGCAGCGATTCTTAGAGGCTTTTTAAAACTATAGCTTCCTTGCAATTCGCACAAAGTTTGTTGTGATGGCGGACGAGAGTCCATAACCAGTTTGCCACAAAAGAAAGTCAATTTCTGAGGTCGCTGAAAGAAGAAGAGAAGGGGAAAAGGAGCAAAACCAAACTGAGGTGATTCTTGGAGATTCCTTCCAGCAAATGCGTGACTGAAGCAGACAAAGTGTCTAAAAACTGATGCATCGGTCGCTAATTTATTTCTATTTCGCATGCACAACATTTGAAAAAGGACTGTCGCTGTATTTCTCTTTCCTTAAAAAATCCTCTATACAACCTTTAAGGCAGAGTACTGATGCTCATTTGAGGGCTCAGAACTGGGACTGTCCTGGGTAAATCGGGACGTCTTGGCACCTGCAAAACTGAAATGTGTTCAGGTTAAGGTCATCGTTCCTGGAGAGAGCCTACTTCTTTTCATTTGACCCATCCTTCAAGTGGGACCACCAGATCTTCTTCTCGTCTTGGTCAGGACCTCAGTTGGAGGATTTGACCTAATGTGCATGTTTTGGGTTGATGAGGGAAACCTGAGTGTTGCAGAAGTTTCCAGCATGTCCAAGAAGGGGTGGGAGTAAACCAAACTTTAGAACGAGCCAATTACATAATAATTTAGTAGAAATTAAACAAATCCAGAATATGAAACGAGAAAAAAATTAAACCAATGAATTTTCACAACCCTTTAACTCAACTTAAAGGTTGTATGGAGGATTTTTTTTTAGGTTCAAATTGTCATTGAAAGTTTAAAATACCATTACAGAGACACAGTAGCCTTGTAATTATGATGACCAAAAAAAAAAAAGAATGAAAATCTATCAACTGTGATCGTAGTGAGTCCAGACAAACATCAGCCAATAGATAATGAGACTATCTCTTTATCTATTGGCTGTTATGTTGTCAATCAAACTCCCTATGTTTCTAGTGTAACTGACTCGCCGGAGCTCGGGGATTATGTGGTTTTTGCAGCGGTTCTTAGAGGCTTTTTCAAACTGTCGCTTCCTTGCAATTCGCACAAAGTTTGTTGCGATGGCGGACGAGAATCCACGACCAGTTCGCCGCAAAAGAAAGTCCGTTTTTGAGGTCGCTGAAAGAAGAAAAGAAGGAGAAAAGGGGCGAAGACAAACTGAGGTGATTCTTGGAAAGTCCTTCCAGCGATGGCGCGACTGAAGCAGACGAAGGGTCTAAAAACTGACGTGTCGGTCACTAAATTACTTCTAGACAGGTCACTTCAACAGTAATTCTGAACGCGCATTGGATGTAAAACAAGCGTGATTTCTAGAGTAAAGAGGCGGGAGGAGGTGTTTCTACTGATGGAGCTGTGGAGGAGGAAGGTGGTGTCACACAAGCACAACATTTGACAAAGGACTGTCGCTGTGTTTTTCTTCCCTGAAAAAATCCTCTATACAACCTTTAACTAATATATTTGATTTGCACAGGATATCTGTCAAGTTTGAATCTGGTAAGGCAAACTCTCCCTCCCTTTTTTCCAAAAAGGAAACATCAGCATATATCAGATCAGCCGTGTGTAGATTAACTGTCTGTGACACTGTAAGATTACGGACGTAACTCTGGCCTCTTAGTAGCCCAGGAAAGCACCCGAGGGTCAACAAAAACGAAGAAAAGAAAACAAGTTCTTCACCTTTTTTTAATTGGCCACATCATGAGCAGATCTGACAGCATGTCCCCACGACAGACAACAGACAACAACACCGTGACAAAAAAATTCCCCTTATATAGCTTGGCCTAAACCACTAAGCCCCAAACAGGTAAATTTAAACTTTTAAAAACTACTAAATATAAGATTATACGATTTACAACTATTTACATTTCATCAACTAATATTGCACTTTGTAACATCAGGATTATCAGTTTTTCACTATTAATTCATGTATTAGTTAGATAGTTTAAACCATTTTGACAGTTAAACCTCCCCTTCCCACAGTAGCACTTGGCAGAGTCCAGATCAGGGCGACGGGATGCACCTGGCCGCCACTGATAAGGACACGCCTCCAAATCAGTGCCTCCACCAATCACCTGACGAGTGAGGGTGTGGTCTGCCGCTCCCTCACAGACACCGAAAGTGTTGTCGAAGTTTTCAGCTTGTCCAAGGAAGGGTGGAAGTAAAAGACTGGAGACCAACTGGACGTCTTAAAGGTTGTATGGAGGATTTTTTTTTTTTTTTTTCAAATTGTCGATGAAAGTTCAAAATAAAATTATAGAGATGCAGCAGCCTTGTAATTATGATGACCAAAAAAAAAAAAAAAAAGAATGAAAATCCATCAACTGTGGACATGGTGGGGGCAGATAAACATCAGCCAATACAAAATAAGGCCACCTCTTTATCTACTGGCTGCTGGGTTGTCAGTCAAACTCCCTATGTTTCTAGCGTCACTGACTTGCCGGTGCGCTGGGATTACGTGGTTTACGTTCGCCTCTCACGCACTGATGCTGTTTACTCAACCAACACAGCGGTTCTTAGCGTCTTTTTCGAACTGTAGCTTCGTCTCACACAAAGTTTTGCACAAAGTTTGCTGTAATGGGAGACAAGAATTCACGACCAGTTCGCCACAAAAGAAAGTCTGTTTTTGACGTCTCTGAAAGAAGAGGAGAAGGGGAAGAGGAGCGAAGCGTGACATTTGAAAATGGACAAACAGTCGCTGCATTTCTCTTTCCTTGGAAAATCTTCTATACAACCTTTAAGCAGGAGAAGTTTATTTCCTGTCAATAAAACAGCCGTGAACATAGTGTGATTTCAAAAATGAAAATAGTCTGATCTTTGAGTGTTCAAGCCCTTTGTCTATACTTCCAAAGGAGGAGGTTTATAAAGTGAGTGTGCTGAGACTCTGAAGACCAATAGGCACCAGTTGGACAGAAATATGCCACAGTTTAAATCAGGAGTGTCAAACATACGGCCCAGGGGCCAGATCCGGCCCTCCAAGACCTTTAATCTGACCCTCAGCTGATTTTCTACTGAGATATTATATTTATATTATATTTTCTATTGAAATCTTGTTAATTTTCTGTGGTGTTTATCACAGCAGCGTCTCCAGCGTCTCTGTACGTGGCCCCTCCCACCAGAGCAGCACAAATGAAGACTTGTCTCTTTCCAAACGCTCTTAAAGGACGATCGTTTTGACTGTTGACCGTGACACCCTCATCAGAAAAATGTCCAACATGAGAAAAGTGGAGCCGAGTGCAGAATTTTACAACAAAAATAAACTTCCCTGCACTCTCATATTTATATTCTTTTCCTTGGTTGGCAGCACTTCAGCTTTTTTATTTTTCAATATTCTGCCATTCCCACACACAAGGTAATTATTAAGTTGTGGCAGTGATCTTATCTTATTTTCATGGACCGGCTGTGTGACAGACGCGGCCTGTGTGGTTTAGTCCTGGTTTAGTCCTGGTTTAGTCCTGGTTAAATCCTGGTTAAATCCTGGTTTACACCTGGTTTTAGTTCTGGTTTAGACCTAGTTTAGACCTGATTTAGTCCCGGTTTTAGATCTGGTTTAGACCTAGTTTAGACCTGATTTAGTCCCGGTTTTAGGTCTGGTTTAGACCTAGTTTAGACCTGATTTAGTCCCGGTTTTACTTCTGGTTTAGACCTAGTTTAGACCTGATTTAGTCCCGGTTTTAGTTCTGGTTTAGACCTAGTTTAGACCTGATTTAGTCCTGGTTTTAGGTCTGGTTTAGACCTAGTTTAGATCTGATTTAGTCCGGTTTTAGGTCTGGTTTAGACCTGGTTTAGACCTGATTTAGTCCCGGTTTAGGTCTGGTTTAGACCTGGTTTAGACCTGATTTAGTCCCGGTTTTAGGTCTGGTTTAGACCTAATTTAGACCTGATTTAGTCCTGGTTTTAGTTCTGGTTTAGACCTAGTTTAGACCTGATTTAGTCCGGTTTTAGGTCTGGTTTAGACCTGGTTTAGACCTGATTTAGTCCCGGTTTTAGGTCTGGTTTAGACCTGGTTTAGACCTGATTTAGTCCCGGTTTTAGGTCTGGTTTAGACCTGGTTTAGACCTGATTTAGTCCCGGTTTTAGTTCTGGTTTAGACCTAGTTTAGACCTGATTTAGTCCTGGTTTTAGTTCTGGTTTAGACCTAGTTTAGACCTGATTTAGTCCCGGTTTTAGGTCTGGTTTAGACCTAGTTTAGACCTGATTAGTCCCGGTTTTAGGTCTGGTTTAGACCTAGTTTAGACCTGATTTAGTCCCGGTTTTAGGTCTGGTTTAGACCTAGTTTAGACCTGATTTAGTCCCGGTTTTAGGTCTGGTTTAGACCTGATTTAGTCCCGGTTTTAGGTCTGGTTTAGACCTAGTTTAGACCTGATTTAGTCCCGGTTTTAGGTCTGGTTTTGACCTGGTTTAGACCTGATTTAATCCTGGTTTTAGATCTGGTTTAGACCTGGTTTAGACCTGATTTAGTCCCGGTTTTAGGTCTGGTTTAGACCTAATTTAGACCTGATTTAGTCCTGGTTTTAGTTCTGGTTTAGACCTAGTTTAGACCTGATTTAGTCCCGGTTTTAGTTCTGGTTTAGACCTAGTTTAGACCTGATTTAGTCCCGGTTTTAGTTCTGGTTTAGACCTAGTTTAGACCTGATTTAGTCCCGGTTTTAGGTCTGGTTTAGACCTAGTTTAGACCTGATTTAGTCCCGGTTTTAGGTCTGGTTTAGACCTAGTTTAGACCTGATTTAGTCCCGGTTTTAGTCTGACCTAGTTTAGACCTGATTTAATCCTGGTTTTAGATCTGGTTTAGACCTGGTTTAGACCTGATTTAGTCCGGTTTTAGGTCTGGTTTAGACCTAATTTAGACCTGATTTAGTCCTGGTTTTAGTTCTGGTTTAGACCTAGTTTAGACCTGATTTAGTCCCGGTTTTAGTTCTGGTTTAGACCTAGTTTAGACCTGATTTAGTCCTGGTTTTAGGTCTGGTTTAGACCTAGTTTAGACCTGATTTAGTCCTGGTTTTAGGTCTGGTTTAGACCTAGTTTAGACCTGATTTAGTCCCGGTTTTAGTTCTGGTTTAGACCTAGTTTAGACCTGATTTAGTCCTGGTTTTAGTTCTGGTTTAGACCTAGTTTAGACCTGATTTAGTCCCGGTTTTAGGTCTGGTTTAGACCTAGTTTAGACCTGATTTAGTCCCGGTTTTAGGTCTGGTTTAGACCTAGTTTAGATCTGATTTAGTCCCGGTTTTAGTTCTGGTTTAGACCTAGTTTAGACCTGATTTAGTCCCGGTTTTAGGTCTGGTTTAGACCTAGTTTAGACCTGATTTAGTCCCGGTTTTAGGTCTGGTTTAGACCTAGTTTAGACCTGATTTAGTCCCAGTTTTAGGTCTGGTTTAGACCTAGTTTAGACCTGATTTAGTCCCGGTTTTAGTTCTGATTTAGACCTAGTTTAGACCTGATTTAGTCCCGGTTTTAGGTCTGGTTTAGACCTAGTTTAGACCTGATTTAGTCCCAGTTTTAGGTCTGGTTTAGACCTAGTTTAGACCTGATTTAGTTTCGGTTTTAGTTCTGGTTTAGACCTAGTTTAGACCTGATTTAGTCCCGGTTTTAGTTCTGGTTTAGACCTAGTTTAGACCTGATTTAGTCCCGGTTTTAGGTCTGGTTTAGACCTAGTTTAGACCTGATTTAGTCCCGGTTTTAGGTCTGGTTTAGACCTAGTTTAGACCTGATTTAGTCCCGGTTTTAGGTCTGGTTTAGACCTAGTTTTAGACCTGATTTAGTCCCGGTTTTAGGTCTGGTTTAGACCTAGTTTAGACCTGATTTAGTCCCGGTTTTACTGGTTTGGACCTGGTTTAGACCTGATTTAGTCCTGGTTTTAGGTCTGGTTTAGACCTGGTTTAGACCTGATTTAGTCCCGGTTTTAGGTCTGGTTTAGACCTGGTTTAGACCTGATTTAGTCCCGGTTTTAGGTCTGGTTTAGACCTGGTTTAGACCTGATTTAGTCCCGGTTTTAGGTCTGGTTTAGACCTAATTTAGACCTGATTTAGTCCTGGTTTTAGTTCTGGTTTAGACCTAGTTTAGACCTGATTTAGTCCCGGTTTTAGTCTGGTTTAGACCTGATTTAGTCCGGTTTTAGGTCTGGTTTAGACCTGGTTTAGACCTGATTTAGTCCCGGTTTTAGGTCTGGTTTAGACCTGTTTAGACCTGATTTAGTCCTGGTTTTAGGTCTGGTTTAGACCTAGTTTAGACCTGATTTAGTCCTGGTTTTAGTCTGGTTTAGACCTAGTTTAGACCTGATTTAGTCCCGGTTTTAGGTCTGGTTTAGACCTAGTTTAGACCTGATTTAGTCCCGGTTTTAGGTCTGGTTTAGACCTAGTTTAGACCTGATTTAGTCCCGGTTTTAGTTCTGGTTTAGACCTAGTTTAGACCTGATTTAGTCCCGGTTTTAGGTCTGGTTTAGACCTAGTTTAGACCTGATTTAGTCCCGGTTTTAGGTCTGGTTTAGACCTAGTTTAGACCTGATTTAGTCCCGGTTTTAGTTCTGGTTTAGACCTAGTTTAGACCTGATTTAGTCCGGTTTTAGTCTGGTTTAGACCTAGTTTAGACCTGATTTAGACCTGTTTAGTTTAGACCTGTTTAGACCTTTTAGTGGTTTTAGGTCTGGTTTAGACCTAGTTTAGACCTGATTTAGTCCCGGTTTTACGGTCTGGTTTAGAGGCAGTGTATATGGGGCAAAAAAAGGTGACGCTCCAAACTATGAGTAGGTTGTCAGAACGGCGGCATCAAAAAGTGTCGGGATGGAGGTTTGTTGGAATAACGGAATGTTGGGGTGGCGTCTGTCGGAATAAGGGTTGTACTTCCTGAGATGTACTTGGAGGGTAAATTACTTCTTAAATCCTCTTCCACTGAGTGTTCGATCTATCGAGACACAGGGAGAACATTAGTAATCCTCCGTCTTTAAAGTTCACCTGAGTCCATTTTGACTAATAAATGTCTTTTAAACCCCCGTCTTGTGTTGCAGGAGCACTTCTCCGAGGACTGTCAGTTCCGTGAGCGTTTCCAGGAGAACAGTTACAACACGTACGCGTCGGTGGCTCACGGGGCCCCGCGCTCCGGACGACAGTGGTACGTGGCCCTCAACAAGCGCGGCAAGGCCAAGATGGGCTCCAGTCCCCGGGTCCGCTCCCAGCACGTGTCTACGCACTTCCTGCCCCGCGGAGGCCTGAGCGGGCACGGAGGTCTGGGCTTCACCATCGCCCAGGAGCAGGGGCAGGGGCAGGGGCAGGGGCAGGGGCAGGGGCAGGGGCAGGGGCAGGGGCAGGGGCAGGGGCAGGGGCAGGGCAGGGCAGGGCAGGGGCAGGGGCAGGACAGGAGCGCCGGCAGGACCAAAGGGCTCTCGAGGGGCTCCCTGAAGGAGGCTGCAGCGAGCGTCAACGCGCCGGTGAAAAGGACAGTGAAATACTGGCCCAAGTATCGCTTCGGATAACAGGATTACTCAGACTTTGAGGCGACGTTGGAGCGATCGAGACTGAGGAGAAGCGCCGAGGTCGTTCCTGGATCCTGGAGGAGCTGAAGGGAGTTTTGACGAGAGCAGAGTCGGAGTCGGGAGACGCCTTCAAACGTGAGTTTAAACCACAGTTTAAAACCACAGCCAAAGTTTACATGAGAGCTTTAATTCTGAATAAAAATAATTTTAATTCTGAATAAAAATAATTTTAAATTCTGAATAAAATAAATCCCACTTTAAAAAAGACCATGTAAAGACTCAACTCCTGATTATTCGGAATTAAACTTAATCCGTGTGTTTTCAATGAAAAAAACAACAAAAAAAGAAAATGAAAAAAAAAAAAAAATTATGTCTTTATTATTTGTCTCCAAAACCAAAATGAAAAAACAGATAATGATTTTTTTTTTTTTTTTTTTTTTTTTTTAATCTTTTTCCAGTTTTTGATTTTGAACCAGGACTGAACCGTTTCAGTCCCGATCTTGTCCCAGTCTCAGTCCTGGTCCTGTTCCCACTGTGGTCCGGTCTAAGTCCTGGTCTCAGTCCCAGTCTGGATCTAGTCCGGTTCCTGGACCTGTTTTAGTCCTTCAGTCCCGGTTTAGTACCGGTTTAGTCCTGGTTTAGTCCTGCTTTAGACCTGGTTTAGACCCGGTTTAGTTCTGTTTTAGTCCTGGTTTAGTCCTGTTTTAGACCCGGTTTAGTCAGGACAGAACCAGGACTAAACCAGGACTGAACCAGGACTAAACCGTTTTCAGTCCTAGTCTGGTCCCAGTCTCAGTCCTGGTCCCAGTCCTGGTCTGGTCCCGGTCTGGTCCCGGTTTGGTCCCGGTCTCAGTCCCGGTTTTGATCCTGGTCTGGTCCTGGTCTCAATCCTGGTCTCAATTTTGATCTCAGTCCGGGTCCTGGTCCCTGGACCTGTTTTAGTCCTGGTTTAGTCCTGGTTCAGGCCGTAATCCGTTTTTTTTTTCCCATTTTTTCATTTAAACACAAAATCGAAAACTGAAAAAACGAATCATTTTCTGTTTTTTCATTTTGGTTTTGGAGACAAATAATGAAGAAAACAGTTGTTTTTTCGTTTTCTTATTTTTGGTTTTATTTTGAAAAACAAATGAACGAACGACACGCGGATTCTTTACCTCTAATATTCCAAAGTGTGGCATTAAAATCGCCATAGAAACAAGCAGGAGGTGAGATCTGTGGAGCGGCGAGCCCACTCACACACTCACAGTCAGAATGTGCGTTTTTAAAGGCGTTTTTGACAATTTAAAGGTTGTATAGAGGATTTTCCAAGGAAGGAGAAATCCAGCGACTGTTTGTCCTTTTTCAAATGTTGCTCCTGCGTGAAACCACCTCCCCTCCCCCCACAGCTCCTACGTAGAAACACCTCCTCCCTCCTCCTCCTTACGCCAGAAACAGGTTTGTTTACAGCCGCTGCACATGACTTGTAAACAACTAACTACAGTGTTGGTTAGACAAGACGGAGAAGTGAGGAGCAGGGGGAAGAGTGGATCGGGCAGCGGGGACAGGAGCAGGAAAGGGGTGCAGAGAAGAGTGTGCGCGGAGATTCAGTGCGAATGAACTAACTACAACACGCAGCAGCAAGCGGACTCTTTCTTTGCCTTGAAAATTACGTTTTCAGACATAGGATATCGCATTCGTGTCCTGAAAAACGTTTGTCTAACTCTTGGAAATAAAGTACGTTTTCATAATAAGCAGAAGTTTCCTGTCCAGGAGTAATTTGTGGACCAGTGGTTCAGTCTTTAGACCCTTCGTCTGCTTCAGTCGCGCCATCGCTGGAATGAATCTTCAAGAATCACCTTAGTTTGGCTTCGCTGCTTTTCCCCTTGTCTTTCTTCTTTCAGCGACCTCAAAAACGGACTTTCTTTTGCGGCGAACTGCTCCTGGATTCTTGTCGCCATCGCAACAAACTTTGTGCGAACTGCGAGGAAGATATAGGTCAAAAAAAGCCGCTAAGAACTGTTGCGTTGGTGGAGTAAACAGCGTCTGTGCGTCTTGCGTCTGTGGACTGTGTGACAGTCGTACGTAAACCACGTACCGGCGGCGCAGGCAAGTCAGTTACACTAGAAACGTAGGGAGTTTGATTGACAGCCTGTCAGCTCACAGATAACGAGGCAGTGTCGTTATCTATTGGCAAATGTTTAGCCCCACCACGTCCAGAGTTGATGAATTTTTATTCTCTTTTTTTTGGTCATCATAATTACAAGGCGACTGCATCTATAATCTATCACTGACAATTTGAAACAAAAAACAAACAAAAAAAATCCTCCATACAACCTTTAAAACACCCACAGTCCAATAAGTGCGTCTTTAGTTTAAGCGTTTCCACGGTAACGGGCCCCCAGCCTGGAAAGTTACGCAGTGCGGCTTTAAGGACCCTGACTCGTCTAACTGAGTGTGTGTTTTTTTTTTTTGTTTTGTTTTTTTTTCCGTTCAGGAGTTGTGGAGCGAGCGTCTCTCTGAGCCTCGGATCTGTGACTCCGACGACGACGCCGACGAAAACATCAAACTCTGAAGAACTGCACTCTGAGATTTACTGACGGAGGAGAGAGAGAAAGAAAGAAAGAAAGAAAGAGTGTGAAGAGTGAATGAGAGAACAAAAGAGAGAAAGAGAACGAAACGGGAGAGGAGAAGAGAGGAGATGAAGCGAGTGTCAGGAATGAATGAAGGAATGAGAGCGATGAGAAGAGAGAGAAGAGAAAGAGTGTGAGGAGTGAACGAGAGAGAAAGAAAGAGAGCGAGGAGAGGAGGGGGAAGAGGGGAGGAGAGAAAAAGGGAGAGAGAGAGAGTGTGAGGAGAGAGAAAGAAAGGGAGAAAGAGAACAAAACGGGAGAGGAGAAGAGAAGGAGTGAAGCGAGTGTGAGAAGTGAATGAGAGAATGAAAGAGAGTGAGGAGAAGAGAGAGATGAAGAGAAAGAAAGAAAGAGGGAGAGAGAGAGAGAGTGTGAGGAGTGAATGAGTGAACGAAAGAGAGCGATGAGGAGAGAGAAAGAGAACGAATCAGGAGAGGAGAAGAGAGAGAAGAAGAAGTGAGGGAGAGGAGTGAATGAGAGAATGAAAAAGAGTGATGAGAGAGAGAGAAGAGGAGGGGAGGAGAGAAAAAAGAGGGAGAGAGAAAGAGTGTGAGGAGTGAACGAGAGAACGAAAGAGAGCGATGAGGAGAAAGAAAGAAAGAAAGGGAGAAAGAGAACGAACCAGGAGAGGAGAAGAGAAAGAATGAAGAGAGTGTGAGGGATGAGTGAGTGAACGAAAGAGGAGAGAAAAGGAGAGAAAGAAAAGGGAGAGAGAAAGAGTGTGAGGAGTGAACGAGAGAAAACGAAAGAGCGTGAGGAGAAGAGAGAGAAAAGGGGAGGAGAAAAAGAAAGAGCAACGGGAGAGAGAGAAAGAAAGGAAGAAAGAGAACGAAACAGGAGAAGAGAAGAGAGTGAATGAGAGGAAAAAAGAGAGGTGGAGATTGAGGCAAAGAGTGAGGGAGAAGAGAGAGAGAGAGTGTGTTGTGTGAATGAGAGAAAAGAAAGAGAGCGATGGGGAGAGAGAGAAAGCTGGACAGGAGAGGAGAAGAGAGAGAGGAGTGAAAGAGAGTGATCGAGAGAGAGAGAAAGAAATGGAGAAAGAGAGATAGACAAGAGGAGAAGAGAGCGAGGGGATGGAGCGAGTGCGGGAGTGAATGAGAGGAAAAAAGAGGGAGGGAAAGAGTGAGGGAGAGAGGGAGAGGAGAGAGAGAGAGTGTGAGGATGAATGAGAGGGAAAAGAGAGGGGAAGAGAGGAGAAAGAGAGTGTGTGTTGTAAATGAGAGAAAAAGAGAGAAAAGAGAAGAGAGCGAGTGTGAGGGATGAACGAGAAAAAGAAAGCGAGAAGGAGGGGAAGAGAGAGGGAGATAAAAGAGGAGAGGAGGAGCTAGACAGGGAGGAGAGAGAGAGAGAGAGAGTGAGGGGTGAATGAGAGAAAGAAAGAAAGAGAGCGATGGGGCGAGAGAAAGGGAGAAAAAGAGAGTGAAAGAGAGCACTAGACAGGGAGAAGAAGAGAGAGAGAGAGATGAAGGGATGAATGAGAGAGAGTGGGAGAGCCAGACTGAGAAGAGAGAGAGAGAGTGAGTGAGTGAGTGAGGGATGAGTGTCAGACAGGAGAGGAGAGAGAGAGAGAGAGAGAGGGATGAATGACACGAGAGAAAGCGCGCTGGACGAGGAGAGGAAAGAGTGAAGGATGAAGGAGAGAAAGAGAGCGTGAAAGAGAAATGGAGAGGAGAGAGAATGAAAGAGAGAGGGATGAATGAGAGAATGAGAGAGAGCGAGACAGGCAGAATATAGAGAGAGAGAGGGATGGAGTGTCAAGGATGAATGAAAGAAAGAGAAAAAGAGAAAGAAATAGAGGTAGAAATCACAGAATGAACAGATAAACTCCTCTTCCCTTCGTGGTCTCTGAAGTGAGTATTTGGCGCCCTCGTATGGACAGCTCTGGTACTGCAGGAGGATCCGGCTCCAAAAAGAGATTCTATTTGCAATGTTTGTTTTGTTTTTTTTTACTTTTAAGTATTTATCTGTGGATATACGATGTTTTATGGACTTTTTGTGGAATTTTTAAAGTATTTTCAAAGCATGCAGTAAATAATAACAGTGTGAAACTCACTACGTTCATGTGCACGTCGAGAAAACCGCAGAACTGTTCTGGTCCGATTTAAACTTAAAAATTTATCAAAATGTACAGTTTTTATGATTATGATTAAGGCGACTTGAATTAAATCTCCCAGATTCTAAAAACACATGTGGAGAAGCTGATACGTCTGTTTTTTTTTTCCATTATTCATTTAAACACAAAATCAAAAACTGAAAAAAACAAATCATTATCTTTTTTTTTTTCATTTTGGTTTTGGAGACAAATAATGAAGAAAATAGTTTTGTTGTTTTTTTTCTTTTCTTTTTCTTATTTTTGGTTTTATTTTGAAAAATGAATGATACATGGATTTAATTCAGTTTTTTTGTCCAGTACAAACGTAAAAACATGGGAGAAAAAAATATGTAAAAACTGTGACAAAGGTGTGTTTTTATTTTGCTGTTTGAGCCGTGATGAGCTTCGTTTGACTGGAGCCGAACTGTGGGTTTTATTGGGTTTTTTTTATTTATTTTTTTTATGAATTATAGCTGCAACATTTGAATTCCTATGAGCACCTGAACGCCTCGTAGCTCCTGTTCTGTTTTCTGTGCAGGTGAACGTAATGACCGTGTGATCTTCAATAATTTAATCATTAATCAGTAATTAAATAAAAATTATTTTTATACTGAACACAAATAAAAACTGAAGTACAAACTCAGTGTGTGGTGTAAAATGTTGTAAAAATAACAGAAGAGAAATGTTCAGACTGTTGTTTATTTATTTATTGGTGTCATTTACAGGATCGTTTTTAAGTCCTGGTCTTGGTACTGGTATAAACCGGGTTTGGTCCTGATACAGTGTTTAGTTAAACCCAAGTACTGGTTCACCTCTGGTTTAATCCTGGTTTAGTCCCGGTTTAGTCCTGGTTCAGTTCTGCTGCATAGTCCTAAGGTCCTGGTTTAGTCCTCGTTTATTCCTGGTTTTGTCTTGGTTTAGTCCTGGTTTGGTCCTTAGTTTAGTCCTGGATTAGCCCTGGATTAGTCCTGGTTTAGTCCTGGTTTAGTCCTGGTTTAGTCCTGGTTTAGTCCTGGTTTAGTCCTGGTTTAGTCCTGGTTTAGTCTTGGTTTAGTCCTGGTTTGGTTTAGTCTGGTTTAGTCCTTAGTTTAGTCCTGGTTTATTAGTCCCTGGTTTTTAGTCAGTCTTGGTTTAGTCAGTCTGGTTTAGTCTTGGTTTAGTCCTGGTTTAGTCCTGGTTTAGTCCTGGTTTAGTCCTTAGTCCTGGTTTAGTCTTGGTTTAGTCTGGTTTAGTCCTGGTTTAGTCCTGGTTTAGTCTGGTTTAGTCTTGGTTTTAGTCAGTCTTGGTTTAGTCAGTCTTGGTTTAGTCCTGGTTTAGTCTTGGTTTAGTCCTGGTTTAGTCTGGTTTAGTCCTGGTTTAGTCCTGGTTTAGTCTGGTTTAGTCCTGGTTTAGTCTTGGTTTAGTCTTGGTTTAGTCCTGGTTTAGTCCTTGGTTTAGTCTTGGTTTAGTCCTGGTTTTTAGTCTTGGTTTCAGTCCTCCTGGTTTAGTTTAGTCCTGGTTTAGTCCTCCTGGTTTAGTCTTGGTTTAGTCCTGGTTTAGTCAGTCTTGGTTCAGTCCTGGTTTAGTCTTGTTTAGTCTTGGTTTAGTCTTGGTTTAGTCTTGGTTTAGTCTTGGTTTAGTCTTGGTTCAGTCTTGGTTCAGTCTTGGTTTAGTCCTGGTTTAGTCCTGGTTTAGTTCTGCGATGGTCTGGTTGCTGTAGGTGGAGGTCCAGAAGGAGACGTACTCGGCTCTGAGGTCGTAGCTGTGGGACAGAATCAAACATGAATCAAATGTTTATAATAAAAACAGCTTTAGTTTTAGTTTTACATCAGTTTAATGTCAGTTTGTGGAACTAAAGTTGAGAAAATATTACATCTTTAATATAAAGACCTCGACTAAACCGTCTCACACCACTGATCTGTGGAAGCATCAGATTTAATAATAATAATAATAATAATAATAATAATAATAATAATAATCATGCATCAGTTTTATACAGAGCTTTTCTGGACACTCAAAGACGTTTTACAGATCATTATTCAGTCACTCCAGACCCAGTGATGTAAAATACTCCTGTAGCCACATCTGCCCTGAGACAGACTGACGGAAGCGAGGCTGCCAATCTGCTCCATCAGTCCCTCTGACCACCATCACTTACACACACACCACTTTCATACTAGGCAATGAGGGTGAAGTGTCTTGCCTAAGGACACAACAACATAACATTTTACAACTACCGCCTCCTGTGGCTCCTGATTTTCCCAGTGTCTTTGTCCAAATCCTGACCAGGACCGACCTTCGCTGAGCTTCTGGGACCTGACGGGATCAGACTTTGACAGACCGATGAGGCCAGACTTGAGAACTACACGTGACCAGTGTGGGGCGGCTCTGGCTGGAAGTGATCGGGACCCGTCGGGGCGTTCAAATACAAGCCGAAAAGTCAAACTTCTCTTACGTCCAGCTGAGAGAAAAGCAAAGACCCCTTCCCCGTCTACAGGTATATTCAGCTCTGCCTTCTGCCCTGTGATTGGTCAGTCTCCACATGACTGGTGGAGGTCACTTCAGCCGGAGCCTCATCACATGGAGGCTGAAGAAATCGTGAACTCGTGAATTCTCAAGAATTGCTGACAAATGAGCCAACTAAGCTTTCACATGCACTTTAACTTGCAAGAACATCTGAGTGTAAAGTGTAGAGTGTAAAGTGTTCGGTGTACAGTGTAAAGTAAAGAGTGTAAAGTGTAGTGTAAAATGTAGAGTATAAAGTGTAGAGAGTAAAGTGTAGAGAGTAAAGTGTAGAGTGTAAAGTGTAGAGAGTAAAGTGTAGAGTGTAAAGTGTAGAGTGTAAGAGTGTAGAGTGTGTAAAAGAGTGTAGAGAGTGTAAAGTGTAAAGAGAGTGTAGAGAGTAAAGTAAGAGTGTAGAGAGTGTAAAGTGTAGAGTAAAGTGTAGAGTGTAAAGTGTAGAGAGTAAAGTGTAGAGTGTAAAGTGCAGAGTGTAGAGTGTAGAGAGTAAAGTGTAGAGTGTAAAGTGTAGAGAGTGTAAGAGTGTAAAGTGAGAGTGTAAAGTGTAGAGTGTAAAGTGTAGAGTAAAGTGTAGAGAGTAAAAGAGTGTAGAGTGTAAAGTGTAGAGAGTGTAAGAGTGTAGAGAGTGTAAGAGTGTAGCAGAGTAAAGTGTAGAGAGTAAAGTGTAGAGTAAAGTGTAGAGTGTAAAGTGTAGTGTAGAGTAAAGTGTAGAGTGTAAAGTGTAGAGTGTAAAGTGTAGAGAGTAAAGTGTAGAGTGTAAAGTGTAGAGTGTAAAGTGTAGAGTGTAAAGTGTAGAGTGTAAAGTGCAGAGTGTAGAGAGTAAAGTGTAGAGTGTAAAGTGTAAGAGTGTAGAGAGTAAAGTGTAGAGTGTAGAGTAAAGTGTAGAGTGTAAAGTGTAGAGTGTAAAGTGTAGAGTGTAAAGTGTAAAGTGTAGAGTGTAAAGTGTAGAGTGTAAAGTGCAGAGTGTAGAGAGTAAAGTGTAGAGTGTAAAAGTGTAAAGTGTAGAGTGTAAAGTGTAGAGTGTAGAGTAAAGTGTAGAGAGTAAAGTGTAGAGTGTAAAGTGCAGAGTGTAGAGAGTAAAGTGTAGAGAGTAGAGTGTAGAGTGTAAAGTGTAGAGTGTAAAGTGCAGAGTGTAGAGAGTAAAGTGTAGAGAGTAGAGTGTAAGAGTGTAGAGTAAAAGTGTAGAGTAAAGTGTAGAGTAAAGTGTAGAGTAAAGTGTAGAGTAAAGTGTAGAGAGTAAAGTGTAGAGTGTAAAGTGTAGAGTAAAGTGTAGAGTGTAAAGCAGAGTGTAGAGTGTAAGAGTGTAAAGTGTAGAGTGTAGAGTAGAGAGTAAGAGTGTAAGAGTGTAGAGAGTGTAAAGTGTAGAGTGTAAAGTGTAGAGTGTAAAGTGCAGAGTGTAGAGAGTGTAGAGTGTAAAGTGTAGAGTGTAAAGTGTAGAGTGTAAAGTGCAGAGTGTAGAGTGTAAAGTGTAGAGTGTAAAGTGTAGAGTGTAAAGTGTAGAGTGTAAAGTGTAGAGTGTAGAGTGTAAAGTGTAGTGTAGAGTGTAAAGTGTAGAGTGTAAAGTGTAGAGTGTAAAGTGTAGAGCGTGTTCTGACCCGACAGAGTTCCCGGACATCTTGTCGTTGATTCTGAGGTACGGCTGGTAGGAGGTGGTGAATTTGGGCCAAGGGACTGGAACTCTGCTCTCCCCTTGGTTTGGATCACTGTGGACCAGAGTTAGTCCTGGTTTAGTTCCAGTACAGTCCTAGTTCAGTCCTGGTTCAGTTCAGGTCAAGTCCTTGTTTAACCCTGGTTTAGTCCTGGTCCAGTTCTTATTCAGTCTCGTTCTTGTCCTAGTTAATGCTGGTTCAGTTTTGGTTAAGTCCTTGCTTAGTCCTGATTTAGTCCTGGTCTAGTCCTGGTCTAGTTCTGACCCGGTGCGTGCGAAGTTGCTCCAGTATTTGATCATGTAGTCGGAGAGGTCTCTGTGTCGGGGGAAGTAGACCAGAGAGAAGGAGAAGGGTTTTCCGAACAGATACTGCAGGTCCTCGGCGTGCTCCGCCTCCACCCACGCCGGGAATCCTGGGATACGCGTCTTCATGTTGAACAGGTACGAGTAGGTCCGCGCTCCGCTGGACCTGCGGGGACAAAAGAGCAGACGTCAGCAAATATACAACAAAACAAAAACAGGACTTTACTATTGAAGGAGGCAAAATTTGAAAACTAATTTAAATTGGGTTTTTTGTAAATGGTCACAAACACTTTATTAATACTTTGTTATTATATTAAATACTTTCATAATACCTCCTCAAACTAAAAATTTTAAATACTTGTTTAACCACAAATTGTATGAAATATATGAATAATGTAAAAATAATCTATCATAACAGAACATAACGTGGGACCAACAGTCTGCTGGTCGTTTTATGTTATGTTCTCATCAGGCTTGTATCACCGTGGTAAGAGCTGAACGTTCCTCCAAAGAAATACATTTATTTTTCTCCCAGCGTCATGTCTTTGCTGTGACATTAATCAGCCTTGGAGACACAATACACACATTAGAAAACACAAACAAAATAGTGTTTAGATCAGGGGTCCCCAAACCCCAGGCCGGTACCAAACAACTGATACCGGTCCACGAAAGCGCAAACCCCCCTCCCATATGCAGCTTGGACCGTGCCTCCTCCTATCTATTCGCCGCGTGGACCGTGCCTCCTCCTATCTATTCGCCGCGTGGGCCGTGCCTCCTCCTATCTATTCGCCGCGTGGACCGTGCCTCCTCCTATCTATTCGCCGCGTGGGCCGTGCCTCCTCCTATCTATTCGCCTACCTGCCTCCTCCTATTCGCCGCGTGGACCGTGCTCCTCCTATCTATTCGCCGCGTGGACCGTGCCTCCTCCTATCTATTCGCCGCGTGGACCGTGCCTCCTCCTATCTATTCGCCGCGTGGGCCGTGCCTCCTCCTATCTATTCGCCGCGTGGACCGTGCCTCCTCCTATTCGCCGCGTGGACCGTGCCTCCTCCTATCTATTCGCCGCGTGGACCGTGCCTCCTCCTATCTATTCGCCGCGTGGACCGTCCTCCTATCTATTTCCTATCTATTCGCCGCGTGGACCGTGCCTCCTCCTATCTATTCGCCGCGTGGACCGTGCCTCCTCCTATCTATTCGCCGCGTGGGCCGTGCCTCCTCCTATTCGCCGCGTGGGCCGTGCCTCCTCCTGTGCGCCGCGTGGACTGTGCTTCGTCTTTTGCGCCATGTGGATCGCATCTTCTCTCGTGTTTTTCATGCCTTTGAACCAGAACTAAGACCAGGACTAAATTCAGGTCTAAACCAGGTCTAAAATCTGGACTTAACCAGGACTAAAACATGATTTAACCAGGACTAAACCATGCTGTGCGGATCGTATTTCCTCTTGTACTCCAGTTCTCCGTAAAAGAACTGGAACTGGAAAGAAGTGGAGGGACCACATCACTCCTGTTCTTAAATCCTTGCATTGGCTCCCTGTACATTTTAGAATCCATTTTAAAATGTTAATGATTGTTTTTAAGAGTCTTAATGGAATGGCACCTTCCTGTTTAGTTGAACTCCTTCAGCCACATGTCCCATCCAGAGGTCTGAGCTCTGCAGACCAACACCTCCTGTTGTCCCCAGGACCAGACTGAGGACCAGAGGAGACAGGACCTTCTCTGTGGTCGGTCCACGACTGTAAAACACTTTTCCTTTGCACATTAGAACTGCACAAACACTGGAGCACTTTAAATCCTTGCTCAAAATGCACTACTATTGTCGTTGCTTTGTCAATTGTATGTTTTATTTCATTGTTCAGCACTTGTACTTGTACTTGTATTACTCAGCACTGACAAGCTTTGGCTATTTTAAATGTGCTATACAAATACATTTGATTTGATTTGATTTGAAAAGAAAGTCCGTTTTTGAGGTCGCTGAAAGAAGAAGAGAAGGGGAAAAGGAGTGAAGACAAACTGAGGTGATTCTTGAAGATTCCTTCCAGCGATGGCGCGACTGAAGCAGACTAAGGGTCTAAAGACTGACGCGTCGGTCGATAAGTTACTTCTGGACAGGAAACTTCAACAGCAATTCGTTCAGCAACTGTGAACGGCTGTAAACAAGCACGATTTCTAGCATAAGGAGGAGATGTTTCTACTTGTAGAGCTGTGGAGGAGTAGGATGGTGCGCAACATTTGAAAAAGGACAAACAGTCGCTCTGTTTCTCTTTCCGGGGAAAATCCTCTGTACAACCTTTAAAGCTCAAATTAAAACCTCAGACAGAGCAGAGCCTAGTGTCAGCAGATGGAGTTAATGCCTGACAGACAAAGACGAAGGAGAAAATGTCACAAAGACAATGTCTAAATTAATAGGAATAACCATACCTTGCACTCAGAGGTTTCTTTTGCTAAACGACATGTCCAAACTAAATCTAACAATTAACAATCGTTGCATATTATTAGCAGGTCTTACAGCTGCCAAAAAATGGTAATATGCTGGTGGAAATCAGTTCGGCCTCTGACTGTCAGAGAATGGCTACTATCTTTCGGAGAAATCGTTCAACTGGAGCTTTCTGCTGCTCGAACGCACGGAGCAAAAAACAAAAACATTTCTTGCTAGTCCAATCTGTTGATCAAACTGAGATCTGAATCTATTGTATAGTTGTTACCTGGAGATTTTTCTATATAATGTATGTTCTTAGAATGTACACAATATGTATACTTTCAGTTAACTTTCTATGTCTGGTACATAACATGTATGTATAACGCAATTTCTGCTGATGTCTTTTGACGGAGGAAATTTGCCGTGTTTTGTATAGAGGGAATATAAACCTGGATATGTGTGGGGTTGTGTTGTGTGTGTGTGTGTGTGTGTGTGTGTGTGAAAGTGTATATACATGTGTATGTACATATAACATATATAGTATAATATGTGTATATGGGTATGTGTGTTTATTTAGATGCTGTATATTTGTATTGTATATGTATATGTGTGTGTACATATGTATGTTGATGCCCATCAATAGGGAGTTTAAGGGGGGGGGTTAAAAGGGAGAAAAATGCAATGCTAACTGGAATATGTATAACTGCAAATAATAACACTTGAATAAAAATTTGATGACAAAAAAAAGACGAAGGAGAAGCTGGTGTTCAGACCTGCTGCCCTTTTTTTTTTTTCTTTTTTCTTTTATTTGTTTTGTTTTTTCAGACCTGTTGTGCTTTAGTTTTTTGGGGTTTTTTTCAGACCTGCTATGCTTTAGTTTATTTTTTTCAGACCTGCTGTGCTTGGCGTGCAGCTTGAGAGCGATCTGCGTGGGCACCAGGAACAGGAAGTCGGTCTCGATGTCCGACACGGTCCTCTTCACCAGCTCCGGCTCTGGAGGAACGCCCCATATGGACGAATACAGCTCCACAACCTGGTCCAGGACGGGGCCCGACCTCTGTTTGGTCAGACCGGATAGAACCCCACGCACATCATCCCTGAGAGACGGAGGAGAAAAGGGAAAGAGTGCAAAAGAGAAAGGAGAGAGAGGTGGGAGAGAGAGAGAGAAAGGGGAGGAGAGAAGGGAGAGAAGAATGAGAGAGGAGAGGCAAAGAGAATAGAAGAAGAGAAAAAAGAAGGGCGAGAGAGTTCACAGTGAATCCTTTGCTAAAGACAAAAAGGTGTGTTTTTGCATCCAGAAATGTTCACTGAAATATGTTAAGGTAAAATCAAACCTTTTTGCCTCCTGCTCCTGCCTCCTCTGTACTCCTGCATGCCTCTGTACTCACTGTGTACTCGCTGTGTACTCCTGCATGCCTCTGTACTACTGCCTCCTCTGTACTCCTGCATGCCTCTGTACTCCTGCCTCCTCTGTACTACTGCCTCCTCTGTACTCCTGCATGCCTCTGTACTCCTGCCTCCCTCTGTACTACTGCCTCCTCTGTACTCCTGCATGCCTCTGTACTCGCTGTGTACTCCTGCATGCCTCTGTACTCCTGCCTCCTCTGTACTACTGCCTCCTCTGTACTCCTGCATGCCTCTGTACTCCTGCCTCCTCTGTACTACTGCCTCCTCTGTACTCCTGCATGCCTCTGTACTCCTGCATGCCTCTGTACTCACTGTGTACTCACTGTGTACTCCTGCATGCCTCTGTACTCACGTTGTACTCCTTCATGCCTCTGCACTCATTGTGTACTCGCTCTGTATTCACTCACTCTGTAGTATTGTCATTGCGTTTGTTGATGGAGGGCACGTCCACCCCGGCAAAGAGGTGCCCGTCCATGCTGTTGACCCCGGCCATGTAGTCGAACTGTCCTGCGTTGGCGAACAGGGTGCTGGGCTCGGCCGGAATGAAGTCCCCATCCACCACCGGGGCCAGCTCCAGGAGGTCCATCACCACACCTACAACAGCAGGCACACTGTCAGGGAGCAGGAGGGACGGACGGACAGATAGACAGATAGACAGATAGATGCCCTCCTGCCAACCTCCCTTTGCTGACTGGACTCTGGATGCCCCTCCTGTGCCCTGATCCTGTTCTGTGGACGCTGAGGTGACTGCTGCTGTTGTGATTTTGAGGTTTACAAATATGAACTAGATTGAAACTGTAATGTTACCACAAATAATATTACTCAAGTAAAAATAAAAAGTGAAATGAGTAAAAAGTATTTAGGGGAACGACTCAAACTGCAAGTCTCTGTCTGAATGAAACATCTGATGGCTTTATTGATTTCTCTTTGTTATTTGGGCTGATTTAGACCTGATGAGTGTCCTGATTCATCTGAACGAATTCTAATGCTGCAGGTCAGACGGTTTCCACAAAGTGAAGCCATGTGACCTCGCAGAATTAGGATTTGTTCGCTCAACGGTAGGCGAGTACTTTTTTTTATTTAACCAAACGCTGCTGTTTGGCTGTGACGTATGTAATATTCCAAATCCCGTAGGAAGAAGAACAATAACGTGTTCCAGCTTTAAATCCTCGCCGATCTGGGGAATCGTCGCCAACACAGAATGTCTGTCTTCGTCTACATCCATCTTGACGCTTTGTTTACTGTTGTTCTGTTCCACAAAAGGGACACAGACAGACGCTTCAGTTTGACGTCATGACTTCACAGCTCACAGCTGAGTGGCCAGCGCTCGGTCTACAACTTCAACTTGTAAACCCTCTAGTGCAGGAGTGGGCAAACTTTTTGGCTCGCGGGCCACATAGGGTCCTAAAGTTTGGCTGAAGGGCCGGACAGAAGACAAGATATAACGTGTTAAGAACTCGGCTTCATTACATCATATTCACATTTATGTAGAACTTCAGACGCTTCGACATTTCTGTGAATGATTCAGACACATAAAAGTGTATAAATGTGTTCCACTGCACACAACAGGGAAATAAATATCATAAGTTCACTATTTTCAAATTTGACTAAAAACAACTCAATAACAAAGCCAATGCCAAACAATCACACACATACACTGATAAGTGCAGTACAACTGGACACTACAAAGTCACATAAATTAACATCTGCAACTTACAATCTTCAAGTGTTCTATTTTTATTTTTTTAACAACTTAAAATGGAAGCAGTGCAGCCTTATATCTTAAACACCAACTACTTCACTCATGGTCTGAATAACTCCTGTAAGAACACTTTCCCATAAAGCATTGCGGCCAATATAATACGCCGCACCTCAATGTATATGTAGTGGGAAACGCTGGAAATGCATGACAAATTAAACATCAACAAGGTTTATTATTGTCATTTCTTCCAGTTCGGCGGCCGGATTAAAAGGTTTAAAGGGCCGTATACGGCTCCCGGGCCGTAGTTTGCCCACCCCTGCTCTAGTGTATTCTTATTCCTGAATCCTGAAATTCTTAAGGATCAGTTATCAATTGCAGTAGTACTAGTACAGAAATAAGATTAGTACCTCTCCCGAGTAAGAGCAGCACGTCGATCTTTCCGGCCATGGTGAGTCCCACGGGGTCCGACATCTTCAGACACGTGATCATCTGGTCTGAGTCTGTCCTCCAGCAGCCCACTTTACTGGCAATCTGCTCCAGGAACCAGCACCACCACAACACAACACAAGACAAGACTCTTTTGATTTAGATGATGAGGATTTATCCAGGACGGCAGCAGAATGGAGAGAGTTTAGATGTAAAAAGGCTAATTAAATTTGTGAGTCGTGAGTTTAATGAGATGTTCAGATATTTCTCCTTCACTCCTCCTCCTGCTGCTGCTGCTGCTGCTGTGACTGTGACTCTGACCTTCTTGAGGAGTTTGAAGGGCTCCCTCTGATGGGCCCAGGGGCTCAGGGCCACACCACACTGAGAGATCGCTCTGCGAAAGAGACCCCTGCTGTACGGAGACAACATCTGCACAGAGAGAGAAGAGAGGGAAGAGAGAAGAGAGAAGAGGAGAAGAGAGAGAAGAGATAAGAAGGGGAGAGGAGAGGGGAGAGAGAAGAAAATGATGAGAAACATGTTTGATATATTTAAATAAATGAGTCAAAAATCAGACCAAACCAGCACTGAACCGTTTTCAGTCCCAGTCTATGTCCCAGTCTCAGTCCTGGTCTCAGTCTGAACCAATCTGGTTCTGGTCTGGTCGGACCTGGTTTAGTCCTGGTTCAGTCCGTTATCTGCTTTTTCCATTTTTCATGTAAACACAAAATTGAAAACTGAAAACAAAATTGTTTTTTAAATTTTGGTTTTGGAGACAAATAATGAAGAAGATAGTTGTTGTTTTTTTTTCATTTTCTTATTTTTGGTTTTATTTTGGAAAAACAATTGAACGAATGATACACGAAGTTTTAAACACGCTGGATTTCAGCTTTGGATCTGGCAAAGCAAATCAGAGAATCAGGAGGCTGGAATATTAAACATCTTGAGAACCAAAACACATAAATTATAACATAAACCTTGCGTAATCCCCCCCAAAAATGTGTTACAATAGTTATCTGTGCGTGTATTTGTTCATTTTGTATATTTGTGTGATTATTAGTGTGTTATTTGTGTGATATTTGTGTGTTTTTAGATGTTTTTTTCTGACCTGGTAGCTGACACTGGCAGCTCCGGCCGACTGCCCAAATATGGTCATGTTGTCAGGGTTTCCTCCGAACTTCTGGATGTTTCTTTTGACCCAGGAGATGGCGGCGTGCTGGTCCCACAGGCCGTAGTTCCCTGAGAGAGAATGGTAAGAGAGTACGGTGGATCGGAAACTTGAGTTATTAGTTCAGTCGCTGACAAGATAAACAGAACTGAAGGTAGTTTTTTTTTTTTTGCTGGTACAATTACATTTTTGTTTACATCCATTACATTTTTTTTTTTTTCTTATGATTATTGTTATTATTGAGAGAAAATCCGATTGCTCTGAGGCCTCAGTCGTTAGTGGCAGTGAGGTCATGTGAGGCTCATTCTGCTTTCTGATTGGAGAATTATCTTGAGAATACATCATTAAGGTTGTGCTTTGTAAAATCTATATATGTTCAGTCATGTTAGTGAAATTAGAAACAAAAAATCTACAAACCTTGAAATTAAAAAGTGCAGAAGTAACACTACTTAAGTTTACTCTGCAGTTCTGTTGTTGCGGCCTAATTTGATTAATAGTTTTTATTACAGACAAAACTCAACATGATAATTCTGCAGATATCCAGAAATAACTGATCTGAACGCTGACAGTTTTGGTGTTTTGGTGAATCTTGTGTTTGTTTTCAGTAAAAATATCCTCCACAGCTGGACTCGGCTCCAGCTTTATCTGAGCCTGAGATAACCCAGAGCAAAGCATCATGGGAAACCTGCAGCCGGCGACTCAGACACAGGGTCTTTCCCAAACACCTCACATCTCTGTTTCCTTCACTCTAATACTCAGGTTTGTGTTTCATTTCTCGTTCCTCACGTCCTTCTCCTTGATTCTGCAGGAAATGAGTGAGGACGTCTCGCCCACAGAGGAGACACAGAGAGGAGGAGCAGCGGCTCTAAGTAAAGTTGGCACGAAGCTCCTCCGGCTCAGACCTCGGGGCTTCCCCCGGGGCTGTGGGATCAGTGTCTCACTGTGGGATCCTCTGCTCCCAGTGCGGCTGTCGACCAGGAGGGACTGTGGTCAGTGCTCTGACTGTGTCGCACCACAGGATGACACACAGAAGAGTAACTTTACACCGAATTGAAAGAGAAACAACATTTCTCCAGCAAAAACTGGGTTCAGGGTAAAATATTACACTATTTGTGTTGTTTTTAACACAAAAAGTGTTATTTTTAACTAAATGTGTTATTTTAACTAAACCAAGTGGGGGTATTTGCTGGAGTTGATTTGGTTGAAGTTAATTCAACTTCTCTTAGTGTTAATTTGGCTCCTCCCACCACTACACACTCCCTCGAGAGAAGACCAGTTTGAACCAGTTTTGCTCATAATTTTATCTTAAATGAACTCAAATAAAGTGTAAAAATAAAACACCTGTGTGTTGTTTAGATAAAACAGGATAACTCTACAAAGTGTTATGTTTGTCTGTCTGTTTACTCTCAAAACTCTTGATTTCAGGTTAAACAGGAACTTTGGTTCAGTGTTACTTAATGAACATTTCCAAAAATATTAAATTAACTCTAGAACAGATTGGACTCAGATAAACCCTGAGAAAATGTTAAAACTGATTCTTTGTGAGTCAATTTTAACACTCCTCTTTTTTGCTATTTTTACCTGAAAAACGTAGTTACGTTACTATAATGTGACACCCAACACTGTCTACAACTCCTCAAACCTGATGTGATGTGCAGTTGTTTCATCAACAAAATGCAGGGCAATTATAATAATATGATAGTGCTCTGAAGGGGGAGTGACAAGAGCAAAGAGCAGGAAGACTCAGAATGTCAAAAACAAAAGTGAAACATAAATATGCTGTTTTTGCTGAATTTTTAAAACGTTAAAAGGAAACATGATCTAAACATGTGATGTGTTACAGTGAAAACCCCAGAGAAGTCAAATCTGACCCGGTCTGAACCCGGTCTGAACCCGGTCTGACCCCGGTCTGGTCTTACCGGGCATGCGACTGTCTCCGCTGCTGAGGAAGCCCATGGTCCCGACTCTGTAGTTGACGGTGACGACGATGACGGTGCCTCTGTCGGCGAGCTCCACGCCGTCGTACAGAGACTGACCCAGAACCTCCACGTCGTTTGAGGCGCCGAGAAGAAACGCTCCACCGAACAGGTACACCATGACGGGCAGGTTCTGAGAGACTGAGAACACGGTCAGGACCAGGACTGAACTGGGACTGAACTGGGTCTTAAGCGGGACTAAAAACTACTGAAACAGGACTGTAACAAGACTAAACCAGGACTAAATCAGGACTGAAACAGGAGTAAAACAGGACTAAACCAAGATTATAACAGGACTAAACAGGGACTGAACCGGGAATAAACCGGGAATAAAACAAAACTTACCCGGCACTAAAACAGGACTAAAAGAGGACTGAACTGGAACTAAAACAAGACTGAAATAGGACTAAATCAGGACTTACACGGGATGGAAACAAGACTGAAACAGGCCTAAACCAGGACTAAAGTGGGACTAAACCAGGTCTAAAGCAGATCTAACTCAGGTCTAAAGCGGGACTTACCCGTGACTCCTTGTGGTACAAAGATGTTGAGGTAGAGACAGTCCTCGGAGCCCTGGGTCTTGGTCTGGAGCAGATTCACCTGAAGACAACGATCCCTGTACTCCACGGCCTTCAACACACCTGGAACACAGACCAGAACCAGGACTGAACCAGGACTGAACCAGGACTGAACCAGAACTAAACAAGGACTAAACCAGGACTGAACAAAGTCTAAACAAGTCCTAAGCCAGGACTGGATCAGGAACTAAGACTAAACCAGGACTACAATAGATCTACAAAAATCGAAACCAAGTTTAAACCAGGACTACACCAGGACTACGTCTAAACCAGTAACAAGGACAAAACAAGTGCTGAATTAGGAGCCAGGACTAAACAAGGCCTATACAAGATCTAACCAAACCAGGTCTAAACCAGGTCTAAACCAGGTCTAAACCAGGTCAAAACCAGAACTAAATCAGATTTAATCAAAGACTAAAGCTGGACTAAACTCTAAAAGGTCTAAAATAGGTCTAATCCAAGTCTAAACCAGGTCTAAACCAGGCATAAACTAGGTCTAAACCAGGTCTAAACCAGGTCTAAACCAAGTCTAAACCAGGTCTAAACCAGGTCTAAACCAGGCCTAAACCAGGTCTAAACCAGGTCTAAACCAGGCCTAAACCAGGTCTAAACCAAGTCTAAACCAGGTCTAAACCAGTCTAAACCAGGCCTAAACCAGGTCTAAACCAGGTCTAAACCAGGCCTAAACCAGGTCTAAACCTAAACCAGGTCTAAACCAGGCCTAAACCAGGTCTAAACCAGGTCTGGGGTCAGTACCGTCCCATCCTGGGTGTGGTTGGGGTTTTTCCCATCTTTTGGGGACGTCGGCGAAGGGGATTCCTTTAAAAACGTCGACGCTGCTGAAGAGTCCAGTGCTGCGCCTGGTGCCCTCCACAGCGCCCCCTTCAGTCTGCACCACGCCCAGCTGAAACACACACAAACACACACATATATATATATATATATATATATATATATATATATATATATATATATATATATATATATATATATATATATATATATATATATATATATATATATATATATATATATATATATACATACACACACATATATATATACACACATTTACACTATTACTGAGTTCTCCTCTCAGTCTGTTCCACCTTGTGATGTCATCATGTGGTGATACAGGAAGTGCTCCAGTGTGTTTTTAAACACATCTTCACTAGAATCATCTGGATCTTTTCAGCTCTGGAGTCGCCGACCTCTACTGAACTAAAGGTAAAAAGAGCTGTTTGTAACTATCACTTCATGACATCACAAGGTGGAACAGAGCGTTTGGAGCTTTGGAGGTGTGGACTTTCACAAGTGTCAGTTTTGTGAAAAGCTACAGTATGTAACTTTCTGGACGACGCCTTATTCAGGAAAAATCTGAAGTTATGTTTTTTGGCCCTGGCTCTTTAACCCTCTCAGGCTCAAATTCATTTTTTAGTATCAGGAAAAATCTGATATTTGGGGAAAATTATCATATGGGGCAGTAATATACAATTCTGACTTTTTTATCCTTTGTAAACAAAAAAAGTATTTTGCACTTCTGGCCGTTTGTGTGTAGTCGTTCTTGCACAGTCTGCATCGTCCACGTTTATCAGCATGGATGGGAGAAAAGGCTCCTGAGTAAAAAAAAAGCTCATATAATATGGATGTGGAGTAAGTAGGTACTTGGAATTTAGCTGTTGCAAATCTGCAACGCCTGCCTGGAGAGGGTTAAATTCTTCTTTTCCTGTGGACCTGGGTTCACTCGACCATTTAGTGAAGTCAGTTTTTTTCAAACTCAGGAGACAAAATGGACCCAGATCTAAAATTTGATCAGCAAATCAGTGCTGTTGTAAAATCAGTTTATTTCCAGTTAAGACAATTGGCCAAAATTAAACCCATTTTGTCAACGGAACTGTTCGAAACTGTCACACATGCATGTTATTAGGTTCTTTTTCTCAGACCTAGAGTGTTATTTCATACCGGACAGTTTGTTCTGCTCACTAGCGTCTTCCTCAGAGTCACGTGATGTTTCTGTGACGTGTCGCTCAGATGATTTAAACAGGTTTTGGCGCTGTCTTCCTACCGGTGGAGGCAGGACGACAGCGCCACCTGCAGTCCCACTTCCTCAGGACAGAATTGCAGGTGTGTGAGAGTAAAAAAGCCCCTCGTCCCGGTTTATCGTCCTGTGGGCACGTTTCCGTATTTCGTTTGCTTCTTTAATCCAGCGGCGATGTTTGTTTTCCTCTGTCCCAGTGACGTTTGCTCCGTCCCCGTCCATAACGTGTTTCTCTCTTTTACACTGGTCAGAAACGGCCGATTTGAGTTGTTCCTGTTCGGCTTTGTGTTTTGTTGCTCGTGTTTCACCTTCGCTGTTTCCTTCTCGCATTCTGTTCTATGTTCCTTTTTTCGTGGACTGAACGCCCTCCCTGTTTCCCCGATGTGTGTTTTATTTCAGGACATGCAGGTATTTCGTATATGACGTTACATTTATGCTCCGGTTCTATTTTGTCTTTCGGGTGGACGAGTAATTGTCTGAGTTTTCTGTATGGTTTCACTGGTGTGTTGATATTGTGTTTTTTTCATCGCCCTCTGTACTTTTTCTGTTACGCCCCTGATGTCCTGCCTCCACCGGTAGGAAGACAGCACCAAAGCCTGTTTAAGTCAGCTGACCAGACACGTCACAGCAACATCACGTGACTCTGAGGAAGACGCCAGTGAGCAGAACAAACTGTCAGGTATGAAATAACACTCTGGGTCTGAGAAAAAGAACCTAATAACATAGAATACTGGACGACCAAATGAATCTCACTGGACTGTCACACATGCATTTGTGACGACTAGATTGGATTATTGTCATGCACTTCATGCTGGTGTCAGACAAAATGCACTTTGCCGTTTGTGGCAGGTCCAAAACTCATCGGCTCGACTTTTAACTGGAACCTGGTGTCAGAATAATTTTATTATCCCATATTTGCTAAATACTTGTGTGATATTCTAGGCCTATGAGTTAACCATTTATGTACTACAATTCTTTGATTTATAATGTACCAATCACTTGTCACTTGTTGAATAACCTCTGTGTGTTTGACAACTGTGTGCAGTGTCCTGTCGCTCTTGTGAACCTCGAGATGATTCCTCACATGAAGCCAACTCCCACTGTCACACATGAAGAGTTATGATGGTGTCTGACCTAAGGCACCTCCTGATTGTTAATCATGTTTTATGTGTTTGTACTATGCTTAGCTGCACCAGTTTCTTATTATGTCTTTGCTGTTTCCCCTTCCCCTTGAGAATTATCATTCTGTAACTAGGGCCTCCTAATGAAATAAAAAGAGGAGAACGGCCTTGAGTCATCAGAACGTGTGGAGACTGTTGGTTTTGATGCCCACTCTCTGCCCGTTCTCCTCATGAGTAAAACTGAATTAATCTCTTGTCTTTCTTCTTGTTTTTAAATGTCTAGATAAACCTAACACCTGGAAACACGAGAGCGTCTCACCTATTTTAGCTTCTCTCCATTGGCTCTCGGTGTCTTTTAGAGTCAATTTTAAAGTGATTTGATTTACTTTTCAGTGTTTGCATGGCCTAGCGCCCTCCTGCCTCGTTGACCTGATTCCCGCTTACACCCCCTGTTGCACACTCAGGTCACCCTTATGCCTCCTCTCGCTCTCTCAGGTCTGCAGATCAGCTCCAGCTCATCGTTCCAGAGACTAAACTTGAGCTTCGTGGGGACCGTGTGTTTTCTGCTGTGGCCCCTCGACTGTGGAACCAGTAGAGATCAGAGGCCGAGTCTGGACCTGTTTTTAAATCACTCCTAAAAACACACCTTTTTTCACCGGCTTTTAATAAGTGACATGTATATTTCTTGTTGTTGACTATCTTATTTTTTAGTAGGTGTATTGTGTTTGTTTTGTGTATTGTGTTGTACTGTGATTGTCCTTGTCTGCCCTGTCTTTGTGTACAGCACTTTGGCCAACTGTAAAGTTTTTAAAGTGCTTTATAAACAGTGTTGGGAAGTTTACTTTTAAAATGTAATCCCCTACAGATTACAGATTACACACCCCAAAATGTAGTTTGTAACAGAATCCATTAAATTACTTAAAGTGAGTAACGTAATCTGAATACTTTGGATTACTTGATTTGCCGTATTAAAAATATTATTGATAGAAGACGAGGAGACACGTCCACGCAGCCTGGTTTAGTCCTGTTAAATCCTGGTTTAGTTCTGTTTTAGTTCTGGTTTAGACCTGGTTTTAGTCCTAGTTTAAACCTGGTTTAGATCTGGTTTAGACCTGGTTAGATCTGGTTTAGATCTAGTTTAGACCTGGTTTTAGTCCTGGTTCAGTCCTAGTTTAGACCTGTTTTTAGACCTGTTTTAGAACTGGTCTAGCTCTAGTTTAGACCTGGATTTGGTAATGAGTGAAATTACTGAAAAAAAACAAAACAAAAAAACAAAAAAAACAAATGGGGATACAGGCCAAAATGTGAAAACAGGAAAATCCTGCCGTGTAATCCATTTATTTCAACAAAGTAACTGTAATCCAATTACCACTTAATGAAACAGTAACTGTAACTGAATACAGTTACTCATCATTTGTACTCTGATTACTCTGGTACATGTAATCTGTTACTCCCCAACACTGATTATAAATAAAGTTGGTATGATATGGTAGGTGGTGCACCTGCCTGATTCCATGGAGACAGAAAGTTAAAACCATACTTCATGATTTACTCGGGACAGTCCAAGTTTTGAGCCTGTGTCTCAGCAGATTTATAAAAAAAAAAAACACCGATTTGTCCCAGTTTTATGTAAAAAAAAAGTCCCAGGTGTCCATATTTTTGACCAATCTGATCCCTGCCAACAGTAAAGAGAGACACAAACTGTCATTTGTTTTGGTAAAATACAGAAAAGTTGCTTCAAAACAACCAAAACACACAGAAAATGTGATTATACTGACTCATGTTGGTCAAGAATGGGCCGAGCGCAGAACAGTTTTTCTTAATTACTCACTTAATTCACAATTATATTATTACCAATTGGCCCAAACCGTGAGAGTCCAGTTTTTGATTCTCGAGAGTCTGGTCTCTCTGGTCTTACCGTTGCGGCGGAGAGCAGGTCCACAGAGAGGAGGACGAGAAACGCGGTCAGAGCCTCCATCTTTGTCCAAATGTGACAGAAACAGGTCCAGGTGCAGCTGCTGGACGCGTTTATAGTTTGTCTTATCTGGACACACACGGGACACTGCGGGGGGCGGCAGAGACTCTTATCTGCTCTGAACAAACACACAGAGTGATACAGGTCAGTGTGACTAGAGCCGACTGCAGGTCTCACTATGATCTAAACCCCGGCACCTGCACCAGCGTGAGTCAGTGCTAGTGCAGCCTCTGCAGCTCATGGAGGGAATTCTGGAAGTTCTGAGCTTCACATGACGCCTGAACATAAACTGAGAATGAGACAAACGCAGGACGAGTCTCTGTGTCTCTGAATCTCAGATTTGTGAGTGACATTATTATTTCATTGTCCGATTTGTTCAGTCTGTAGATAAAACTGAACATTCATATTCTTAGTGCAGCTCGCAAAGTTTTCACTCGTGCAGTAACAAATATTTCAGTCGCACTCGTCCATCGTGGCTCCTCAAAAGCTCCGTAAAGTGTCACATTAAGCAACTGCAGCCTTTGTAAACCGACTTTTTTTTATAATTAGTCCAGAGGTGAGCAGTACAACGGTGTAAAATATGATTTAAACAACAACAAGTCCGAGTCAAGTCCCAAGTCAGTGACCTTCAAGTCCAAGCTGAGTCCCAAGTCTTAGTCCATTTAATCAAGTCAACTCTCACGCCCTAAAATCCAATCCAATCCACTTTATTTCTATAGCACATTTCACAAACAAACAAAGTGCTGCACAAATACATAAAAATAACAACAATAAGATGATAAAGTAAACTACTAAAATAATACTAGTCTTAAGACCAGTAAAATAAAATAAACCAGTAAAATAAAAATAAAACTATATCATAGAATAGAAATAAATAAACCAATAAATAAATTAAATCAGTAAAACCAATAAAAACACATAAAAATAAATAAAAGACACAGAGGAGCACACGACTCACGCGGTGTTAAAAGCCAGAGAATAAAAGTGGGTCTTCAGACGAGATTTATAAGTTTCCACTGTGGAGCTGCTCGAACGTGAAGCGGCAGAACGTTCCAGAGTTTAGGGTCGACCACAGAGAAGCTCCTGTCCTCCTGGTTTTAAGTCTCGTCTTAGGCCCTGAGCTGGAGCTGGACCTCGGACCTCAAAGCGCAGGGGTATAAATTTGGATGAGGTCTGAGACGTACTGTGGAGCCAGTCCATTCAAAGCTTTAAAAACAAACAATAAAATCTTAAAATCAATTCTAAAATGAACAGGGAGCCAGTGCAAAGACGCAAGGATTGGGGTGATGTGCTCTTCTCTCCTTTTTGCTCCTGTTAAAAGTCGCGCTGCAGAGTTTTGGACGAACTGTAGTCGGTAAAGTGCGTTTTGCGAAATGCCGGAATAAAGTGCATTACAGTCGTCCAGGCGCGATGAAATAAAAGCCTGTATAACTTGTTCAAGGCAAGTTTATTTGTACAGCACAATTCGTACACAAAGTAATTCAAAGTGCTTTACAGAATAAGAAATACATTAAAATCATAATAAAAACAAATCAAAACATAAATAATCATGAAGATTAAAAAAATAAAAAGAGAGACATAAATTGGAGAGAAGAGTGCGGAATGAAAACCTTTCAGTTATTTGCACAGTTAAACAGAAATGTTTTAGAGTCTGGATTTAAACAGCGTCACAGAAGAGTCTGTCTCACATGTTCAGACTGTTCCAGGTTTTAGCTGCATGAACCTGAAACTCTGACTCCCCTTGTTTAGTCGTGACTCTGGCACCAGCAGGAGTTGGTCCCTGAGCTCCTCAGAGTGTGAGATGTTCATATGACACTAACATGTCACAGATGGACTTTGGTGCTCGGACCATGGAGACACTTGTACAAACAGAGCTGCTTTAAAGTCTCTGAGCCACAGGAGCCAGAGCAGAGACCTGAGACCAGGACTTATGTGCTCGTACTTCCTAGTTCGAGTCAGGACCCGAGCTGCAGCGTTCTGGATGTTCTGGATGTTCTGGATGTTCTGGATGTTCTGGATGTTCTGCAGCGTCTCACAGCTCGTTTGGAGAGACCAGTGAGCAGAACATTACAGTATCTAACCTCCTGGAGACAAACGCATGGATAAGTTTCTCCAAGTCTGATTTAGACAGTAAACCTTTGATTTTTGCTCTGTTTTTTAGATGGTAAAAGGCTGCAGATGTTATTGATTTGATGTGGCTGTTAAAGTTCAAGTCTGAGTCCATTATTACCCCGAGATTTCTTGCCTGATTTGAAGGTTTTAGAGAGAGAGACTGGAGCTGATGCTGACACTGTCCCTTTGTTTCTGTGGACCAAACACTATGACTTCAGTCTTGTCAGAGTTTAGCTGGAGAAAGTTGTTTTGTTCAAATAGTTTAAAAGATAAAAAAGGTTTAACTTTAGATAAAAGTCGCAAATGATAAAAACTTGATTTTAAAACATTGTTAATCTGTTTATCAAATTTAAAATCACTGTGTAAGACGACGCCAAGGTTGGTGACTGTGGGACGAACATGATTTTTGAGGAATCCCACATTAGTGAGGGAACTGTTGGCCCTGAACAGTATCACCTAGAAAAAAATAAAATAAAATAGTGCCTCAAGTCTGACTCGAGTTGCAAGTCCCCACCTCTGCAAGTAGAATCCGATTTTTAAAACCAAATCTGACCACAATCACAATTTTTGATTCTTGCAGCCTGAGCAGTGAGTCCAGTCCTCTGCCCTGGTCCAAGTCATCACCTCACGCTCACTTTCACACAAAACAGTCAAGTCCAGCCTCTGGGAAAAGGACAGAAGGGCTCCCTCTGCTGGTGAACACGAGTCATCTCCAAAATAACTAGAGCAATAGTGATTTTCACATGATCCTCCTCCTGATTTAAGATGGATAAACTCCTGATTTCTGCTGTTGTCCCCAGTGTAGAGTGACCAGACGTCCTTATTTACCCGGGACAGTCCCAGTTTTGAGCCCGTGTCCGATGTCCCAGCAGATTTATACAAAACAACTGATTTATCCCAGTTTTATACAAGAAATGTCCCAGGTGTGTCTATTTTTGACCAATTTTAAACTTACCAACAGTAAAGAGAGACATAAACTGTCATTTGTTTTGGTAAAATACAGAAAAGCTGCTTAAAAACGAACAAAACAACGAAAATTTGACTCTTCTGAACCATGTTATATTCCCATCTTTTGGTCAAAAATCAGATCAGGCTCAAAACTGGGACTGCCCCGGGTAAATCGGGATGTTTGGTCACACCAATTCTGTTCAAAGTTTCACATTTTGAAAACGTCTAGAAAGAACTGACAAAAAAAAAAAAAAAAGAAATTCGAATTGACAAACTAAAACAAGAATCATATGTTTGTGCAGATCTAAACTACAGAGTGAGCAGCTTTTATGGAGAATTACTTTTACTATAGAGTGACCAGATTTTCAAAATAAAAATCTGGGAATAAAAACGGGGACATCCCTGGTTTGTGGTGGTTGGTAATAATAAAATTGTAAAACGAGGAGAATTGTTCTACATTAGCACTAGCGTGAGTCACATTTTCTTTGTGTTTTGTTCGTTTTTATGCAGATTTTCTTTATTTTACCAAAACAAATGACAGTTTATGTGTCTCTTTACTGTTGGCAGGATCAGACTGGTGAAAAATAGAGACACCTGGGACATTTCTTGTATAAAACTGAGACAAATCAGTGATTTTGGATAAATATCAGCCCACACTGGGATTGTCCCGGGTAAATCATGATATTTGGTCACACTATAGTTATAGTTTCACATTTTAAACACTTTGATTTAAGAAAGTTTTATCATGAGTGGAGTAGATTTCACTTGACAAGTAAAATGATCTGCCAGTGGAACAAGACTTTTTGTAGTTAAAATATGAAAATACATCTTGTTGCACTTAAAGTAAGAAACAAAATCAAATGTTGCTTGAATTAAGAAAAACACACTCGCTCCATTGGTAAATAGTTTTACTTGTCAAGTTGAATCGACTCAAATAAAGCAAAACATTCTTAATTTAAGTCGTTTAAACTCATCTAGATATTACTTTTTGCAGTGAGGGTGAGCAGCTTTTATGCAGAATTACTTTTACTATACGGGGACAAGATTTTCAAAATAAAAAAAACTGGAACATCCCTTGATTTGTGGTGTTTGGTAATAATAAAATTGTAAAAAAGAGCGTAATTAAGGAGAATTGTCCTGCATTCGGCATTCAGTTTAGTCACATTTTCTTTGTGTTTTTGGCTTTTTTTTTTTTTTTTTTTTTGTATTTTACCTAAACAAATGACAGTTTATGTTTGTCTTTACTGTTAGCAGGATCAAGTTGGTTCAAAATAGAGACACCTGGGACTTTTCTTGTATAAAACTGGGATAAATCAGTGGTTTTGTATAAATCCACTGGGACAGGAGACCAGTGTTGGGGAGTAACAGATTACATGTACTGGAGTTATGTAATCAGAGTACAAATGATGAGTGGTAATTGGATTACAGTTACTTTGTTGAAATAAATGGATTACACAGAGGGATTTTCCTGTTTTCACATTTTGGGTTATATCCCGCTTTTTTTTTTTTTTTTTTTTTTTTGTGGTAATTCCACTCATTGCCGGAAACTAAACTAGATCTAAACTAGATCTAAACCAGGACTAAAACCAGGTTTAAACTAGATCTAAACCAGGTTTAAACGAGATCTAAACTAGATCTAAACCAGATTTAAACTAGATCTAAACCAGGACTAAAACCAAGTCTAAACTAGATCTAAACCAGGTCTAAAACCAGGTCTAAACCAGGACTAAAACAGGATTTAACAGGTCTAAATCCTGCTGTGTGGACGTGTCTCTTCTTCTATCAATAATATTTTTAATACGGTCAAGTAAATTCTGGGCTTTTCATTGTCTTTTCGCAAACAAAACATCTTGTCTTGTCTCTACCGAATTACCAGATTACATTACTCACTTTAAGTGATTTAATGGATTACGTTACAAACTACATTTTGGTGTGTGTAATCTGTAATCTTCCCAACACTGCAGGAGACACAAGTTTAATCCCGTTCGTCTGGTGATTTTATTTTAAGACACTTTAACCCGCTGGTGCTGTGATTGACAGGTGTGAGTGCGCGCGCGCGTGTGGAGGGCGGCGCCGGAGCTCAGGTTACGTGGTGGGCGTGGCCTGGCGTCGCTGATGTCTGCGTGCGTCCTGACGCATGGCCCGCAGGTAAACAACTGTCCTCCTATAAACGTCTTTTCTCCGTCTTTTCTGCGCTTTTCCGCTGAAGCGTCTCGGCCCGCGTGCGCCGGAGGGGTCCTCGCGGCGGTATGCGGGTGCACGCGGAGTGTCAGGTCGCGTGCGCTGCGTGTGGCTCCCGTTTTAGCCGTTAGCAGGTTAGCATTAGCCCCGTTAAAAGTTCACAGCTGCGTGAGGCGCGTGGCCCCCGCTCCGCCGCACGCGCTCCTCCCTCCCGCGGTGACGTCACACAAAGTTTCTGCGCGAGTAAACACGGCTCACTGCGCATGCGCGGGCCTGCTCCGTCACGTGGCTTTGAGTTTTGCTCTCGAGGACCAAACAGAGTCCTGACTTAGACCTGGTTTAGTCCTGATTTAGACCTGGTTTAGTCCTGACTTAGACCTGGTTTAGTCCTGATTTAGACCTGGTTTAGTCCTGACTTAGACCTGGTTTAGTCCTGACTTAGACCTGGTTTAGTCCTGATTTAGACCTGGTTTAGTCCTGATTTAGACCTGGTTTAGTCCTGATTTAGACCTGGTTTAGTCCCGAGTTAGACCTGCTTTAGTCCTGACTTAGACCTGATTTAGTCCTGATGTAGACCTGGTTTAGTTCTTAGTTTGGCCTGGTTTAGTCCTGACTTAGACCTTTTTCAGTCCTGCTTTAGTCCTGACTTAGACCTGATTTAGTTCTGAGTTAGTCCAGGTTTAGTCTCAGGTTACACCTAGTTCAGTCCTGTTTTAGTCCTTAGTTGGACCTGTTTAATCCTGAGTTAGACCTGGTTTAGTCCTTAGTTAGACCTGGTTTAGTCCTTAGTTAGACCTGGTTTAATCCTTAGTTAGACCTAGTTCAGTCCCGATTTAGTCCTGAGTTAGACTAGGTTTAGTCCTGAATTAGACCAGGTTTAGTCCTGACTTAGTTATGAGTTAGTCCTAGTTCAGTCCTAATTTAGTCTAAGTTCAGTACTGATTTAGTCCCGAGTTAGACCAGGTTTAGTCTGAGTTAGTCCTGAGTTAAACCTGGTTTAGTCCTGAATTAGACCTGGTTCAGACTTGGTTTAGTCCTGAGTTAGACCTGGTTTAGTCCTGAGTTATTGTTAATTTATGTTTGTGTATCTGTCCTGATTCAAATAAAATAAAATAAAAAATAAATCAAATATTAGCGTCGGGCTGCAGGACTTCAGGGGTTTAGTCGTTCTGTCAGTCAGCGGAGTTTTAGTCGACCAAAATGTGCATCGTACTAATCATTTAATTAAGATGGTAAGGATTTCTTTAAAGCTACACTGTGTAACTTTTCAGGTTGGGGTTCCGTCACCTGCTCGTTGGAATGTTCTGCAGTGTGACATTAAACATTTCTATTTTACATTTATTCAATCACAGGTGGATTTATTGCTCAAAAACACCTATAAAAACAGACGTTCTGACTGTGAGCGGAGTCGCCTCTCCACTGATCTGACCTGTAACTAAACGTGACATTTCTCGTGTGATTTGTGTTGTTCATGTGTGTGTGTGTTGTTTGTTGCAGGTGTTAGTCATGTCCCGGGAGCCTGTGGTTCTGGACCTGTCTCTGCTCGAGGGGTCGGACCTGAAGGAGGCGGAGCTCGTCAGAAACTCCCTGTCGCAGCAGCTCAACTCAGGTCTGACGGGCAGATTTATGACGCTGCTGGAGAATACCACACGCATTTACACGCACATTTACACACACTTTTTTAAGAAAGCCGAGAGGGTCACAACAAACGCAAACGCCGCAACAAATACAAATGCGACAACACAACAAAAAGCCACAACACACCAAAAAAAGCCACAACGGAAATGACCGCGGGACTCTATTTTAATGCAAACGTCGCAACAAACACAAACGCAAATGCCACCACAACAACACAAACGCAAATGCCACAACACATTAAAAAGCCACAACACAGACGCAAATGCCACAACACTTTGAAAAACCACAACACAAACGCAAATGCCACAACACATTAAAAAGCCACAACACAAACGCAAATGCCACAACACATTAAAAAGCCACAACACAAACGCAAATGCCACAACACATTAAAAAGCCACAACACACAAATGCACCACACAATGCAAAACAACAAAACGCAAACACAAACGCCACAAAACATTAAAAAGCCACAACACAAATGCAAATGCCACAACACATTAAAAAGCCACAACACAAATGCAAATGCCACAAGCACATTAAAAAGCCACAACACAGACGCAAATGCCACAACACTTTGAAAAACCACAACACAAACGCAAATGCCACAACACATTAAAAAGCCAAAACACAAATGCAAATGCCACAACACATTAAAAAGCCACAACACAAATGCAAATGCCACAGCACATTAAAAAGCCACAACACAGACGCAAATGCCACAACACTTTGAAAAACCACAACACAAACGCAAATGCCACAACACATTAAAAAGCCACAACACAAACGCAAATGTCGCAACACATTAAAAAGCCACAACACACCAAAAAGCCACAACACTTTAAAAAGCCACAACAACAGAAGTGACAGTTGGACTCTATTTTCCGACGGACCGATCAAGCGGCAAGTGAAGAAGAAGAACTACAACGTGAAACGAATAATGATAAAACAATAAATTACTTTTACTTACGTTTCCAACTTCTCCGTTCCTTTACTTTTCACGTTGTAGTTCTTCTTCTTCACTTGCTGCTTGATCGGTCCATCAAAAATAGAGTCCCGCGGTTGCTTCCGTCGTGGCTTTTTTATGTGTTGTGGCTTTTTAATGTGTTGTGGCGTTTGCGTTAAAATAGAGTCCTGCGGTCATTTCCGTTGTGGCTTTTTTGTTGTGTTGTGGCTTTTTGTTGTGTTGTGGCATTTGTATTTGTTGCAGCGTTTGCGTTTGTTGTGACCCTCTCGGCTTCTGTACGTTTTGCCACAGAAAACCATTCACCAGAAGTTCTGCAAACCTAAAGCGGTGCACCTCCGGCCGTAGTGAAAAAGCTCTTTTTGTCTGGATATTCGTATCAGGATAAATAAAAAAAACATTCTTGTATCATTCTTTTTTTTTTTTTTTTTTAACTTAGTTTTTATTAAGTTTAAGATATCACAGCTTGTACATTATAGTCAGTTGTAAGGTTAGGGTTAGGTTGCTTTATTTGTAGGTAAATTTGCTTTGCAAATTTGAGAGGCAGATTCAACATTTTACATTTCACTCATCCACAAAACACGTAAAAACACACAATTACATAATAAAGTGTTACAGAGCTCCAGTGCAGAAAAGTTTGTTCTGTAAACAATTAGTTAAATTCATTCGCGCTCGGCTAAAATCACAATAAATATTAAATATATAAAAACACACAATCTTAGATAAATGGATTACAATTTATTCATAAGTACGACAGCAGCTGGAACAAAGCTAATTTTAAACAATTCGTTCTAGATCTTGGGACTAAAAGTCTCTGACCAGAGGGAAGCAGCTGAAACTCTGAGTTTAGTGGATGTTGCTCATCTTTTAAAATCCTCTGGGACATTCTCTGTAACTGTCTCGAGTCCCGAGAGTCCAGGCAGCTCTGAGGACAAAGCTGGTTACATTTATGTTAGAATACATTTAGAGGGAGTACGTCGAGAGGAGCCAGTTGAGGCTCGGGCATCTGTTCCGGATGTCTCCTGGGCGTCTCCCTCGGGAGGTGTTCCGGGCATGTCCCACCGGGAGGAGGCCCCGGGGAAGACCCAGGACACGCTGGAGGGACTGGAGGCTGCTGCCCCCGCGACCCGGCCCCAGATAAGCGGACGAAAATGGATGGATGGACAGTACATTTAGAAACCAACCAGTTATACATTTACAATAATATTACCGTGTTTTCCTCACTATTAGTTGCTCTGGATTATGAGGTGCACTGTCATTAAATGGTCTATTTTCGGACTTTTTTCACAAATAAACTGTGTGGGACTTTAAATGAAACCCAACAGTGTGATGGGTGAGTGGTTTTGTTTGTTTGTTCGTTCACGGTGACTCTGGGCTTTGTTCAGTTGTGGCGTGTAGGGAGGGTGTGTCTGGGACCAACGGATTGTCGGCGTGTTCGCAGTGACTCATTTGTTCAGTCGTGTCTAGAAGTGGCACATTGCGCTCGCTTTTTCGGTTCGTTCCTCCGTTCCGTTCCTCGTCGGCGTGGAGTGATGAGTGTGTCTGTGGGTGTGTTTCTCTGTGCGGTCTCTGTCTGCTCCGTGTGTGTTTGTGTGTTCTGTGGGTGGTGTGTGTTTGTAGTTTACTGAGGTCTTGCTGGGACACCCGAGTGGATTCGTGTACAGGGCGCTCTGGATTGCAGGGCGCGCGGTAATTTTTTGATGCGGTTAGAGACTTGAGAGCGCGACTAATAGCCCGGAAAATACGGTAGTTTGTTTTTTTCCTGCTTTCCTCCTTTGTTTTGATGTGAACGGAGCATGTGTCCCTCTGATTGGTTAATCCACCTGTCAATCATATCTTCTGGACTCGGAGATACAGCTTCGGACCCACTCGATTTTGTAAAGTTCTGTCTAAGAATGCGGTTTTTGCACAGAATGAACAAAATTAACTACTGTTTAATAAAGTTAGGATCCAGTTAGTGATGAAATAAACCTGAAACCGTTCTGTGTTTAACCTGCAGTTCCTCTTTCAGACAGAGGAGGCGCCGTCCTGACATCCCTGGTGGACTTTTACCTGGAGACCTTTTCCTCTCAGGCCGTTTCTCTGCTGTCGACCGTCAGGGAGCAGCTGCACAAGGTAAACGCACCCGTAAACTCCCTCAGCCAATCAGAGAAGAGCTGCGCAAAGCTGCACTGTGTCACTTTTCTGGTAGAGAGTCTGTCAAATGCTTTTCTCCATAAAGAGGTTATTGCTTTGCCTGAAATGTTCCACAGTATGGCATTAAACCTTTTTATCTTCACGGAGACAAACCAGGCCAAGTTACAGGTGAGGTCTGTGGAGAGGCGACTCCGCTCACACTCACAACGTCTGTTTTTTGAGGTATTTTTGAGCTTTAAAACCACCTGTAATTGAATAAATGTAAAGTAGAGCTGTTTAAAGTCACACTGCGGAACATTGCAGGCAGAGCAATGACATCTCCATCGAAACAGGCACGAACGAACCAGAAAAGTTATACAATGCACCTTTAACATGTTTTATAAGTTTCACTTTTGGTTGAAAACTCCAAAAAAAAAAAGGATAAAACTCTCCTCTTGAAAATGTTATTTTTAAAGGGCCCTTCTTATGCCAAATCAACTTTTCAGAGTTTTCTACCTTCTAAGGCTGCGTTCAGACTGCAGCCTGAAGTGACCCAAGTCAGATTTTTTGGCCTCTATGTTCCTGTATCTGAACTTTTAATGACAGTGTGAACCACACAGATCGGATTTTTTTCAAATGTGACCCAGGACACTTGGATATGTGCTCCTGAAACTGATACATGTCTGATCTTTTGACTTGTGACTTCAGTCTGAGCGGCCAAAGTGCATTCATCCACCTACACGTTATCAACAAGACACAAACGTCACTATTCTGCGCTGAAGTAGGCGAAAATTGTTAATGAACTCCATGTCACTGAAGTGAAGCACATCACCACTCACCACAAAACACCACGACCAAAAACCTCGTCCTTCTCCTTCTCAATCTGCTCCTTAAAACAAGTAAGTTGTTCATGTTCTGGCTCCGGTACGAGAGGAACTTTAAAATCTCCAGGTGCTCGATGCTGCGTCCATGTTTGGACAACTTCTGTAAACACAGAGACGCTCGCTGCGGTTGACGTCGTCGTGTCTCCAGTGTCACATGTGGGACACTATCGGGCCGTTTAATGTTCACACTGGAGTCACATACAAGTCACATTTAACTGGAAATGTGAACGACCTCGAAAAAACATCGGATTTCACAAAAAAATCTGAATTGAGCGTTAAGCCCTGCAGTCTGAACGTAGACTAAGAGTGATGTGTGGTACTTGCTTCTTTTATTATGTTGTTTTAATTCAATATTGCAATTTAAAGTGTCCAATAAATGTCAAGAAATGTCAAATATAACATGAAGATCCACAGGTGTCATAGATTCTAATTATATAACAGACAAAAGCACAATCTTTCTTTTTTTTAACTCTTAACTCTGCACATAGTTCACCTGTTCTGTTTTCGAAGGCGCTGCTGGAGAAGCTAAACGATGCTCTGAATAAATCTGCGTCGCGTCTGGCCGCTCTGTCGCTGCTGGGCCACCTGACGAGGAAGCAGCCGTCGTGGGTTCACCTGGTCACGCGCTGCCCCCTGCTGGCCTCCTTGCTGCGCTGCCTCAAGGTCTGTGCACACAACCAGCTCACAGCCTCCGCACTCACCGCTGTCGGGCGACTTACTTCAAAACTCGAATGTGTTATTTATTTATTTATTTATTCATGACGCGTTCCTGCCATTTCAAAGTTGAAAGTGATTCGTTACATTAAAATATTACTGTGTTTGAAATAGAAAACTTTACACGACTATTACAGAACTTTAACTCTCAACAAAATAACTGTGCTGGAACTTTTGCACCGTACATGGACTAAACCAGGTCTACACGAGGTCTGAACCAGGACTAAACCAGAACTAAACGAGGTCTGAACCAGGACTAAACCAGAACTAAACCAGGACTGAACCAGAACTAAACCAGAACTAAACCAGGACTGAACCAGGCCTGAACAAGGACTAAAGCAGGACTAAAGCAGGACTAAACCAGGACTAAACCAGGTCTAAACCAGGTCTAAACCAGGACTAAACAAGGACTAAAGCAGGACTAAAGCAGGACTAAACCAGGTCTAAACAAGGACTAAACAAGGACTAAAGCAGGACTAAACCAGGTGTAAACAGGGACTAAAGCAGGACTAAACAAGGACTGAACCAGGACTAAACCAGGACTAATCTTGGACTAGGACTTGGACTGTAGTTCCGTCCCTGAGTGAACCCTGAGTTCGTGGAGCATAGTGTCTCAAATCTCGATCGGGCGTCGGTTGCTCTTCGTCTCGTGGAGCATGGAGTTCTGCGTTGGTCCTTTCGCCCGCGGTCACCGTTGTGTCCTGATTATTTATGACAGAGCAACTGGAAATCTAACATGTACCACTTGTCGCTTTGGTTGTCACCTGCTAAACCTCCAAATATTTCCTATCTAATCCTCCTGTTGACTAAAGGAACGATCTGGTGACTCATGATGCTTTGGACAAAGAACAGACTGAACTTCTGTTTATTCTTCATGTTAAAGAGAAAGTGTGAGCAGTAACTCTGGTGTATGTTTGATTCAGACTGACGGTGACGCTGTAGTCCTGTCCACTGGAGTCCTGGTGCTGGTCACTCTGTTACCCATGATCCCTCACTGCGGGAAGCAGCTCGTCTACGATTTCTTCGATGTGTTTGGGCGTTTGGCCTCGTGGAGCCTCAGGAACCCAGGTAAAATAAATATACAAATCAGAACTCTGCCACGGGCCTCATTTATAAATCTCACTTACGCACAAATCCTTGCGTACGCGCTCTCTACGCCAACCGCGGTATTTATGAACCTCAACTAAAGTGTGGCACTTTGTTTAACTCTACACCAACTGGGGACCTCCTGTAAACTCCACACAAAGTCTCGAGACACGTGGAAAAAGCAACACTCGTGGAGAGGATCTAGAAGTAAAGAGTTTGATGAGGAATTTATCTGAAAATCCACTTATATAAAAGAATTACCTTCAGTTTTGTGCATTTAAGTGTTTAGTTCGCCAAAACACAGAGAACCGCTGTTTATTCCACTCACTATTCTCCACAATATTATACATTTGAAACTTGTGCATGAGTGCTGCCACGTTCCCATTCTATGTCCTTTTAATATCTCGTGAAAGTTGCCCATAGAATATAATTGGTCGTGTTGTTTTGTTTTACAGCTCAGGTGCCTGTGCTGCAGCTGCTCCACCTGCAGGGGGCGCTCTACTCGCTCTTCCACAGACTCTACGGCATGTTCCCTGTAAACTTCCTGTCCTATCTGCGGCTGCACTACAGCATGAAGGAAAACACGGACACCTTCCACCGAGTCGTCAAGGTCTGAGCTCACAGAGAAACCGGAGCTTCTGGTGTAAACAACGATCCAGAGATCAGATTCAGGAGACAGTATTTATGTTCCTACTCTGTTTACTGTGTTACTATTAAAGTATTGTAGTGTTTTTGGGGATAGTTGGTGTATCAGGTGACTCATGTGAACTGCACAGATACTGATGTGTGTGTTTGTTTTAGCCCATGTTGGATCACGTCAGAGTTCACCCAGAACTGGTCACAGGAACTCAGGACCAAGAGCTGGACCCCACCAGGTAAAACTCTGCTCCTCTCAGATATTCTTATCATAGACCCGTCGCAAGGTTGGACGAGTGAACGATTAGTGTTAACAATCTGTGTGTCATTCGTTCATTTGTTTTTTCAAAATAAAAACAAAAATAAAAAAACAAAAAAACAAAAACTATTTTCTTCATTATTTGTCTCCAAAACCAAAATGAAAAAAACAGATAATGATTTGTTTTTTTCAAACCAGGACTAAAGCAGGACTCAAACGGGTCCGGGACCAGACCAGATCCAGGACCAGGACTGAGACCTGGACTGAGGCCGAGACCAGACCAGGACTAGACTGTGATTGAGACCGGGAGCAGACCGGGACCAGACCAGGAACGGACTGGGACTGGGACTGAGACTGAGACTGGGACTGGGACTGAGACCGGCACTGAGACCAGAACTGAAAATAGTTTAGTCCTGGTTTAGTCCATTATCCATTTTTTCCATTTTTCATTTAAACACAAAATCGAAAAATGAAAAAAACGTATCATTATCTGTTTTTCATTTTGGTTTTGGAGACAAATACCGAAGAAGCTGTTTTTCTGTTTTTGGTTTTATATTGAAAAACAAATGAAAGAATGACACACAGATTGTTACCCTCGGCTCCACCTTACCTCTGCTGTAGTCGCTCTCGCTCTGAGCTCGGTTCTTTCACTCAGGACGTTGTGTTTCTGTCGTGTGTAGAAGTTGATCTCTGTGCTCTTCAGGTGGAGGCGTTTTGAGGTCCATGACATCGTGATGGAATGTTCTCGTTTGTCTCTGGACCCTCTGGAAGCGTCTAGTGAAGACCTGCTGTACTGCTCCTCCTCCTCCCTTCCCACTGTGCCCTCTGTGCCCACTCTGCCCGCTGTACCCACTGTACCCGCCGTGCCCTCTGTGCCCGTCACTGAGGGGGAGAGCAGCCCAACCACGTCCCTGCAGGTAACTGTTGTTCTGTGATTTCTGCCTGGGCACAGACGTTCACTGTGTTTTGAGCGCCTGGAAGGTAGAAAAGCACAATATAAATGTGAACCGTTTATAATGTTTATTTATTCTAGAGTCTCTGCTGCAGTTTAATCAAATGTTTTCATGATCTGAGAAAGAGAATTTTGAACAGATGTGAAAGAACCCAAAAACCCTCAACGGCCTCGTGGCCAGTTAATGTGTCCATTTACACGTCACAAATATGAACCCTGTGTGTGTGTGTGTGTCTGTGTGTGTGTGTGTGTGTCTGTGTGTGTGTGTGTGTATGTGTGTGTCTGTGTGTGTGTCTGTGTGTGTCTGTTGTGTGTGTGTGTGTGTCTGTGTGTGTGTGTGTGTGTGTGTGTGTGTGTGTGTGTGTGTGTCTGTGTGTGTGTGTGTGTGTGTGTGTGTGTGTGTGTGTCTGTGTGTGTCTGTGTGTGTGTGTGTATGTGTGTGTCTGTGTGTGTGTGTTGTGTGTGTCTGTGTGTGTGTGTGTGTGTGTGTGTGTGTGTGTGTGTGTGTGTGTGTGTATGTGTGTGTCTGTGTGTGTGTGTGTGTCTGTGTGTGTGTGTGTGTGTGTCTGTGTGTGTGTGTGTGTGTGTGTGTATGTGTGTGTGTGTGTGTGTGTGTGTGTGTCTGTGTGTGTATGTGTGTGTCTGTGTGTGTATGTGTGTGTGTGTGTGTTGTGTGTGTTGTGTGTGTCTGTGTGTGTTGTATGTGTGTGTCTGTGTGTGTGTGTTGTGTGTGTCTGTGTGTGTCTGTGTGTGTGTGTCTGTGTTGTGTGTGTGTGTGTGTGTGTGTGTGTGTCTGTGTGTGTGTGTGTGTGTGTGTTGTGTGTGTGTGTGTCTGTGTGTGTGTCTGTATGTGTTTGTATGTGTGTGTGTGTCTGTTGTGTGTGTGTGTCTGTGTGTGTGTGTGTCTGTGTGTGTGTATGTGTGTGTCTGTTGTGTGTGTGTGTGTTTGTGTGTCTTTGTGTGTGTGTTCAGGCTGTCGATCTGGACTGGAGTCCTTCGTCTCACTGCGGCATGTCCACGCCTCCACCTGAAAGACACGCCCCCTCCTCACCAGGCCCCGCCTCCTCGACACCAAGCCCCGCCCTTTTGACTCCAGGCTCCACCCCTTCCACCGCAGGCCCCTCCTCTTCCACACCAGGCCCCGCCCCCTCCACTCCAGGTAATCACATAATCCCTTTTTTACTTATACTTGGGATCAGTGGGCCTCATTCATGAATCTTTTCCTTAAAAATGTTCGTAAGTTCTTTAAGAAGAAGCTGAGAGACTCTACCCCAGATTCACAAAACATTCTTAAGCAGCCGGATTCCTTCTTAACCCACTGATGCCGGATGCTGCGCTCTGCAGCACTGAGTCTCCTGTCGGTGTCTGGATTGTCTGATGATCAGTGTAACTGGTAAAGGCGGAGCCACATCTGGAAGCATGGGGGGCGTGTCCTCCTCTCGCTTCCATTCACTCCCATAGAGACGCAAAACTGCCAGAGCTGTACTGTCACGTTAAACCTTCTGTATCGTGGCGTATTATTTCCCCATTGAAAAATAATCCAAATGTTTCCCGCACATGTTCCCATCAAGACCTGGTTTGAAGTAACAAACGTTGATCTTTACTGCAGCGCAGTAAAGATCAACCACTTGATCTGGTGGCTGTTCCAGACGCTCCTATAACAGGTGCCATATCACTGTGTCGTGTATAGGGATGGGCATGATTAGTCGATTAATCGATAATTGATCATTAAGAATTTCATCGATTACGTAAATTTTAATTGACAAACATGAATGCAGGTTGCTGTGTGTGTCGTGACCAAACAGGTGTGTACATGTGTCTCTGCATCAGAAGGAGCGAGACACAAACAATCAGTCCGCCTGCAACGTACCGAAGTGTATATGCGTATTTAACGATGATTTGTACAAGAAATTCCACACTTTCCGTTGCGTTGGGACAAGTGTGAGTCCATGTGCACAGTGGATAAAGCAGCACATATGTTTCTGTGTCCAGTGGGAAAAAGTTTTTCCAGGTGAGAGTCGCTCAATGTGGATGACGAGGCCCCGCCCCCCTCCCCCCGTACGCTGTCCTGGTTTTGACAAACACAAATCTGGTCACACTGACCTGTATTCACCTGAGTCGTGTCTTTTAATCCAACACAAGTTGAACCACATCAGCGACACAAGAGCTGGAGTTTTATCTTCACTTAATTTATGTAAATTAGTGATGTGGTTTTAAGTTTTGTTTCTGTGAGATTTGAACAAAACTGAATTAAACACATTATAATAAACGGGCTGATGTGGCTCCGGTTGTTAAGGTTTATTTGTCGTTAAGTTGAATTTATTTATGCAGATTAGAAGTGCAGATAATAATAATAATGATGATCATTTTAATATAAAAACGTTAATGATTAATCGATAATCAATCATTACTTCTCTCGACGATCGATTAAGAAAATTTCATCGAATGCCCCTAGTCCTTAGTCGTGTAACAAATAAACATGGTCAAGCACAAAAATGTTGTGCTTGACCCTGGACAACAAACGGGCAACATTTTTGTGCTTCAATGGGTTAAGTGACAGCTGCTCTGAATTCACCAACACCTCAGCTACGAACACCTCTACGCTCGTTTACGTTTCATTTACATAGAAAATCAAAATGTATTTGGTTAGAAACGACCTCTGAACTTCCAGATTTGGCCAATATGGGTTTGACATTCTGACGTGTGAAAGTGTGAGGGAGAAAGTGTCTGAGGAAGTCAGGTGGAGCGTCTACAGTCTACAGCTGTTTTAAAGCTTCAGCTGTGATCTCAAATGTCCAAACTCACTTGAACAAACTCAGGGAGGAAGATTTAAGTCATAAATGTATTGAAATAAGCAGACGGTTTTGTGGTATTTATTGAGCTTTCCACGATCATGGACCGGTGGTAAATACAGAGGGGGGGGCTGGGGTGGGGGGTGGGGGTGCATAAGTGTATGCTCTGGTTATGGGGGGTCAGGGCATGACGGTGGGTGATGTTGGTGTTGAGTCCAGCGCAGTGTCTAGGCTCAGGGCTGTGACAGAGGCTCATATGGAGGCACTGGGGCTGGGACAGACTGAGGCTCACTGCAGCCAGGAGAAAGTCTGTTAGACCAGGGCTTCTTAACCTTTTCAATCTTGGGGCCTGACTTTTTCTGAACAAAGTAAACTGGGGCCCTCTCTCATATTAAGTGCGTTATATTGTACTGATTGTGGGGCCCCCAAGGTGGTGGTCCCAGCCCTACTTTGGCTACGTTCAGACTGCAGCCTGAAGTGACCCAAATCCGTTTTTTTGGCCTCTATGTTCCTGTATCTGATCTTTTAATGACCACACAGATCTGATTTTTTCAAATGTGACACAGGCCACTTGGATATGTGCTCCTGAAACTGATACATATCTGATCTTTTGTCGTGTGACTTCAGTGTGAACGGTCAGGTCCACCACTCACCACTCTTGGCTCCGTCTCCACATCCACACGTTCCTTTCAACGGACTGAACCACAAAACACCACGACCAAAAACCTCGTCCTTCTCAATCTCCTCCTTAAAACAAGTAAGTTGTTCATGTTCTGGCTCCGGTACGAGAGGAACTTTAAAATCTCCAGGTGCTCGATGCTGCGTCCATGTTTGGACAACTTCTGTAAACACAGAGACGCTCGCTGCGGTTGACGTCGTCGTGTCTCCAGTGTCACATGTGGGACACTTTCGGGCCGTTTAATGTTCACACTGGAGTCACATACAAGTCACATTTAACTGGAAATGTGAACGACCTTGAAAAAACATCAGATTTCACAAAAACATCGGAATTGGGCGTTAAGCCCTGCAGTCTGAATGTAGACTTAGAGTCCCGACCCTGTGGTTAAGAATCACTGTGTTAGACTCAATAGACACTGGATCTATAAAACTCCTCATAAGTGTTACTGCATCATACAGTCATATGTTTATAGGAGATAATTTAAGAAAATATATAAATTACATTCATGGAGGAATTACAATTTTTTGGTGCATTATCAAAGTAATAATATTCTAAAACTGTAGAATTTTTGTTCTTACTAGTGCTCCTGACTGTTTGTAGGATTTTTTCAATTTTCAGTTAAGACAAAGTTTTGTGAATGCCAAAAATGACCTTAAGTACAAATTTGTTTCTAAGAACGTTTCATGAATGAGGCCCAATGTTTATCTAATGCCGCTCATTCATCTCTGGCTCTGTGCAGTTGTGGCATCACCCTTCCAGGCTTCCGTACCTGTAGCTCCGCCCCCTGAGCTCTCACCTGTCTCCTGCGACCTCCAGGTTCAATTAAACTAAATCAGACTTTACCTACTTTTGTGTGACATAAATGAACTCTGAATGTTTTTTTTCCCCATCAGCAGCAGCAGCACAAGCAGCCAATCACAGATCAGGATGGACAGAGTGATGTCACGAAGCCCCGCCCCCCGACACACCACTCCATCCCTGACCAATCGTACGAGGCGCTTTTTGAACTGGCCCTGCCTCGAGCGGCGCCGCTGTTTGTGGCCAAAAAACAAAGGTTAGTCACTATTTTATTCTTTTTCTAATTATCTCTTGGTTTGGTGGATAATACCTTTGGTGAATATTTATCAGTTTTTTTTATCAGTTTGTGAAGAAAAGTAGAAAAAAGTAAGGACGTAAGGAAGTAGCTGTGAGTTCTAAAACAGAATCACTCTAAATACGTCATCAGTGGCCATTTTTTGGGTGGTTTGTTTGTTTGTTTAAATTTTTTTACCTTTATTTCACCAGGAGGTCCCATTGTGATTGAGAATCTCTTGCAGCACAATCAATACAAAACAGTAAAATCACAAAGTGTCACGTTACAAAACCATTTACATCTCTCAAGCAAGTGATACCACAGATTGTAATTTAAGGTTTTTCAGTAAATGATTCCAGGACCATGGAGCTGTAGGAAAAGTCAGATTTTCCAGCTCAGAGAAGCACTGATGAAGTTTTCCCTGTATGGCTTTGTGAATAAATATTAACCACTGCTGTTTTTCCATAACAACAGAAAGAAATGCTGTTTCCACACGATTTTTCGTAGCACTGAAAGAAAAGAAAAGTTTGTGTCTAAAATAGAAACCATAGTCACACTTTTTGGGGGAGACCAGGAGCCTCGACCTCCGGAGGTAAACAGAGCGTCGCTTCCTCTTCTGTGTCGCTGTCGTCAGACTCAGCATCAGTTCCAGTTAGAATTATTCGGGTCTTTCTGAATCTCGACAGGATGGTTTCGGTGTCACTGAAGTCCAGACTTTGTCCATCCATCCAGTGACTTCAGGAAAGTTTCATGGTGCATCCTCCCGGTGTCACAAGTTTCTCTCTCACTCCAAACTTTCTTTCTGCTGCTCGATTTCCGTTTTCAGCTGCAGATTTCACGACTTGCTCAGTAGAGCCAAGTGATAGTGGTACAGGAGGAACAGGAGCAGCAGATAAGACTAGAGCCTCTCGCCGCTTCAGTGTGAAAAATTTTATATATAAGTCACATGAAACACCCAAACCATGAAAAAAGTGTGACTTGTAGTCTGAAAAATAGAGTAATATGAAGCAATGGACATTTTGACAAACCTCTGTGTATCTCATTTCTTCTGCTCGTGTCCAACCTTCATCTGCACTTCAAGTCTAAAGTAGGATGAACGTGGTCTAAACCAGTTCTAATTCAGGACTGACCTAAGACTAAGATGGTACTTGGTAAATGGTCACATTTTTATACAGCACTTTTTAGACCTTCAGGGCTCAAAGCTCTTTACAACAAGGAACCACTCACACACCAGTACACACACACACACACACACACACACACTAGGGGCGAAGTGGGTGAAGTGTCTTGCCCAAGGACTCAACTACAGCATTCATCTGTGGGAGCGGGATTCAAAGTGCCAACCTTCTTTCCACGTTCCTACCAACTGAGCTGCTGTCAGATTGAGCCTGTCCTGTGTGTGTCCTGCAGGAGGCGCTGCAGAGAGCAGAGCTGGACCACAGTCCTGTGTCTCCTCTGGAACTTCTGGACCAACTGAAACCAGTCCAAGACCTGCTGATCCTGCAGGGAGACCACGCCCACCAGCAGCTGCTCAGGTCAGTCTGGACAAGGCCTCTTGTGAGAATAACTCATTATAATATCATCTACACGACCAGGAATTTATGGAGCAAAGAAAAAAAAGTTTAAAATCCTTTATTACTCGAAACTGACTCTTGTGAGCTTTAAGTCAGGTTATAATGTTGTTTCCTCATCAAAAACAGACCTGGAGTTGTGTTTTGTTTCATTCACATGTTTGAGTAACTTTTCAGTATTACTCTGTCTACATTTCCAAAGCTCAAAATGTTCTGTTCCACCTTGTGATGTCGTGAAGTGGTCGTTTTCAACAGCTCCTTTTGCCTTTAGTTCAGTAAAGATCGGCAGTTACATCAAAATTATTCTAGTGAAGGTGTATGCAGTTTAAAAACACTGTGGAGCACTTCCTGTATTCCTGCATGACATCACAAGGTGGAGAGAAGAGGTCAGCCTAAATGTGCAGGGTTTGTGTGTTAAACATGTGTGAATGAAACAAAAAAACACAACTCCAGGTCTGTTTGTGACGAGGAAACAACACTAGAACAGATCAGAAAATAGAGTCAAATTAACCCTTTAAACTAAACTAAATAGTTTTCTATTTTTATTCAAATTCCTTATATAAATTTTTTTTGTTTACTACAGTCCGTGTGTTCATTCACAGTTTTGGTGCCTTCAGTGAGAATCTACAGTGTAAATAGTCATGAAAATAAAGAAAAATCTAACACAGAAGTTTGACTGTCAATCTGACATCATCAGAAATCACTCACACACCACTTTCAAAGAGGAGGCACGAGGGCACGAGGGCACGAGGGCACGAGGGCACGAGGGCACGAGGGCACGAGAGCACGAGGGCACAGAGGGCTGGGGCAGAGTCCTGCACCAGGTCGGGTGTCCGCAAATAGTTGCTAAAACAGATGGATTTTAATGTTGTGTAATTTTCCAGGCGGGTGTGCAGGAGGATCAGGTGAATCAAGTGATTGACCAGGAACGACTAAAACAATTAGCGGAGGTGATTGTCTCAGAGGCTGTCCTCCTGGTTTAGACCTGGTTCAGTCCTGGTTAAAATCCTGGCTCAGACCTGGTTTTAGACCTGGTTTAGTCCTGGTTTAGAACTGGTTCTGTCCTGGTTCAGACCTGGTTCAGACCTGGTTCAGACCTGGTTTCAGACCTGGTTTGGACCTGGTTTAGTCCTGGTTTAGACCTGCTTTAGTCCTGCTTTAGTCCTGGTTTAGACCTGGTTTGGACCTGGTTTAGTCCTGCTTTAGTCCTGGTTTAGAACTGGTTTGGACCTGGTTTAGTCCTGCTTTAGTCCTGGTTTAGAACTGGTTGGGACCTGGTTTAGTCCTGGTTCAGTCCTGGTTCAGTCCTGGTTTAGTCCTGGTTTAGAACTGGTTCAGTCCTGGTGTAGTCCTGCTTTAGTCCAGCTTTAATCCTGGTTTAGTCCTGGTTCAGTCCTGGTTTAGTCCTGGTTTAGAACTGGTTCAGTCCTGGTGTAGTCCTGCTTTAGTCCAGCTTTAATCCTGGTTTAGTCCTGGTTCAGTTCTGGTGTAGTCCTGGTATACACGCAACAACTGCAGAGCTGATCACATTTATAATCTGCTAATGACTTGGCGCAGGTTTAGTCCTGGTTTAGTCCTGGTTTAGACCTTGTTTAGACCTGGTTTAGTCCTGGTTTAGTCCTGGTTTAGTCCTGGACCATTTGGCTGTCGGACTAACGGTCTGACCCCGATTTATCACGGGCACAGGCGCGGAACGGGTGGAATCATCATCATCATCATCTTTATTTCGGACTCAGGGTCCATTAAAAAAGGACAGTGACAAAACAATAAACACTCATGTTTTTAAAAGACGACAAACACCAGTGTCTCCACATGTTGGACTGATCTCTTATTGCACTGAATCTCAAATTTGTGAGTGACATTATTATTTCATTGTCTGATTTGTTCAGTCTGCAAATAAAACTGTACATTAAAATTCTTAGTGCAGCCTGCAAAGTTTTCCTTCGAGCAGTAACAAACATTTCAGTCGCACTCGTCCATCGTGGCTCCTCAAAAGCACCCGTAAAGCGTCACTGAGTGCGTATACATGCACATCAATAACCCGGTTATGATTGGGTTTTTTGAGTATCCCGGCTTCTTGATGGTGCATGTAAACGCAGTAACCCGGTTTCAGTAACCCGGTTATGGCAGTATCCCGGTTATTAGAAACCAGGTTACTGTAGCTGGTTTATTCCGATAGTAACCGGGTTACTTGTGGCATGTAAACGCAGTACCCCGGTTACTGCAACATAAAGTTGAGTCACATGCGTCCAAAAGACACTTTCCAGCCTTTCACCACAACAGTAGTGACATAAATAAATTGACCAATATAAATAAAGTGACCAAACGAGTGAAATGACTGTAAAATAAGAGCTGCGCTAAACCTGCGCTAAACCTGCACATGTACAACCTGCACTCGTACGACCTGCACTCGTGTGACGCTGAAAAGCTAAAACATGAACTATCTCCTGTTACTGTATATGCACGGAACACACTTACCATCATCAGCGCCTCTTCTGTCACAGAAATAACACACATAATCCACAGAGTCGTGTCATTTAGTCCAAAAGAAACTGATCGCATCAGCGGCACAAGGAGCGAGTTGTTTTTATCGCCGCTAACAGTTTATGCTAATTAGCCTACGGTCTTAAGTTTCGTTTCTGTAAAACGTAAACAAATGTGATCAGAGCTGAATTATCTGATCAAACGGGCTGATGTGTCTATAGTGTTTATGGTTTATATGTTGTAAAGTTGAGTTTATTTATGCAGAAGATTTGAATGAAGAATCTGCACAGTGGATTGTGGGAGATCTCGTAGCTCCTTAGCTTCTTATGCTAAAGGAGCTCACGGTTTGTATTTTTCCTGGTTTATGAAATTGATTTAAGTTAATTTTTGCGCCTGCGCATTTGTAAGATTATGTCAAGAAACCGGGATACTCCATTTGATCATGTACACGCGGATATGAGTGTCCCGGTTTCTCAGTGCTCATGTAAACACAGTAACACGAACACTGACAGAACCGGGATATGGACAATAACCGGGTTATTGATGTGCATGTATACACACTCACTGTAAGCACCTGCAGTCTTTGCAAACTGGCTTTTTTATAATGAGTCCAGAGGTGAGCTGTGTACAACGGTGAACAAGAACCAAATGAATGTTAACGGGTCTGGGCAGGTATGGATTTAACTTTAATATAATCACGGGTTTGCGGTGGCGGGTGCGGGCGGGTGCGGGTCTCCAAAAATGGACCCGTGCAGGACTCTGGGCTGGGACAGAACCGTCTCTTCTCCAATTTATCTTTGTGTTTTTCAGATCGGCCATGAACAAGAGTTTGGACCGCAGCTCTACAGGTGAAGTCCACAACGCAAACACAAAAGACACTCTAAAGCTGCACTCTGTAACTTTTCACCAGCTTGTTTCTATGGATACGTCATTGCTCTGCCTGGAATGTTCCACAGTGTGACTTTAAACAGCTCTACTTTACATTTCTTTCAATTACAGGTGGTTTTACAGCTCATAAATACCTAGAAAAACAGCTGTAACTTGGTCTGGTTTGGTCTCCATGGAGATAGAAAGGTTTAATGCCACACTGTGAAACATTCCAGACAAAGCAATAACATCTCCATGAAGAAAAGTTACACAATGTTGTTTCCTCATCACAAACAGACCTGGAGTTGTGTTTTTTTTGTTTTGTTTTTTTGTTTGTTTGATTGACAGATGTTTCCCGTGTCTCTTGTCCAGGCCCCGCCCCTCTGGCCCCCTCCATAGCGCCCCCTGCAGTGTCAGTGGAGGAGCTGAGCATTGAGCTGCTGCTGGTTCAGAATCAGCTCCAGTTCGAGAGGTTCAAGAGGCAACAGCACGCCATGAGAAACCGCAGACTTCTGAGGAGAGTGATCCAGACCACAGCCCTGGAGGAGCAGCTCAACGCCATGGTGAGGCCAGAGCTCGAGTTAACGCTTTCCCCCCTGGACGCCGACTAGGAACAACCCACACATGATTATTTTACTTAGGGATCTTACCTCTACTACACATAGAGCATCACTGCATAAAAGAAAACAGACTTCCACGAGTGATTATAAATAAATTTTACACTCATGAACTTAATTGTAACACAGACATATTTGGTATCTCAGGAAACCTTAGACTTTGAATTGTTCATTTATGGATGTTTAAATGTGATTCAGTTCATTTACAGGTTTATAACAGCTCACTGAAAATGAGAGTTTACCTGGTCAGGTGCAAAATCGAAAACAAAAAACTACATTCAGGATTTGATATATGCATGTTCTGAGTACTATATTCATAAAAAAATTAAAAATATACTTTGTCAAAGTATTTAAACAGATTTCATATCAGCAGATACAGTATAACCAAGTGTGCACCTGTTTTTACCTGTTGTTCACCTGTGTGCACCTCATTCATTTTTTCCATTTAGCTTATTTAACTTATTTAATTTATTCAACTCATTTAGCTTATTTAACTAATTCAGCTTATTATAATATAATAATATAATAATAAAACTCTTCCCCGTCAGTGGGTGTTCAGTATTTGTCATCTTGGCTATTTTCTCATGTGCAGAGCTCCACATGAGCGTTTTTTCTGTAGTGATTCTGTTATACATCGCATCTTGGAAAAAACGACTGAAATATTTTAAAGGACTCGCCTGGGCAACATCCAGATTTCAGGGCAATTTTGGTTCATAATCGAGTATAAAGCCCTGATAGTTTGTTCTGATATCGCAGGACTCCACACAGACGCATCACTGACATTCTCATCTTCATAAGTTTCACTCTCTGTAAGTCCGTCGCTGTCGCTGTTTTCCACTTTATAATCAACTTCATCATCACTTTGAAATCTATAAAAGTCACTTTCTCTAAACTTATCCATAAAATACGTCCACTCCTCATTATTTCTAAAACTGTGCGCCGCAGCGCCGCGATCTTTCCATTGCAAGTGTTTCGTGTTGTGTTTTTTCCGGAAGCGACAATCGTCACTACTTCGATTAACTTCGGAAAAAATCGGCGAAAACATATCCTTGAATCCTATTGGTCAGTCTAGTGTGGGTTGTAGTGGCCCCGACCTATCACAGTCTCTGTTTACATGTGAAAAACCGAGCCATTTCTAAAGGTCGTCAAATCACGTCTTTAGTGAAACAGCGAAGGAGTCAAAAGACGTCATTTAAAGGTTGTATGGAGAATTTTTTTTTGTTTCAAATTGTCAATGATAGATTATAGAGATGCAGTAGCCTTGTAATTATGATGACCAAATAAAAGAGAATAAAAATTCATCAACTCTGGACGTGGTGGGGCTAAACATTTGCCAATAGATAACGACACTGCCTCGTTATCTGTGAGCTGACAGGCTGTCAATCAATCTCCCTACGTTTCTAGTGTAACTGACTTGTCTGCGCCGCCGGTACGTGGTTTACGTACGACTGTCACGCAGTCCACAGACGCAAGACGCACAGACGCTGTTTACTCCACCAATGCAACAGTTCTTAGCGGCTTTTTTTGACCTATATCTTCCTCGCAGTTCGCACAAAGTTTGTTGCAATGGCGACAAGAATCCAGGAGCAGTTCGCCGCAAAAGAAAGTCCGTTTTTGAGGTGAAAGAAGAAGACAAGGGGAAAAGCAGCGAAGCCAAACTAAGGTGATTCTTGAAGATTCATTCCAGCGATGGCGCGACTGAAGCAGACGCAGGGTCTAAAGACTGAACGCACTGGTCCACAAATTACTTCCTGGACAGGAAACTTCTGCTTATTATGAAAACGTACTTTATTTCCAAGAGCTAGACAAACGTTTTTCAGGACACGAAAGCGATATCCTATGTCTGAAAACGTAATTTTCAAGGCAAAGAAAGAGTCCGCTTGCTGCTGCGTGTTGTAGCTAGTTCATTCGCACTGAATCTCCGCACACTCTTCTCCCCTTTCCTGCTCCTCTCCCCGCTGCCCGATCCACTCTTCCCCCTGCTCCTCACTTCTCCGGGCACGGAATCTCCGCTCCCCTCTCCTCTCTCCTCTCCCTGCTCCCTGCTCCTCACTTCTCGTCCGCGAACGAAATGTCCGCGCACCCGCTCCCCCCGCTCCTCACTTCTCCGTCTTGTCTAACCAACACTGTAGTTAGTTGTTTACAAGTCATGTGCAGTTCACCGGCTGTAAACAAACCTGTTTCTGGCGTAAGGAGGAGGAGGGAGGAGGTGTTTCTACGTAGGAGCTGGGGGAGGGGAGGTGGTTTCACGCATGCGCAACATTTGAAAAAGGACAAACAGTCGCTGGATTTCTCCTTCCTTGGAAAATCCTCTATACAACCTTTAAGGAAACAGGGGGGGTCGTCAAATGTCGTCTTCATGGGGGAAAGAGTTAAAGAGTAAACAGGTTTGACTGCTCAGTTTACCAAAAAAACGTTAAGATCATTATATTTAAGGTTTTACTGAAGAAATGACAATATGTTCACCAGTTTGGCTGTATCTTTAGGTTTCAAATTTTACTTCTTAGTATCATATTATCATCATATTCGAGAAGAAGTGAAAACTAAGTTACCTGGTCCCTGAAGGGTCGACCAGGTTTTGTATTCACCCTGTGTGTGTGTGTGTGTGTGTCTGTCTGTCCACCCTTGATAATTCCGCTATTTTTGAACCGATTGTCACCAAATTTGGTAAGTGTTTCAAGCCCTCGTGCCCGATGCTGTAAAAATATTTTGGTGAGGATCCGAGGTAATTTGAGGTCACATGGGTCAATTGAAAGGTCACAACGTTATAAAGGATTCGGCAATTTGGGCAATTTCTGAACCATCTGCCGCCTAAAATATTCACCCACACTGGATGTTACAGGTTGAAACCGGTCAAGGTCACTTGAAGGTCAAGGTAACCGAGGTCAAATATGTGTTTTTGGTCATATCTCCGTGAAGGATCGAGCTTGAGCAACGGGAGTGTCTCAAAATCTAAGATAAATTATTGATCTATTTATAATTCTGTGTATTTAAAAATATTAAATATAAATCGTTTTCCAGATAATCACTAATTCTAACAGTTTCTTTCTCTTTCAGTGTAGCCGTTAAAATTAGAACAAAAATCATTTCCATTTCTTGTTTTTCTGGTGAAACACAACACACTGATCTACAGTCACACAACTAACACACACACACAACTCATGACAAATGATATTTTGGTTCCACACTAGTAAACACAGATATTCTCATGTGTGACCAACATCACACTAATGTTCATGGGCCTGTACAGATACACACATTACACTGTGGGTATAATGATCATGTGATATGGGCTGGACGACTCAAACTGCTGCTGTGGTGATGAACTGAACCACCGACGCCTCATGGAGGGTTACTGTCTCTGATTGTGCTTGTTTTTATTGTGACGCTACCCTGTCCCTGACCTGAGCTGTCCTGACCTGACCTGAGCTGTCCTGACCTGAGCTGTCCTGACCTGAGCTGTCCTGACCTGAGCTGTCCTGACCTGAGCTGTCCTGACCTGACCTGAGCTGACCTGAGCTGTCCTGACCTGAGCTGTTCTGACCTGAGTTGACCTGACCTGAGCTGTCCTGACCTGACCTGAGCTGTCCTGACCTGACCTGAGCTGTCCTGACCTGAGCTGTCCTGACCTGAGCTGACCTGACCTGAGCTGTCCTGTCCTGACCTGAGCTGTCCTGACCTGACCTGAGCTGTCCTGTCCTGACCTGAGCTGTCCTGACCTGAGCTGTCCTGTCCTGACCTGAGCTGTCCTGACCTGACCTGAGCTGTCCTGTCCTGACCTGAGCTGACCTGTCCTGACCTGAGCTGACCTGACCTGAGCTGTCCTGACCTGACCTGAGCTGTCCTGACCTGACCTGAGACCTGAGTCCTGTCCTGACCTGACCTGACCTGACTGAGCTGACCTGACCTGAGCTGTCCTGACCTGACCTGAGCTGACCTGACCTGACCTGACCTGACCTGACCTGACCTGACCTGACCTGACCTGACCTGAGGTGACCTGTTCTGTCTTGTCTTGTCCTGTAGAGGGCGCAGGTGGGCGTGCTGGAGGCAGAGTTGCGTTTCCTCAGAGAGAGTCTGGAGGTGGAGCAGATACGTTTCTCTGAGCTGAAGCTTCACTCTGAGACGAGCACGTCCCAGCTGCAGGCGCACATCCAGGACCTGAGCTCCAGCCAGCAGGGGGCGCTGCAGGACAAGGCCCGCCTACAGGTGACATTAGAACATCCAACTGAGTGTTCTCTCGTGTTCCAGAGCGAGCTGAGTGTTCTCTCATGTTCTCTCATGTTCTCTCATGTTCTCTCATGTTCTCTCATGTTCTCTCATGTTCTCTCTTGTTCTTCTCGTTCTCTCATGTTCTCAGAGTGAGCTGAGTGTTCTCTCTTGTTCTCTCATGTTCTCTCATGTTCTCTCCTGTTCTCTCATGTTCTCTCCTGTTCTCTCATGTTCTCATGTTCTCTCGTGTTCTCTCATGTTCTCTCATGTTCTCTCGTGTTCTCTCATGTTCTCTCGTGTTCTCTCGTGTTCTCTTATGTTCTCTCTTGTTCTCTCTTGTTCTCTCGTGTTTTCATGTTCTCTCATGTTCTCTCTTGTTCTCTCATGTTCTCATGTTCCCTCGTTTTCTCTCATGTTCTCGTGTTCTCTCGTGTTCCAGAGCGAGCTGAGTGTTCTCTCGTGTTCTTATGTTCTCTCATCTGTTCTCTCATGTTCTCTCGTGTTCTCTTATGTTCTCTCTTGTTCTCTCGTGTTTTCATGTTCTCTCATGTTCTCTCATGTTCTCATGTTCTCTCGTTTTCTCTCATGTTCTCATGTTCTCTCGTTTTCTCTCATGTTCTCGTGTTCTCTCGTGTTCCAGAGCGAGCTGCTGCAGTGTCAGACGCGGTTGAAGGAGCAGGAGGCGGAGCTTCAGAGAGCCAATCACAAGGCAGATAACGCCCAGCACCAGCTGTCACAACTGTCAATCAAAGTGAGAGCTACTACTACTACTACTACTACTACTACTACTACTACTACTACTACTGCTACTACTACTACTATTACTACTGCTGTTACTGCTACTATTAATGAGGTGTTACCTGTTACCTCTGTGTGTGTGTTATGTGTGTGTGTGTGTTACGTGTGTGTGTTACATGCGTGTGTTACATGTGTGTGTTACATGTGTGTGTGTGTGTGTTACATGTGCGTGTGTTACGTGTGTGTTACATGTGTGTGTTACATGTGTGTGTGTTACCTGTACGTGTGTGTTACGTGTGTGTTACCTGTGTGTGTTACCTGTGTGTGTGTGTTACGTGTGTGTGTGTGTGTGTTACATGTGTGTGTTACCTGTGTGTGTGTGTGTGTGTGTGTGTGTGTGTGTTACGTGTGTGTTACCTGTGTGTGTGTGTGTGTTACCTGTGTGTGTGTGTTACGTGTGTGTGTGTGTGTTACGTGTGTGTGTGTTACATGTGTGTGTTACGTGTGTGTGTGTTACATGTGTGTGTGTGTGTTACGTGTGTGTGTGTGTGTGTTACGTGTGTGTGTGTTACGTGTGTGTGTTACGTGTGTGTGTGTGTTATGTGTGCAGGTGAGCAGTGGGGAGGAGCTCCAGCAGCACCTGTTCCTCATGAACCAACAGCTTCTTCTGCTGCGAGAGTCAAACCGAACCCTGAGCCAAGCCCTGAGCTCCACAAGAAACAGATCTGACATGGTACAGGACACACACACACACCTACAGGACACACACACACACCTACAGGACACACACACACACCTACAGGACACACACACACACACCTACAGGACACACACACACACACACACACACACCTACAGGACACACACACCTACAGGACACACACACACACCTACAGGACACACACACACACACACACCTACAGGACACACACACACACACACACCTACAGGACACACACACACACACACACACCTACAGACAGACACACACACACACACCTACAGACACACACACACACACCTACAGACACACACACACACACACACCACAGGACACACACACACCACACCTACAGGACACACACACACACACACACACACACACACCTACAGGACACACACACACACACACCTACAGGACACACACACACACCTACAGACACACACACACACACACCTACAGGACACACACACACACACACACACACACCTACAGGCACACACACACACACACACACCTACAGGACACACACACACACCTACAGGACACACACACACACACACACACCTACAGGACACACACACACACACACACACCTACAGGACACACACACACACACCTACAGGACACACACACACACACCTACAGGACACACACACACACACACACACACACACCTACAGGACACACACACACACACCTACAGGACACACACACACACACACACACACACACACCTACAGGACACACACACACACACCTACAGGACACACACACACACACCTACAGGACACACACACACACACACACACACACACCTACAGGACACACACACACACACACACACACACACCTACAGGACACACACACACACCTACAGGACACACACACACACACACACACACACACCTACAGGACACACACACACACACCTACAGGACACACACACACACACACCTACAGACACACACACACACACACCTACAGGACACACACACACACCTACAGGACACACACACACACCTACAGGACACACACACACACCTACAGGACACACACACACACACACACACACACACACACACACACACACCTACAGGACACACACACACACACACACACACACACCTACAGGCACACACACACACACACACACACCTACAGGACACACACACACACACACACCTACACACACACACACACACCTACAGGACACACACACACACACCTACAGGACACACACACACACCTACAGGACACACACACACACACACACACACACACACACACCTACAGGACACACACACACACACACCTACAGGACACACACACACACCTACAGGACACACACACACACACACACACACACCTACAGGACACACACACACACACACACCTACACACACACACACACACACACACACTACAGGACACACACACACACCTACAGGACACACACACACACACCTACAGGACACACACCACACACACACCACAGGACACACACACACACACACACACACACCTACAGGACACACACACACACACACACCACAGGACACACACACACACCTACAGGACACACACACACACACACCTACAGGACACACACACACACACACACACACACACACCTACAGGACACACACACACCTACAGGACACACACACACACCTACAGGACACACACACACACACACCTACAGACACACACACACACACACCACAGGACACACACACACACCTACAGGACACACACACACACACCTACAGGACACACACACACACACCTACAGGACACACACACACACACACCTACAGGACACACACACACACCTACAGGACACACACACACACACCTACAGGACCACACACACACACACACACCTACACACACACACACACACACACACACCTACAGGACACACACACACACACACACCTACAGGACACACAACACACACACCTACAGGACACACACACACACACACACACACACACCTACACACACACACACACACACCACAGGACACACACACACACACCTACAGGACACACACACACACCTACACACACACACACACACACCTACAGGACACACACACACACACACACTACAGACACACACACACACACACTACAGGACACACACACACTACAGGACACACACACACACACACACCTACAGGACACACACCTACAGGACACACACACACCTACAGGACCACACACACACACACACACCTACAGACACACACACACTACACACACACACACACACCTACAGGACACACACACACACACACACACACCACACACCTACACACACACACACACACACACACACACCACACACACACACACACCTACAGGACACACACACACCTACATTACACACACACACACACACACACCTACAGGTCACACACACACACAGGACACACACACCTACAGGACACACACACCTACAGGACACACACACACCTACACACCACACACACACACACACACACCTACAGGACACACACACACACAGGACACACACACACACACAGGACACACACACACACACACACACTACAGGACACACACACACACACACACACACCTCACACACACCACACACACAGGACACACACAACACACACACCTACAGGACACACACACACACACCTACACCTACACACACACACACCACACACACACCTACAGGACACACACACACACCTACAGGACACACACACACACACACACCTACAGGACACACACACACACACACCTACAGGACACACACACACACACACCTACAGGACACACACACACACACCACACCTACAGGACACACACACACACACACCTACAGGACACACACACACACACCTACACACACACACACACACACACACACCTACAGGACACACATACACACACCACACCTACAGGACACACAACACACACCTACACCACAGGACACACACACACACACACCTACACCTACAGGACACACACACACACACACACACACTACAGGACACACACACACACCTACACACACACACACACACACACCTACAGGACACACACACACACACACACCTACAGGACACACACACACACACACCACACCTACAGGACACACACACACACACACACACACCTACAGGACACACACACACACACACACACACCTACAGACACACACACACACCTACAGGACACACACACACACCTACAGGACACACACACACACACACACACACACACACCTACAGGACACACACACACACACCCCTACAGGACACACACACACACACACCTACAGGACACACACACACACACACCTACAGGACACACACACACACACACACACACACACACACCTACAGGACACACACACACACACACCTACACACACACACACACCACACACCCCTACAGGACACACACACACACACACCCCTATAGGACACCCCTATAGGACACACACACACACACACACCCCCCTGCAGGACACACCGTGTGAAAATGACTTAAAAGTTGTGAAATTATCTGTCCATGCAGCAAGTTAATTTTACTTGACAGGCGACTAGAACAGAACCAGTCAGTCTCAGAACTAGTAAGTCGATAATAAATCTGAAAACAACATGAATAACCTGATAGAAGTTTTAAAATGTGTGGACGCTGTGGGTGACGTCACACTCGCTTAGTCCACTTCTTCATACAGTCTGTGGTTTTGAGCCGATGTCCGTCACTGTTGGAATAAAAACAGAAAACACGGCTGTTGTCTGTAAACAGTTGTCAGGGCTATTATTTGTTTTTTTTATTTGTCCACATTTTTCTGTCAGAAGGCGAGGAGTCTGTAACTGTAAAATGACACAGGGCTCATGTGAGTGTGATTGACAGGAGGCGTTGCTGCTGCAGGGGGTTGTGGGTAATGAAGTCCAGCAGCTGAAGGAGAGCGAGGTGCAGCTGAAGCAGGCCCTGGACTCAGCCAACGACAGAGCGGAGGAACTGGAGACCCAACTGGCCCTCAAAGACCAACTGATCCTGGACCAGAAGAGACTCCTGGAGGACTGCAAGGCTCTGAGCAGGTCAGGGGAGAAGAAACCTGAGACCTGGGTTAGACCTGAGATAGACCTGGGTTAGACCTGGGTTAGACCTGGGTTAGACCTGGGTTCAGGATTTACCCCAAAAAATACACAAAGGAAAGACTGGAGACTTTATATTTATTTTTAGTTCTGGTTTAGTCTCGTTTCTCCTCAGGTCCTGCCTCTTGATTCCTGGTTTAGTCCTATTTTAGTCCTGGTTTAATCCTGTTTAATCCTGGTCTAGTCCTTCCTGGTTTAGTTTTAGTTTAGTCCTGGTTTAGTTTTAGTTTAGTCCTGGTTTAATCCTGTTTAATCCTGGTCTAGTCCTTCCTGGTTTAGTTTTAGTTTAGTCCTGGTTTAGTCCTGGCTTAGTCTTGGTTTTGTCCTGGTTTACTCCTTCCTAGTTTAGTCCTGGTTTAGACCTGTTGTAGTCCTGTTGTAGTCCTTGTTTAGTCCTGGTTTAGTTCTGTTGTAGTCCTGGTTTAGTCCTGGTTTAAACCTGTCGTAGCCCTGGTTTAGTCCTGTTGTAGTCCTGTTGTAGTTCTGGTTTACTCCTGGTTTAGTCCTGGTTTAGTCCTGGTTTAAACCTGTCGTAGCCCTGGTTTAGTCCTGTTTTAATCCTGGTTTAGACCTGTTGTAGTCCTTGTTTAGTCCTGGTTTAGACCTGGTTTAGTTCTGTTGTTAGTCCTGGTTTAGTCCTGGTTTAGTTCTGTTGTAGTCCTGGTTTAGTCCTAGTTTAGTCCTGGTTTAGACCTGGTTTAGACCTGTCATAGCCCTGGTTTAGTCCTGTTGTAGTCCTGTTTAGTCTTGGTTTAGTCCTGTTGTAGTCCTGGTTTAGTCTTGGTTTAGTCCTGTTGTAGTCCTGTTGTAGTCCTGGTTTGTCCTGTTTTAGTCCTGGTTTAGTCCTGGTTTAGTCCTGGTTTAGTCTTGGTTTAGTCCTGTTGTAGTCTTGTTTAGTCCTAGTTTAGTCCTGGTTTAGACCTGTTTAGTCCCCTGGTTTAGTCCTGTTGTAGTCCTGTTTAGTCCTGGTTTAGTCTTGGTTTAGTTTAGTCCTGGTTTAGTCCTGGTTTAGTCCTGGTTTAATCCCGTTTCTCGTCAGGTCCCAGCTGTCTGCGTCTGAGTCTCGGTGTGTGGCTCTCAGGTGCATCACTCAGAGCCTCCAGACCGAGCTCCTTCACCTCTACAGCCAGATCCAGCTCCGGTCCAAAGAGGGCCAAGACCAGGATCACAACCAGGACTGGGCCTACAGCAGGTCCGTGTGCTCATGGTCTCAAAAGAGAGAAATGTTTGGATATTTTAGTTTCAACATTATCTGTGTGTCTCCGCAGGCCCCGCCCCTCGGCATCTGTCAACATCGCCAACAACGCCAAACTGCAGCCGCTGTACTCGCCGCCCATCGAGTCGCCGCTCACCGTCGGCTCCTTCCTCGAACGGGAAGCACGGCGACTGTTCGGACCGGCCAATCAGAGCCCGGAGACGGAAGAAGCAACCGATCACAGCCCGGGGGAGGTGCAGAGCCGCGTCGAGTTCGAGTCCGAAGTAGCCAATCGGAGCGCGGCGTCCGAGGGAGCGGCCAATGACGATCCAGAGGGGGCGGGACAAAGGGAGCGGGACGTAAAACCGGAGCAGCGAGCGCTTTCCGGCGTAGAGTCAGAGCCGGCGGCCAATCGCAGCTCAGAGGAGGCGGCGCTGGAGGAGGAGGCGGAGGAAGTGCAGGAGGAAATGCTTCTGACCTCGAGTCCCCCAAACCAGCCTCAGAACTGGGCCGGCGTCGGTCGGAACAGCAGACCGGGACCCGCCCACGGAGACCTCACGCTGGCCGTACGACAGCGCCGACTGGAGCTCAGCCTCATGGACTACAACGAGACCGGACCGGACTCCTGACCGGGATCCGGGTCTAGATCAGGAGGTCCAAAGGGATCGTGAACTACACCGCTGACGTGAAACTGGACTGAGCCGGGTCTGATCTAGGACTCCATCAGGTCTAAAGGAAGGAGATCCAGGACTAAAACAGGACTCAGGTCTCAACGACGGCTCAACCAAGTCTAAACATTGACAACACTAGGAATATACGCATCAAGAATCTCGGACGTCAGGTCATCGCGCAATCCATACTGAGAAGGATTTTCCGAAAAAGTGAACATCAAACCTCCATGTTTGTTTTCCCAGTGGGATGTGTCTATTGACAAAGTCGATCTTTTCAAGTCTTTTGAACCACATGACTTTTGTTTCTGATTCTGATATTGTCATATTTTAGTTTTGGGATTTGGACATCGTAATTGTGTGGTTGTTGGATCCTAACAGCGGAAAACGGCTCGAGAAATGTGTTTGCGAACTCCATAAATGCAAAAGTGAATCAGATGTGTGTGACTCAAACCTCCGTTCAAACTGTTTCTCTTCCCAACGGATTTGAAAAATAGTGAAAGGTGAAGGTGATGGGCAGGATTGATCCACAGGAAGAACCAAAAAGGAAACATTTGTCTGACTAAGAAATCATCCCGAGTTTACAGAGAACATTTTGTATGTGGAGCGACGACAAAACAAAATCCAGATCCCAAGAAAAAGTCAACACCAAAGTGAAAGGCTCCAACTGTTCACCAAGAAACACCTTCCACTGCAAAGAGACCAAGACGTGATGTTTCTGTAAAACCACAAGAACAAGAAAGTGCAGCTCAGTCTGTTTGTCTTCTGCTCCTCTACATTAACAAACAGGATTTTGTTTTGTCAAATGTTTTCTTTTTGGTTCTTCCTGTGGATCAATCCTGCCCATCACCTTCACCTTTCACTATTTTTCAATTCCGTTGGGAAGAGAAACAGTTTGAACGGAGGTTTGAGTCACACACATCTGATTCACTTTTGCATTTATGGAGTTCACAAACACATTTCTCGAGCCGTTTTCCGCTGTTAGGATCCAACAACCACACAATTACAATGTCCAAATCCCAAAACTAAAATATGACAATATCAGAACCAGAAACAAGTGATTATGGTTCAAAAGACTTGAAAAGATCGACTTTGACAATAGACACATCCCACTGGGAAAACAAACATGGAGGTTTGATGTTCACTTTTTCAGAAAATCCTTCTCAGTATGAATTGCGCGATGACCTGAAGTCCGAGATTCTTGATGCGTCTATAGACTGCAAAAAAGCTTGGCCAAAATTCAAGATATAAACACTTAAAACTATCAGAAAATGACTTAAAAGTAAAGAAATTATCTGTCCATTACTTGACAAGTTATCTTAAAATAAACTACCTCTAGACTAGAATTAAACATTTAAGAAACTCGAAAACAACATGAAAAACCTGACGCAAGTTTTAAAATCTTGGCCAGATCAGAGAAATTTGCAGTGTCTAAACCTGGACTAGACCAGATTTAAACCGGGACTAACTAAACCTGCTGCTAAGTTACGTGAAAAGTGCCTTAAACTCCTCTTTTTTTTTTGTCTTTAAACGAACCAGGTATTTCAAACAACAGCGCGACTTTATGACGGACTGCGTTACGTAACATTTCCTCGTGCCCTCGGGTTCACGTGGACGCGCCTTCGACTCCGTTTGAAGCGAAGGCGCCGCACGGAAGCCCACGAACATTCTCGAAAAACACATTCTAGTCCGGGTCTGATTATGATGAAGGGACGACGCTCTAGCTTTGTTTTAATCGTAAAACAATTTGCACAAAATGTCTCTTAGCGAGGACGTAATCAGGGATCATTTAAGCTCACGTTAAACTGACATTTCTTTTGTCCACCTAGAACAAAAAGGGAACGATAACAGAGCAATTAATCACAGAAAATATCTCACAAAAATCTACAATCGGAAACGGAACCTTATTGTTATTTGGTGGTAATTTGTTGGGTTTTTTTGTCTCTATTTTTTGCCAAAATCCAGTTCGTTTTGGATGTTTACACCGCTGTTTACCACCGCTCACTGTGTCCCGCTTTCTCTTCCCACATGTGAAACTGTGAAAATAAAATAAAAAGAACTCTGCTCGAGCTCGTGTCTGTGGTGATTTACATGTTTTTATTATTTGTGAAAAAAAAAAAAAAACACTAGAATGAGGGAAGAGGAAGAAGCTGAAGTCCTCCTCAGATGAAGAAGATACCATTTATAAATAGTATAAATATTGATAAGTATCTTAATAGTAGCAAAGGAGAAATTTGTCAACTGGACAAAAGTTTATTTGGAATGAATACGTTTGGCCGCTCGTCCAAGCTGAACTGAAGAAGCAGCAGGGAAAACGAATCCAACCAAATAAACTTTTGTCCAGTTGACAAATTGAATTTCTCCTTTGCCCTGGATTGTACTTGGACTGAGGGATTTTACTACGTAGGGCTGGGTACCATTTAGAAGTTGCCGATACGATACATACCTCAATACAGTGGACTTTTGATTCGATACAATATATTTTAAGTCGATTCCGTGTGGTAAAATAAAAATTATTGCAAAGTGATGGATGTGATACTAAAAGTCTTTGTTAAACCACTTCTTGTCAAAGTTCATATGAAACACAAACATTTTAAGCCTCAAAATAGTAAATATGTCAAATGTGTCATAAAACAGTTTCCTTCCTCTAAACAAGCAACAAAA
>NW_026571353.1:39636941-39646941 GCF_026225935.1 Boleophthalmus pectinirostris | reverse complement strand
ATCAGAAAAATGTCCAACATGAGAAAAGTGGAGCCGTGTGCAGGATTTTACAACAAAAATGGACTTATTACAATTTGCATACAAGTTAATGTTAAAACATTGTGTTGAAACTGCATGCAAAGAGTTCATCAATTAAAAAAAGATTTGTGTAATAGATTTGTGTTTCTCTGCACAAATATTTGAACTTATTGTTATTTTTGGGGTTTATATGACATGAGTTTTCTGATCCGGACACTTTGGGATCAAAGTAGGTTCGATATGGCCCCCAGACCCTAATGAGTTTGATACCCCTGCCTTAGTAAAAGTCAAATAACACTAAAAAACTTTTATGTAGTTAAATTATTTTCTTGAGGTTCATTTTACCATTTTCTTTGTATTGAAATCGAGGGGTATAGTGACAAAAATAGGAGCTGAAGCCCCCACCAAAGACATTAAAACCAACATTTTCATGGAAAAGGAAGCCTAACAAGGTAACCAAGAGATGAGACACAAATCTGATGACAGATAATTACTTTAAATGTATTTTACAGCTGATTTAGTTTAGCACTGAGAGTTAAACACATTTCTAAAAGCAGAAGATCAAGATTCTATTGTTACCTTCATAGAAAAACAACAAATTTACATTTAGAGCATCGATTTCTGTAGTTTGAAGATGTTTTTCCTCATTTGTTACATTCACCCACAGCTCAGGATTTACTGATTTAAACATGACTGAGAAAAAAAATTACACTGGAGAAGAAAAGGTTACGTCGACCGTCTCTCTGACCTGATGCGTGCAGTTGTGCTCAGGGTCTACAACTTCTGAGGTTCTTACAAACCGTCTAGTGTATTCTGATTCCTGAACTAGTCGCTGGAAATAAAATTGAGCGGAGGCACTAGCACCAGCCTGACTACTTGTGGGTTTAATATTAGAGTTAATGTATCACAAGACCGAGACAAACATCTGGACATGCAACAAGAGTGAGTCAAGAGTGAGTCATAGACAGATGTAAACAGAGAGAATTCTGTCATTTTTCAAAATAAAACATTGTTCAGACTCGGATAATAAATAAAAAGAAATAATGTAAGTTATTTATACCTTCTGTGAGTGTGGCCCGGTACCAAACCACCCATGGACAGGTACTGGTCCCGGGCCTGAGGGTTGGGGACCTCTGACCTACACTGAAAAAAAAAAGTTGCTGGATTTGCGTAAAAAAGTTATGGACAGCGGTTGCACGCAATAAAATTATGTTTAGGCTTTGAAACTTTTTTCGATCCCCTCTACACATATTTATCTCAGAACATGAACATCACTTTTTCATGTTGATGAAATTTGAACAAATCATGCTGAATATGCATATTTATCTTATGGTACCTTATCATGAAATGTATAAGTATGTATAATTTAATTTAATTGATCTAATTCTGTAAAAGAAAACAAAAACAGTCTTTAGTTTTCCACAGTTCTGTTTTGTCTTAAACAGAATCAAAACACACAGAGCACAGGGACAGAGACACACAGTTTGGAGCTGGACAGTGTGAAGATTTATTCCAGTGAAGAAGCTCTGGTCTCTGCCTGTGGACACAGAATAACACATGATGATCACATTCTGATGATCTACTCTGTTCTACATGTTTAAATACACTTAAAGCACTTATTACTACAATAATGGACCAGAACAGAAGAACAAGAACATTAGAAGTGTATCTGCAGAAACAAAACTCACCATGTGCTGCTTTTCTTCCTCTAAACACAGTAACAGGGAGGGCATCTGGTATAAAGTCTCCTAATGCCACATCACCCTGTAGAAACACGAAAACTGTTTCAATAGGAAGTTCATTTTGAAAAAATTTAAAATAATTTTAGTTGGTTTACTTACTTTGTTCATCTGTGCTCTGTGTTTTGTTGGTTCTCAAACATCTTCCTTTTTTCTGAAACATCAGCTGTAACATTCATGAACTTCCCCACAGCTGCAGCAGAACCTGGACGTCTCTGTGTTTGTAGACGACTCTGGAACAAACACATTCAAATCTTAGTACAAGTGTCACACTCTTGTAGATGGACAGTCAAATACAATTTGTTTCAAGCTGTCCTTACATTAACTCTAATTTCAAATAAAACAACACAAACATGTTTTAACAGTGACGACATTCTAGACCGGAGAAGCACATAATAAAATCTTTGAAAAGTCTCACCTCCAGATCAGCTCCATAATCCTCCTGCTCCACACTGTGTGTCTCTGCTCTCTTCTCTGTCCTGTGTCCTGTTATATTTGAATTTTCCCTCCAAAAGTTTTGGGGAGGAGAATTCCAGAGGGAGGAGCCTCACTAGAAATTATAATAAAGTCATGTTTCCTCAACCTGATTAAAACATGCAGGTCTCACATCCACCACAATCAAGCGATGTTTGTAAGATTTAAACATGCTTGACAGAGAAACGTAAAAAAGTGATGTTATTGTTGTCAAATTTGTTTTTCCAATTTGAACAACCCCTCTCGGACCGTTTTTTCAGTGTATAGTGTTCACTTCCAGTCAAATGAAGCTCATGGGGTTGGCGGTTATAGTTGTGAATTTGGAGCTGAGTTCCACATTAGGAATAAGAATAAAAAAGCGAAATAAAAATCAAGTAGAGTTGGGTTAATATGAACATTTAAGACCAAAACAAGTCCTTAAAGATTCTCACGGAGCCCTCAGAGATTCTTAGAAAAGACGTCCAAACTAGATTTTGAGATTTTAATGAACAGATGGCTTCTTCATCGCTTCAGTGTAATGTATTTTACAATGATTGTTATTATGACATCTTTATTTACCAGAAAAATATTATATTTTTTTTATAAAACAGTAGCTTTTCAGGTAGGAGAATAATGTGGTGGCAGCCGCCCACACCTGCGCAGTCCAGCACTGCACCCACCCGTTGAACCCGTGATTTTATCAAAGTTAAACCCGCACCCGCCTGGATCCGTTAACATTCCAACCGTGCCCGAAATCACACACAAATTAAATTCATTAAATTCAACTGAAGCATCCATCAGATGCAAATTTAAAAGTTATGACTTCAGCAATTACAATCATGAAATGAAATGAAACAGTTTTGCTTTCTTCAGTACGAACACGAATTCACAGATGCGACTCGACTGTCATCACCTCACAGGATTTATTTACTGAGCAGAAGAAACAATGTTAGAGATGCTACACTTCTGCACCACACACACCACGGACTGAAACAGGACTGAAACAGGACTAAACCAGAACTAACCTAGGACTGATCCCAGAACTGAACCAAAAGGAGTAAACCAGGACTGAACCAGGACTCACTGTGGGGACTGGTTCGGAGGTGCACCCGTGTAGCACAGAGGTAAGTGGTTTAGACCTTGTTTAGTCCTGGCTGAGTCCTGATGTAGTCCAGTTTTAGTCCTGATTTAGACCTGACCCACCCGTGTGTAATCACTACCCGCCCACATACCTGCTCGTAAAATTCCAGAACGTTAAAACCCGCCTGTTTCATCAACCATTTGCCCGTAACCGACCCGGTGCCGAACTCTTGTGCCCGTAACCGACCCGGTGCCGAACTCTCTGTGTGTGTGTGTGTGTGTGTGTGTGAAGGGGGGGGGGAGTGAAACGTCTAAGATGGACTTTTACTTTTGCGTTTTTTGATGTGAGGCGGTGTCCTGTTTTTTTATTTTTATTTTATCTGTGAGCAGTACTGGACCTCAGATCACTTCTGCTTTAACTAAATGTTAGCTCAATAGTATGAATGGAGTTGTCGTGTCAGGAGTGGAGCATAAAATAGCCCTGTTTGCAGACGATGTACTGTTCTATTTGGAGAAACTAAACTTATCATTACCAAACTTGATGCATTGTTTGACAGAATTTGGTAAACTGGCAGGCTATAAAATTAATGTTCAAAAAACCCAAATAATTGCTTTTAATTACGAGCCAAGTTTAGCTATAAAACAAAATTACTTGCTGAAATGGGACCAGCAGTCAATGAAGTATTTAGGTATAACATTAACGAAAGATTTGGACAACTTGAAAATGGCAAATTATAATTCTGTAATATCTAATATAAAAACAGATTTAGCTAAATGGAATTTAATTCCTTATCTAAGTCTTGCATCTAGAGTGGAAATAATTAAGATGAATATTCTGCCTCGACTATTATATATTTTTCAAAATCTCCCTGTTGAGGTGACGGATAAAGACTTCAAAGAATGGGACAAATTAATTTCTAGATACATATGGCAAGGAGCAAGACCACGTACAAAATTTAGAACTTTACAATTGGCAAAAAATAAGGGTGGTCTGGCGCTTCCATGTTTAAAAAGTTACTATCAAGCTGCTCAGTTAAAGGTGTTGCTGAGTTTGTGCGATCCAGATTATGTTGCAAAATGGAAAGACATCGAGGGTAATATGAAACCACCAATACAGGCGTTAATGTTTGATGTTAAATTACAAATATTGAAGAAACAAAAGGTTAACCCTTGGCTGTGGGTGTCTCTGTCAATCTGGTCCAGTCTCTTGAAGAAGCATAATTTAATAGAGCAATGTAGATTATTTAGATTGATCGCATACGATACTGATTTTGGTCCAAACCAGTTGGATGGCACCTTCAGAGCATGGGAAAATGGTCCAAAAATGCATTGGGAGATAATAAAAAACAAAGAAATGCTAAGTTTTCAACAGATAAGGGACATGTTTAATCTTGGTAAGCAGGATTTTCATGGATACCTACAGCTAAGGCACTATTTAAAGCAAGAACTTAATAAAGTAAACTGGGACCTATTTCAATCAGGGATTCTTAAAATATTTCTGGATGCACTTAAATCAGAGTTAATCAGTAAAATTATATCTAAACTATATACAGCTTTGGAAGCTTTAAAAGGGGACACCACAGAGTATGTGTAAGAAAGATGGGAAAGAGAAGCCAACATTGTAATTTCAGTAGAGGATTGGGAACAAATAAGTTTAAGTCAGTGGACAACCACAAACTCTGTATTTTGGAGGGAATATGGATGGAAGAACATAAGTAGATTTTTTCTGACCCCTGCACAGAGGAAATATGCAGATACGAAATGTTGGAGATCTTGTGGTACTTCCAAGGCAGATCACTTTCACATTTTTGGGGGGATGCCCACTATTGAAATCATATTGGACAGGAGTTAAAATTATTATTGATAAAGTAGTAAATTGTAGTGTTCCCCTAAACTTTGAAGTTTTTTATCTGGGTAAAACTGATATACTGAACTTAACTAGAAGGATTGATTATAATATACTGAAAATTATGCTGTTGGCGAGCAAAAAGGCAATCACAAAAAATGGCGGACGGATCAAATACCTAAGGTGGAAGAGTGGGTGGATGTAATGCTCAATATCTACAATATGGAGAAAGTGACGGCATCAGTTAGGTTGGAGAAAGACAAATTTGAAAATTTATGGGGGGGATGGTTAAATTATATTAGACAAACACGTTCTGACTTTGTATAGAGTCTGAAAATTAGCAGTCTGTTTTGAAATATGTCTTTGGTGTGATGTAGAGTAATGTATAAAATAACATCTTAAAGCACACCCTGGTTCTATGCTACAATGTTATTTCTACAAAAATCTGTAAATAAATAGTTTTCAGTATCACTGTCGTGTTACATAGGCATCACAGACAACACTGGCCTTCCTTTTACAGCAATGTAATGTGATTGTAACAGCGCATTGTTCTTGACAAAATCCATGTTACTGATATTAGCAAATATCCAAAACAATTAACAGTATAGAGAATTGTAACTATGATTGTCAATGAATTTTCAAACTAAACCTTAGTAAACAATGACCAGTTCGGGCTTGAAGCACATGTAAACTAAATTTAAGTTACAATAAACATAATTTTTAATGCATCAATAATGTAATTCTCTTCTCTCTTTGTCAAAGGAACAGCAGCCCTTGTTAAGTCCTTTTTTTAGCCTTATTTAGACGTGGATTAGTCCTGTTATAGACTTGGTTTAGATCTCTCTATTACAGAAATCCAGCAGACAGAGGACAGGAGTTTTAGCCCTATGCACTCACTCATATAAAGTAATGTCAGTAATGGAAAACTCGTATCTCATTGTTGTCGTCCAAACCGAGCTGAATCAGATCAATCAATTCCTTTTACAGCAATGTAATGTGATTGTAACAGCGCATTGTTCTTGACAAAATCCATGTTACTGATATTAGCAAATATCCAAAACAGTTAACAGTATAGAGCACTGTAGCCCTGGTTCTATGCTACAATGTTATTTCTGGTTTATTTAATTTACATATATATATATATATAAAAAAAAAAGTATGTAGGTAAATGTCAAATGTAGGTGAATGTACCTAGTGTAAGGTGAATGTCTGTAAATGTGGGTATAAGATATGCCTTTATTAGTCCCACAGTGGGGAAATTCCAGTGTTGCAACGCACTATTACAGAACAGCAGGAAAAGGTAACACAGATAATAAATAATAGCTTAAAAATAATTTAAAAATAGACTTAAAAAAATAATTGCACATGGTTATGATTTACTGGTACATGTTCAGTGTTGACAGTGTTTATTGTAAAGTCTGACAGCAGCAGGAAGGAAAGACCTGCGAAACCTCTCCTTCACACAGCGAGGGTGAATCAGTCTGTCACTGAAGCTGCTCTCCAGAGCAGACAGAGCGTCCTGCAGGGGGTGAGACTCATGGTCCAGCATAGAGATGACCTTAGTCAGGACCCTCCTGTCCCCCACCTCCTGCACTGAGTCCAGAGGACAGCCCAGGACAGAGCTGGACTTCTTGATGACCTTGTCCAGCTTCTTCCTCTCCCTCTCTGTGATGCTGCTGCTCCAGCAGACCACACCGTACAGGATGGCTGATGCCACCACAGAGTCATAAAAGGTCTTCAGGAGTGGCCCCCCCACTCCAAAAGACCTGAGTCTCCTCAGGAGATAGAGCCTGCTCTGGCCCTTCCTGTACAGTGCATCTGTGTTGTGAGTCCAGTCCAGTTTATTGTTCAGATGAACACCCAGGTACTTATATGAGTCCACTCTCTCAATGTCCCTTCCCTGGATGTTCACTGAGAGGATAGTAGAGTGACGTCTGCGGAAGTCCACCACCATCTCCTTGGTCTTCCCTGCAATGATGATGAGGTGGTTCTGCTGACACCAGTCCACAAAGTCCTGTATTAGTCCTCTGTACTCCACATCATTATCATCCTTGATGAAGCCAATGATGGCAGAGTCATCAGAGAACTTCTGCAGGACGCAGCTGTCCGTGTTGTGTCTGAAGTCTGCAGTGTAGAGGGTGAAAAGAAAGGGCGCGAGGACAGTGCCCCCACACTACCAGTCAGGAGGTCAGACACGCAGTTCGTGGATCTCACAAACTGGGGCCGGTTTGTGAGGTAGTCCAAAATCCAGTCTGCCAGGTCACAGTCCACACCAGCAGTCTCCAGCTTGTCCCTCAGGAGCAGTGGCTGGATGGTGTTGAAAGCACTGGAGCACTCACTCATATAAAGTAATGTCAGTAATGGAAAACTCGTATCTCATTGTTGTCGTCCAAACCGAGCTGAATCACCACCACCGTTTGTCGCAGGACGATATCGAGTCAATAAAGGTCTGAGCAGCAACATTAAGGGATAAAAAGGTGTAAAAGAAATGAAACAAAGACATAATTGCCAAAATGAGCTTTAAAAGTCCTATATTTCACAAAATTGACCCTTGTGAGCTTTAAACCATATTATGCTGTTAGCTCATCAAAAATATACCTGGAGTTGTGTTGTGTTTTATTCCCACATTTGAGTGTCTGTCTACATTTCCAGGCTCAAAAATGCTCACCTTGAGATGTCATGCAGTGGTATTTTTTTTACAGCTACTTTTTACCTTTAGTTCATTAGAGATTAGCAATTCCAGGTCTGAAATAATCTAAATGGCCCTTGTGAAGGTGTATGGAGTGTAAAAAAAAACAATAGCACAATTCCTATATTACCTCATGACATCACAAGTTGGAACAGTGTTTTCAGTTTGAGAGAAGAACTACAAGAACCACAAGATTTGTGTGTTAAACATGTGAATGAAACAAAACACAACTCCAGGTCTGTTTGTGATGAAGAAACAACATAATTTAGAGCAAAAAATAGTGTAATATAGGCCCTTAAGTCTCATTCAAATTGTGGACATTAATATTTAGTAAGACAATATTATTTTACTGAAAGGATACATGTTGGTGTCTTTGCGTCGGCTCTCGAGCCACCTCTTGTTACTGTCAATAAAGTCCCGAAGTCTGTGTCCGTCTGCCTCTGTGGTGCTCTGCCTGTAGGGGGCGCTCCAGTTGCTTTGACTAAAACACAAAAACATGAGTCCACTCCAAAAATATATCTAATATATGACACAAGCTATTATAACAGTAACAACACAATAACAGTGTATTACCTGAGAGGAGTGTGAGAAGAGTAGGAGGTGCTACGTTTAGAAACACTTGGCCCCATTGCTGCTCCTAAAATATTCCAACATAATATAGATTTTTTTTTACAATAAGAATTGCTAGCATATAATACAATACAATAGTAATTAAATATTCATGTAGCTTAAATTATTTTAAATGAAACACCACAACAGATCTATCATGAAAATATGTGATCCCTGTATCAAAAGGTATAGATGGCAATTGTCTGAGCGAACACAATCTAACTTAATAAAACAAAACATATTATTGTGTACCAGGAAATATCTGCCTCCATCTGCTGTTGATGAGGTCCTCTGAGGTCTTCAGTCCAGTGTTGACAGTGGAGCTGAACATTGGAGGTGGCGGTGCCCAGTTTTCAGACATCTGTGAACGCCTCATGTGGGCTGTGCTGAAGTCCAGCCCGGGCTGAGGTAGAGAGAAGGCGGGGTTTGGTCTTTGGTCTAAAGAACCTAGCACTCCCACCGCCGTGTTCAACTGCCCTGAAATCACCTGCAGGGACTCCTGCAGGGACTCCACCAGGTCCTGGACTCTGTGTGGGACTGCAGCCTGATCTGAAAACAAGCATTAGATTAATGTAGTTTACTGTTAACATTTGAATCAATCTATATAGACTAATGGTTAAAAAGTATTTTATTATTTCTTTAAGTAAAATGTAACTTTTCCAATGCCACCTGCTTTTGCGGACCCTCCACGAGAAAAGCTATATAGTGCACCTTTAAATAACGCTTTTTACTAAACTCATACACCAGTGTAACACTGGAAACTGGAATGAAGTGTCTTGCTCATGGACACAATAAGAGTATTTCCTGTCAGTAGCAAGAACCGTCAATTATCAGGTTATTGGACAAACATCTGTACCTTTTTATAATGACATGATAGATTCCTTTGTGTTTGTAATACTAAAGGCTAGGTAATTCCAGTGTCTTGCTCAAGAACAGAAACAGAATATACTTCATCAATAGGAGGAATCAAAACCAGCATAACTGCAGTTAGTGTGCTCTACAAACTCATCTGTTATTGCCCCTAATAGTACATATATTTTTACCTCTGGTGAAAGGTGGGTCCACAGTGCTGCTCACATCTGACTCACTCACATCAAAAGTCACAGTTCTTTCAGGTATTCGAGAAGTATTTTCAAACAAAGGCTGTAGAAAAAAAACAAGTTCAGTTTGACAGACTAACATCCTTGTCAACAAGAATACAGGACAATTTGTAACAATTCAAACTAAAACTTTATCAAGTAGTGATGGCTGCACCTTATCGGTCAAGGAGCTCTCCAAATGCTGAAGTTTCTCCTCTTTTCTCTGTAGAAGTGAGATACCTTTTTGAACTGTCTGTTGCAGATCACCCACAATTTGGGCTTCCTGAAAGAAAAAATAGGAGAGCATAAAAACAATTAATTCTTGTTTTAACAATATACCTATTGTTGTATGCTAATGAACCCTTTTATTGTTTGATTATGTTATTGTTGATTGTTTATTGATTATGTTATGAAGGGCAGGGCCTAGTATTACAAGCAGATACTTTTGATTAGATTTTTAATACACTGTTGTGAAGTAGAAAAATAC
>NW_026571353.1:39630739-39636441 GCF_026225935.1 Boleophthalmus pectinirostris | reverse complement strand
TTTGAGCTCATTTGGAGAAAACCCTGGGGACTTGAATCTTTTTGTAGACACCCAAGTCAAAATGGCGCCGAATTTTTGATCCAATATGGCCGACTTCCTGTTCGTCATAGGGGTGCACAATGATTGGCTTTTTGGCTTGTCTCCTTGAGTTCTATCACTGCTCCGAATTTCGTGATCATACGCCAAAATTTGTGTCTGAGCCTCCAATTCATTTCAAAATTTTGAAATTTCAAGGGGGCGCTGTTGAGTGGGGGGGCTTTGGACATTGTCGCGATGCCCATTTTATGAAATTTTTCGCCAGACCGGTCGATCTGGACCCTGGTTTGGGGACTTTTCGTCGACGTTCAGGCCCTCAAAATCGAGATCGTTTGCAAAGAAAAATAATAAATACAGCCGCAAGCGGCGATGATCGGCACCTCGCGCGCGCTTACGCCGCGCCCCGCAAAACGCCGCACCTCACACTGACCCTAATAAGCCTAAACTTAAACCTTACCCTAATCGTAATCCTAACCATAGCCCCAACCCTAGCCCTAAAAATCTTAATTTAATTTTCTGCAATTTTTTAAATTTGGAAAAAAAAAAAAAAAAATCCAAGATGTCGGACTTCCGGTTTGTAAAGGGGCGTGGTCACAATATACATTTTTGTTCTTATTGCCATGATGCATCTGGCTACCAAATTTGGTTTGGCTAAACTAGATCTCTTCCCATTTTAAACAGTAGGTTTAGGCTGTGTCTGCTCGTCTTCACCTACCAGTGCTTGGAGTTGAAATCTTCTCCTTCTCTGTTTGCGTGTGTCCACGAGAGCTGCGATCTGCAAATGAACAGAAAGTCCTCCTGTTTCACTCTTATACAAAAATGCTTTGTGAGTCACAAAGCTTTGAACATGACATGGCAGATTTAAAAAATCAAAGTCTTGGTTATCGTCTTGGTTACCACAGAACTTGGTAACCAAGACGATAGCAGTGAACCCAGAGCCAAAGGAAGAAAATGGACCTTCAAACTATGGAATTAAACTCTGGAAACTACAGAAACATTTCTTCATATGTAGCTGCAAAGTATCAATTCTGAGATTTGGGAATTTTAGACCCCGTTTACACTGAAACGAATCCACGTATCACCGTATCAGAAACAATCTGCGTCCAGACACGTCATATCTGTGTCCGCAAGCCTTCCCTATTCACACAGCTTTGAGCATATTTGTTTACGTTTTACAGAAACAAAACGTAAAACCACGTGTCTAATCTGCATTAACTGAGCGCTCAAAAAACTGCTCGCTTTTGTGCGCTGATGTGGTTCAGCTTCTGTCGGACTAAAGGACACAACTCAGTGGATTATCTGTGTTCTTTCTGTGACAGAGGGATCTTCTGCTGATGCTGACTCTGTTCTTAAACCAGGACTAAACCAGGTCTAAACCAGGACTAAACCAGGACTAAACCAGGACTAAACCAGGACTAAACCAGGACTAAACCAGGACTAAACCAGGACTAAACCCAAGCCTAAACTTAACTAAGTTAAACTAAGTTAACTTTGTTAACTTAAAGTGTGTAAACATTTTTTAACTATTTTTTGGGGGATTCTTTGCGCCCCTGCTGGCCAGTGGTGGGAAATGCATCATGTCCGTAATAGACTTTTTTGCTTGTAATCATGCATAGAATTTAATTCCCAAATTTGGTACAAATCTGATAATGTTGACGTTTCACGTCTATGCTAGGGGGCGCTATAGAGTTCACTTTTATTAAATTTCATATTTCATCACATTCAGGCCTGGATCACACAATTGTGATTTGAATTTGAGTTCTGTAGGACAATGCCTGTGGCCGTGACAGGTCACCCAAAAAAACAGGAAATGAAGGCGTTCTTCGCCGGCGTGCTACGGGCGAACCGTAAGGATTATCAAAATAAAAATGTATGATTTTTGTGAGTTTATGTCTGTAGATGTGACATGTCAAATTTGAGCTCATTTGGACAAAACCCTGGGGACTTGAATCTTTTTGTAGACACCCAAGTCAAAATGGCGCCGAATTTTTGATCCAATATGGCCGACTTCCTGTTCGTCATAGGGGTGCACAATGATTGGCTTTTTGGCTTGTCTCCTTGAGTTCTATCACTGCTCCGAATTTCGTGATCATACGCCAAAATTTGTGTCTGAGCCTCCAATTCATTTCAAAATTTTGAAATTTCAAGGGGGGGCTGTTGAGTGGGGGGCTTTGGACATTGTCACGATGCCCATTTTATGAAATTTTTCGCCAGACCGGTCGATCTGGACCCTGGTTTGGGGACTTTTCGTCGACGTTCAGGCCCTCAAAATCGAGATCGTTTGCAAAGAAAAATAATAAATACAGCCGCAAGCGGCGATGATCGGCACCTCGCGCGCGCTTACGCCGCGCCCCGCAAACGCCGCGCCTCACACTGACCCTAATAAGCCTAAACTTAAACCTTACCCTAATCGTAATCCTAACCATAGCCCAACCCTAGCCCTAAAAATCTTAATTTAATTTTCTGCAATTTTTTAAATTTGGAAAAAAAAAAAAAAAATCCAAGATGTCGGACTTCCGGTTTGTAAAGGGGCGTGGTCACAATATACATTTTTGTTCTTATTGCCATGATGCATCTGGCTACCAAATTTGGTTTGGCTAAACTAGATCTCTTCCCATTTTAAACAGTAGGTTTAGGCTGTGTCTGCTCGTCTTCACCTACCAGTGCTTGGAGTTGAAACCTTCTCCTTCTCTGTTTGCGTGTGTCCACGAGAGCTGCGATCTGCAAATGAACAGAAAGTCCTCCTGTTTCACTCTTATACAAAAATGCTTTGTGAGTCACAAAGCTTTGAACATGACATGGCAGATTTAAAAAATCAAAGTCTTGGTTATCGTCTTGGTTACCACGGAACTTGGTAACCAAGACGATAGCAGTGAACCCAGAGCCAAAGGAAGAAAATGGACCTTCAAACTATGGAATTAAACTCTGGAAACTACAGAAACATTTCTTCATATGTAGCTGCAAAGTATCAATTCTGAGATTTGGGAATTTTAGACCCCGTTTACACTGAAACGAATCCACGTATCACCGTATCAGAAACAATCTGCGTCCAGACACGTCATATCTGTGTCCGCAAGCCTTCCCTATTCACACAGCTTTGAGCATATTTGTTTACGTTTTACAGAAACAAAACGTAAAACCACGTGTCTAATCTGCATTAACTGAGCGCTCAAAAAACTGCTCGCTTTTGTGCGCTGATGTGGTTCAGCTTCTGTCGGACTAAAGGACACAACTCAGTGGATTATCTGTGTTCTTTCTGTGACAGAGGGATCTTCTGCTGATGCTGACTCTGTTCTTAAACCAGGACTAAACAGGTCTAAACCCAGGACTAAACCAGGACTAAACCAGGACTAAACCAGGACTAAACCAGGTCTAAACCAGGTCTAAACCAGGACTAAACCAGGACTAAACCCAAGCCTAAACTTAACTAAGTTAAACTAAGTTAACTTTGTTAACTTAAAGTGTGTAAACATTTTTTTAACTATTTTATGGGGATTCTTTGCGCCCCTGCTGGCCAGTTGGTGGGAAATGCATCATGTCCGTAATAGACTTTTTTGCTTGTAATCATGCATAGAATTTAATTCCCAAATTTGGTACAAATCTGATAATGTTGACGTTTCACGTCTATGCTAGGGGGCGCTATAGAGTTCACTTTTATTAAATTTCATATTTCATCACATTCAGGCCTGGATCACACAATTGTGATTTGAATTTGAGTTCTGTAGGACAATGCCTGTGGCCGTGACAGGTCACCGAAAAAACAGGAAATGAAGGCGTTCTTCGCCGGCGTGCTACGGGCGAACCGTAAGGATTATCAAAATAAAAATGTATGATTTTTGTGAGTTTATGTCTGTAGATGTGACATGTCAAATTTGAGCTCATTTGGAGAAAACCCTGGGGACTTGAATCTTTTTGTAGACACCCAAGTCAAAATGGCGCCGAATTTTTGATCCAATATGGCCGACTTCCTGTTCGTCATAGGGGTGCACAATGATTGGCTTTTTGGCTTGTCTCCTTGAGTTCTTTCACTGCTCCGAATTTCGTGATCATACGCCAAAATTTGTGTCTGAGCCTCCAATTCATTTCAAAATTTTGAAATTTCAAGGGGGGGCTGTTGAGTGGGGGGGCTTTGGACATTGTCGCGATGCCCATTTTATGAAATTTTTCGCCAGATCGGTCGATCTGGACCCTGGTTTGGGGACTTTTCGTCGACGTTCAGGCCCTCAAAATCGAGATCGTTTGCAAAGAAAAATAATAAATATAGCCGCAAGCGGCGATGATCGGCACCTCGCGCGCGCTTACGCCGCGCCCCGCAAACGCCGCACCTCACACTGACCCTAATAAGCCTAAACTTAAACCTTACCCTAATCGTAATCCTAACCATAGCCCCAACCCTAGCCCTAAAAATCTTAATTTAATTTTCTGCAATTTTTTAAATTTGGAAAAAAAAAAAAAAATCCAAGATGTCGGACTTCCGGTTTGTAAAGGGGCGTGGTCACAATATACATTTTTGTTCTATTGCCATGATGCATCTGGCTACCAAATTTGGTTTGGCTAAACTAGATCTCTTCCCATTTTAAACAGTAGGTTTAGGCTGTGTCTGCTCGTCTTCACCTACCAGTGCTTGGAGTTGAAATCTTCTCCTTCTCTGTTTCGTGTGTCCACGAGAGCTGCGATCTGCAAATGAACAGAAAGTCTCCTGTTTCACTCTTATACAAAAATGCTTTGTGAGTCACAAGCTTTGAACATGAATGGCAGATTTAAAAATCAAAGTCTTGGTTATCGTCTTGGTTACCACAGAACTTGGTAACCAAGACGATAGCAGTGAACCCAGAGCCAAAGGAAGAAAATGGACCTTCAAACTATGGAATTAAACTCTGGAAACTACAGAAACATTTCTTCATATGTAGCTGAAAGTATCAATTCTGAGATTTGGAATTTTTTAGACCCCGTTTACACTGAAACGAATCCACGTATCACCGTATCAGAAACAATCTGCGTCCAGACACGTCATATCTGTGTCCGCAAGCCTTCCCTATTCACAACAGCTTTGAGCATATTTGTTTACGTTTTACAGAAACAAAACGTAAAACCACGTGTCTAATCTGCATTAACTGAGCGCTCAAAAAACTGCTCGCTTTTGTGCGCTGATGTGGTTCAGCTTCTGTCGGACTAAAGGACACAACTCAGTGGATTATCTGTGTTCTTTCTGTGACAGAGGGATCTTCTGCTGATGCTGACTCTGTTGTTCTTAAACCACTAAACCAGGACTAAACCAGGACTAAACCAGGACTAAACCAGGACTAAACCAGGACTAAACCAGGTCTAAACAGGACTAAACAGGACTAACCAGGACTAAAACCCAAGCCTAAACTTAACTAAGTTAAACTAAGTTAACTTTGTTAACTTAAAGTGTGTAAACATTTTTTTAACTTTTTTTGGGATCTTTGCGCCCCTGCTGGCCAGTGGTGGGAAATGCATCATGTCCGTAATAGCTTTTTTGCTTGTAATCATGCATAGAATTTAATTCCCAAATTTGGTAACAAATCTGATAATGTTGACGTTTCACGTCTATGGGGGCGCTATAGAGTTCACTTTTATTAAATTTCATATTTCATTACATTCAGGCCTGGATCACACAATTGTGATTTTGAATTTGAGTTCTG
>NW_026571353.1:39537441-39630630 GCF_026225935.1 Boleophthalmus pectinirostris | reverse complement strand
TTTATTATTCCCTTTTCCGACCAAAACGATCGCATTTTTGACCCCCTGAACATCGACGAAAAGTCCCCAAACCGGGGTCCAGATCGATCGGCCCGGCGAAAAAATTGATAAAATGGACATTGTGACAATGACCAAAGTGACCCGACTCAACAGCGCCACCTAGAATTGGACCCCTATGGGAGTAGGGACATGCAAAGTTTGTCGCAGGGAAACGAAATTCGGAACAGTGATAGAGAACAATGAGACAAGCCAAAAGATGAATTGGAGCGTGACCCTATGACGAACAGGAAGTCGGCCATATTGGATCAAACATTCGGCGCCGTTTCGACTTGCGTGTGTGCACAATGCTACTAGTCCGTGGTGTTTGGTCCAAATGAGCTCAGATCTGACATGTCACATCTACAGACATAGCTTCACTCAAATCTTCCATGTTTTTGGGATACTCCTTACAGTTCGCCCGTAGCACGCCGGCGAATAACGCCTTCATTTCCTGTTTTTTCGGTGACCTGTCACGGCCACAGGCATTGTCCTAGAGAACTCAAATTCAAATCACAATTGCGTGATCCAGGCCTGAATGTAATGAAATATGAAATCTAATAAAAGTGAACTCTATAGCGCCCCCTAGCATAGACGTGAAACGTCAACATTATCGGATTTGTACCAAATTCGGGAATAAAATTCTATGCATGTTTACAAGCAAAAAAGTCCATTACGGACATGAGGTATTTTTTTCACACTTGGCCACCAGGGGCGCAAAGACTCCCCCCAGAAATAGTAAAAAAATCATTATATGCCCATGTTTAATCGGATCGCGCTGAAATTTGAATCAATGATGTGTGATCTCAGCCTGAATATAATACACTATAAAACATATGAAAAGTGAACTCTATAGCGCCCCCTAGCATTGACAAAAATCAACATTATCGGATTTGTACCAAATTCGAGGATTAAATTCTAGACATGATTACAAGCAAAAAAGTCTATTTACGGACATGATGCATTTTCCACCACTGGCCAGCAGGGGCGCAAAGACTCCCCCCAAAAAATAGTAAAAAAAATATTACAGGGACATGCTTAGTCCGATCGTGCTGAAATTTGAATCACTAATGCGAGTTTTTGGCCTGAATATAATACACTATAAAACATATGAAAAGTGAACTCTATAGCGCCCCCTAGCATAGACATGAAACGTCAACATTATCGGATTTGGACCAAATTCGGGAATTAAATTCTATCCATGATTACGAGCAAAAAAGTCAATCATTGTGCACCCCTATGACGAACAGGAAGTCGGCCATATTGGATCAAACATTCGCCACCGTTTTGACTTGGGGGTCTACAAAAAGATTCAAGTCCCCGGGGTTTGGTCCAAATGAGCTCAAATTTGACATGTCACATCTACAGACATAAACTCACAGAAGTTGCCAAATTTTTTTGGGATACTCCTTACAGTTCGCCCGTAGCACGCCGGCGAAAAACGCCTTCATTTCCTGTTTTTTCGGTGACCTGTCACGGCCACAGGCATTGTCCTAGAGAACTCAAATTCGAAATCACAACTGTGTGATCCAGGCCTGAATGTAATGAAATATGAAATTTAATAAAAGTGAACTCTATAGCGCCCCCTAGCATAGACATGAAACATCTACATTATTGGATTTGTACCAAATTCGGGAATAAAATTCTCATGATTACAAGCAAAAAAGTCTATTACGAACATGCTGCATTTTCCACGTTTGGCCAGTAGGGGCGCAATGACTCCTCTGAAACAGGTTCACGGCGCCGATGACATCATACATGTAAAGTTCCATAAAGCCTTGTTACCATGGCAACTCCGGAACTCAAAGCTAAACTTCAAAGCTTTGTTTGGCCTCGGGGAGATTATAACAGTAGGCAAATCGCAAATCACAAATCGAAAATCACATATCGCTTAACGGAAAAGGCACATTTAGCTGAGCTTGACACAGAGCAAATCGTACAAAGATTTCAAACAGTAGACTTCACAGAGGAGACTTTACAGAGTAGATTTCACAGAGTAGGTCGCACTTTTTATCTGCGTAACAGTAAGTACAGCAACACTTACAAAACAACTCAATTATAAAACAAAAATGGCCAGAAATAACAGAGGAAATATACCCTTGACCTTAAACCATGACCTTAAACTAAAGAACTGTGGTCTTCGTGTGATAAAGAGTAGAGGGGTGTGCAAAAATATTGAAATATCGATATATCGTATCGTTTAATGTGATGACACAGTATCGATATTGTGGGCTGCTCTATCGATATATCACCAAGAGTATTTTTGGTTTATTTTACTAAATGATTTTGTTACAGCTACAGTTTCGTTGTTTGTTTAGTGGAAGGAAACTCGTTTGACATTTTCGCTGTTTTGAGGATTAAAATGTTTGTGTTTCATATGAACTTTGCACAAGAAGTGGTTTAACAAAGATTTTCCATGATTGGCCCTCGCCACTAACAAAGTTAGGGGCGAGGGGTATTGTTTTTCGTCGGTTTCTTACGTTTGTTTGTTTATTATTATTGGCCCTCGCCGCGCCGGGGCGAGGGCCACCATCGCCGCGCGCGGCTTTAATTTGTATTTTAATATTTTTTTAAACTGTGCAGGACTTTAAATCGGTCTAACTATATTGAAAATAGTTGGCTGTTTTGGCTACTTGCCGAAGAAGTAGTCCACATTTTCAAGAGTTTTTGTAATTAAGGACTTAACTTTCAATCTCCAAAACATTTAGGAAGGAATCAGATTTTAACCATTTTAATTTCCAGGTGCATTTTAGGTAACAGTGATATCCAAGAAGGTTTATGTAATCTGTTTTAAGTTCAAATATTTTCATCTTAACATTTTTTAAACTTTACAGGATTTTAAAGGGTCTAACTATATTGAAAATAGTTGTCTCGGCCTTCTCTGCCTGCCCGCTCGGAAGAGAGACAGCACCGTCCTTGCACACAGTTAGGCCCGAAAGATCCAGAAACATGTCTATTCTGAAGGTTCACGCTCGTGAGATTTTCGACTCCCGTGGCAACCCCACTGTGGAGGTTGATCTCTATACCAAGAAAGGTGTTTTCAGGGCTGCAGTGCCTAGTGGTGCTTCCACCGGCATCTATGAGGCCTTGGAGCTGCGTGACAATGACAAAACACGCTACATGGGCAAAGGTGTCTCTAAAGCTGTTGAGCATATCAATAAAACTATTGCACCTGCACTGGTTAACAAGAATGTGAGTGTTCTGGAGCAGGAGAAGATTGACCAGCTGATGTTGGACATGGATGGAACAGAAAACAAATCCAAGTTTGGTGCTAATGCCATCCTGGGAGTGTCCCTGGCTGTGTGCAAGGCTGGTGCAGCAGAGAAGGGCGTGCCTCTGTACCGCCACATCGCTGACCTGGCCGGTAACCCTGAAGTCATCCTCCCAGTCCCTGCTTTCAATGTCATCAACGGAGGTTCTCATGCAGGCAACAAGCTGGCTATGCAGGAGTTCATGATCCTGCCTGTGGGAGCCAGCTGCTTCAAAGAGGCCATGCGCATTGGTGCTGAAGTCTACCACAACCTCAAGAATGTCATCAAGGAGAAATATGGAAAGGATGCCACCAATGTCGGAGATGAGGGTGGCTTTGCTCCAAATATTCTGGAGAACAAAGAAGCCTTAGAGCTGCTGAAGAATGCCATAGCCAAGGCTGGCTACACTGAAAAGATTGTGATTGGCATGGATGTGGCTGCCTCTGAGTTTTACAAAGGTGGAAAGTATGACCTGGACTTCAAGTCACCGGACGACCCTAGCCGCTACATCAGCCCTGACCAACTGGCGGACCTGTACAAGAGCTTTGTCAAAGATTATCCAGTGGTATCCATTGAGGATCCATTTGACCAGGATGACTGGGAGGCATGGAGCAAATTCACCGCCACAACCAGTATTCAGGTTGTGGGCGACGACCTGACTGTTACCAACCCCAAGCGTATTGCTAAGGCTGTGGCCGATAAGGCCTGCAACTGCCTGCTGCTCAAAGTGAACCAGATCGGCTCTGTCACAGAGTCTCTGCAGGCCTGCAAGATGGCTCAGAGCAATGGCTGGGGTGTGATGGTCAGCCACCGCTCTGGAGAGACAGAGGACACTTTTATTGCTGATCTGGTTGTTGGTCTCTGCACCGGACAGATCAAGACAGGAGCACCTTGCCGATCTGAACGTTTGGCCAAGTACAATCAGCTGCTTAGGATTGAAGAGGAACTTGGAGACAAGGCCCGTTTTGCTGGCCAGAACTTCAGGCACCCCATCTGAGCTGACAGTCTTCCTGACTGGGCCCCAGTGTGTTCATTGCTCATAAATAATCCCCACACATATACGCCACACTAGGTTGCCTGCCCCGTACAGGGAGAAGAAAGTGAAAAGAACACCACTTAAATCTAAGGTCCAAGTCTGTGGTCTGTGGCGTATATAAGCAACAGGTGTCTTAGTACACCACAGCTCGGCTCATCCCAAACTCTGCTTAAGCGCCTGAGTAGTTATGTTCCTATGTTTGTGTCTGTATAACTGTGTGAGAGATTTTTGTTGAGCTTTTCGTGAGTTGTAGTGAATACTGCCTCTACTGAATATCTGAGCTACTGTAACTTTAGGGTGGCTCTGTCTCCAGTAGGAGTCAGAGTCAAGTTATGTGCAGTGTGTTCCATTCAAAAAGATCTTGTGTTACTGTAAGCATTGGCACTATATGTATTATTAAACAATACAGTTTCAAATGTTAAAAAAAAAAAGAAAGAAAATAGTTGTCTCTCTTAAGAAGTAGTCCATGTTCACATTCAAGTCTCTCTGGACTCAAGGACTCTGATCCATTTTAACCATTTAAATTTCCAGGTGCATTTTTGGTGACAGTAACCAAATGTCACCAAATGACATTTTGGGACAATCCATTTTAGGTCCATATATTTTTGGAGTATTTTAAAGAGGTCTAGCTATATTGAAAATGGCTGACCGTCTGAAGAAGTTTTAGATTTAACCATTTTTAAAAAGTTTCACAATCTATTTTAGCTCCAGATATTTTTGGAGTAATAGAATATAGCTGACCGTGTGAAGTAGTCGTCCACATTCACAAGAGTTTTTTGTAATTAGGGACGACTTGGATCCATTTTATTTTAATTTCCAGGTGCATTTTAGGTAACAGTGATATCCCAAAAAGGTTTATGTAATCAGTTTTAGAGTTAATGTAAGGACTGTTTCCATGAAACAAATTGTATTTGACTGTCCATCTACAAGAGTGTGACAGTTGTACAAAGATTTGAATGTGTTTGTTCCAGACTGACAACAATCACATCTTTGGGATAGACACCACTTTCTGAGGATATTGTGAAAAAAAAAAAAAAAAGTTTTTGTTTCATTTATAGACAGAACAGCAATTACAGAGAAAATCATAAACCAGGTGAAGATAAATGCAAAAACAGCAGATCCTGTGATTCTACAGGGATTCTACGATGTTCTGTCTCGTGATCTGTTTTAAAGTCACACTGTGGAACATTCCGGGCAGAGCGACGATATATCCATAGAAACAAGTAGGTAATCGACCCCTAACCGAAAAGTTACACAGTGTACGTTTAGGAAATTCTCTTTTTCACCCACATTTTTATGACGAAGACCAGAACTGCAGAGTGTTCTCGTGTTCCAGTGTTCTCGTGTTCCCGAGTACCCGTGTTCTCGTGTACCCGTGTTCTCGTGTACCCGTGTTCTCGTGTACCCGTGTTCTCGTGTGTCCGTGTTTCATGTTCCCGTGTTCTCATGTTCCCAAATACCTGCGTTCTCGTTTTCCCGTGTGTGTCCGTGTTCTCGTGTGCCCGTGTTCTCATGTTCCCGTGTTCTCAATTTCCCAAATACCTGCGTTCTCGTTTTCCCGTGTGTCCGTGTTTGTGTCGTGTTTTCGTTTTCCCGTGTTCTCGTGTGCCCGTGTTCTCGTGTGTTCTCGTGTCCGTGTTCTGTTGCCCGTGTTCTCGTGTTCCCGTGTTCTCGTGTGCCCGTGTACCTGTATACCCGTGTGCTCATGTGCCCGTACCTCTTTGCCAGCCTCGTGCACCATGAAGAGCAGGTTGGTGGAGTCGGAGAGGCTGAAGCTGAATCGGTCTTTGAGGGAGTTGGAGCCGTCGTGGTTGTAGCTGATCCGGTTCTGGTAGATGTCGTCCATGGTGAAGGAGCTGGTCTGGCGGTAGCTCTGGCCGTTGTGCGTTCGCTCGATGGTGCCGTGAGGCGAGGCGCTTGCACCACGGTGAAGACGAGCGACTCCGCCTGGGCACGGACAGAGAAACAGACTTTAAATGGTGTGTTTTGAAACGGACCTATTCTGCAAAATCAACTTTTCAGAGTTTCAGCAGTAGTAGTAGTAATAGTAGTAAGTAATAGTAGTAGTAGTAGTAGTAGAAGTAGTTAGTCCGGTTCCTTATATACTTTTGTGGGAATTTTTGGGGGATTTGCTAACCTATATATTTTTGCAGAGGTTATAGTTTATGGAGTTAGAAAATCAATGTTTGCATTTGCCCAGATGTCTATATGGCGGCCATATTGAATTAAAAGAAAAAAAAAAAAAAAGTGTCCTAAACCCACATTTTAAGGATCAGGGAATCAAATGGTGTTAGTTACAAAGCTGTAAAACTTACCCACATTAACCCTTAGATCAGGAGTGTCAAACTCATTTTGTTCCGTGGGCCGTATCCAACCGACTTTGATCCCAAAGTGTGAGGATCAGAAAACTCATGTCAATAAACCCCAAAAATAACAATAAGTTCAAATATTTGTGCAGAGAAACAAAAATCTATTACAGAAATCTTTTTTAATTGATGAACTCTTTCTTTTACTAAATATTATAATATTATGAACAACCTGAAACTTAAAACCTGAAAAATGTAATTTCAACACAAAGTTTTAACATTAACTTGTACGTAAATAGGAATAAGTAAATGTTTCTTGTAAAATCCTGCTCTCGGTTCCACTTTTCTCATGTTGGACATTTTTCTGATGAGGGTGTCACGGTCAACAGTCAAAACGATCGTCCTTTAAGAGCGTTTGGAAAGAGACAAGTCTTCATTTGTGCTGCTCTGGTGGGAGGGGCCACGTACAGAGACGCTGGAGACGCTGCTGTGATAAACACCACAGAAAAAATAGAATCAAAATATTTTAGTAGAAAATCAGCCGAGGGCCAGATTAAAGGTCTTGGAGGGCCGGATCTGGCCCCCGGGCCGCATGTTTGACACCTGTGGTTTAAATGTTTAGATTTTCCTCTCACATCAATTGACAGTAACACGTTTTTTTCTGAACATTTGAAAGTCAAACTTGAAGAGCAAGTGATTCCTGTTCTTTCTCTTTTCCCTGAGGAGCACTTGTTTCTTGTTCTCTCTCCTCTCACCTGATGAGTTGGATGCGGTGGGGCGAGGAACTTTCAGCAGGACTCCGGCCGTGGTGTCCAAGAAGAAGGAGATGGAGGAGACACTCTCCTGGAACAGGTTTGTGTAAGACGCCAAGTGCTCAAACTTCTGACTGAAGAATTTCACTGACTCAAACATGAATAAAAATGACTTTTACTTTTCAGTCCTGTTCAAAAATCTAGTGGAGTAAAAAGTAGAGATATCTGCTCTCAAGTGTAGAGGTAAAAGTAGAAGTATCCACTGTAAAATGTACTTAAGTACAGATACCTAAATTTTTTACTCAAGTACATTACTTTACTTTTACTTGGTTATGTTCCACCTCTGTTGTGTTCTCTGGTTAAACACAGTTTGGTGAGTGTCTGTGTAACATTCATTTTGTTGAATTTCATTTAAGAACGAAAAACAATATAATGAAAAACAGTTTATTTCATTTTTCCATTTTAGTGTCAAACCAAACAACAGATTTTTCTTATTTCCAATATTTTATTTAAAGTTTATTTCAAATAACACCAATCATAAAACAGTCTCGGTGCCTGTTTTAATGTTGATATTTTATTCTGCTTTATTTGAAGTTCTGCTGCTCAGTGTCGTCCGGGAATTTAGTTTCAACCACTGATTTTATTCTGGTTCTGTGGAGGCAACAGAGAGTTTCTCAGTGTTTCCTGTTTCTCGTTGTGGATCAACAACGACTTTCTAAGAAGTGAAAATAAAACACGTCGCAGTAAAAGAAGAAACATGTTTGTCCACGGAACTGCAACGAATTTTCAGGTGAGACTTTCTGCAGCAGAACTTCAAATAAACCAGAGAGAATCAAATATCAGCACTGAAACAGGCACCAACACCTTTTATGTTGGAAACAGAGGTCGAAATCTGTTTTTTGTTTGATACTAAAACAAAAAAAATGAAATAAACTGTTTTTTACGGAAGTCGAGAGGGGTCACAACAAACGCAAATACCCAACAAATAACAATGCCACAACACATTAAAAAGCCACAACACACCAAAAAAAGCCACAACGGAAGTGACCGCAGGACTCTATTTTAATACAAATGCCACAACACATTAAAAAGCCACAACACATTAGAAAACCACAACATATTAAAAAACCACAACACATTAAAAAAACTCACAACATATTAAAAAGCCACAACAGAAGTGACAGTGGGACTCTGTTGGTCTGTGGACCCGGGGCGGTCTGTGGGCCCGGGGCGGTCTGTGGGCCCGTCTGTGGGCCCGGGGCGGTCTGTGGGTCCGGGGCGGTCTGTGGGCCCGTCTGTGGGCCCGGGCGGTCTGTGGGGCGCTCTGTGGGTCCGGGGCGGTGTGTGGGGCAGTCTGTGGGTCCGGGCCGGTCTGTGGGGCAGTCTGTGGTCCCGGGGCGGTCTGTGGGCCCGGGGCGATCTGTGGGGCAGTCTGTGGGCCCGTCTGTGGGTCCGGGGCGGTCTGTGGGGCAGTCAGTGGGGCGGGGCGGTCTGTGGGGTGGTCTGTGGGGAGGTCTGTGGGCCCGGGGCGATCTGTGGGCGGTCTGTGGGGTGGTCTCTGGGCCCGGGGTGGTCTGTGGCCCGTCTGTGGGGCAGTCAGTGGGGGCGGGCGGTCTGTGGGGTGGTCTGTGGGGGAGGTCTGTGGTCCCGGGCGGTCTGTGGCCCGGGGCGGTCTGTGGGCCGTCTGTGGGGGGAGGTCTGTTGGTCCGGAGGGCGGTCTGTGGGCCGTCTTGGGCCCGGGGCGGTCTGTGGGCCCGGGCGGTCTGTGGGGCCGGGGCGGTCTGTGGGCGCTTCTGTGGGTCCGGGGCGGTGTGTGGGGCAGTCTGTGGGTCCGGGCCGGTCTGTGGCCCGTCTGTGGGTCCGGGGCGGTCTGTGGGGCAGTCAGTGGGGGCGGGCGGTCTGTGGGGCAGTCTGTGGGCCCGTCTGTGGGCCGGTCTGTGGGTCCGGGGCGGTCTGTGGGGCAGTCAGTGGGGGCGGGGCGGTCTGTGGGGTGGTCTGTGGGGAGGTCTGTGGGCCCGGGGCGATCTGTGGGACGGTCTGTGGGGTGTCTCTGGGCCCGGGGCGGTCTGTGGGGCAGTCTGTGGGGGCGGTCTGTGGTCCCGGGGCGGTCTGTGGGGGGGCGGTCTGTGGGGGCGGTCTGTGGTCCCGGGTCCCGGGGGGTCTGTGGGCCCGGGGCGGTCTGTGGGGCGGTCTGTGGGCCCGTCTGTGGGCCCGGGGAGGTCTGTTGGTCCGGGGCGGTCTGTGGGCCCGTCTGTGGGCCCGGGGCGGTCTGTGGGCCCGTCTGTGGGCCCGGGCGGTCTGTGGGCCCGTCTGTGGGCCCGGGGAGGTCTGTTGGTCCGGGAGGTCTGTGGGCCCGGGGCGGTCTGTGGCCCGTCTGTGGGCCCGGGGCGGTCTGTGGGCCGGTCTGTGGGGGGGCGGTCTGTGGGCGGTCTGTGGGCCCGTCTGTGGGTCCGGGGCGGTCTGTGCTCCGGCCGTGGTGTCCAAGAAGAAGGAGATGGAGGAGACACTCTCCTGGAACAGGTTTGTGTAAGACGCCAAGTGCTCAAACTTCTGATTGAAGAATTTCACTGACCCCTCAGCGTCTCCAGTCACCAGACACCTGCAGACAAGAACCAGGTCTGAACCAGGACTGAACCAGGTCTTAACCAGAACTAAACCAGGACTAAACCAGGACTGAACCAGGACCGAACCAGAACTGAACCAGGACCGAACCCGTCTCTCTCACCCGTCTGTGACCTTCATGACGGTGAAGGGCGCCTCCTGCAGGTGGACCGTTTTCATGTTGACAGCTTTTCTTTTTCCGCCAGCGAATCTTTTGAAGGTGCAGACCACGACGTCGCCCCCTGATGTCACCGTCAGGACCTGCGGCTCCTCCAAGTGAAATGCAGACTGCACCAGAGCGCCAGAAGAGGAAGAGGAACCAGCGTCCAACGACTCACCCTGAAGAGACAAGAGAGAGAGACGGGAGGGAGGAGAGAGGGAGAAAAAGAAAAGAGGAGAGAAGAGACGAAGAGAGGGGGTGGGGAGAGAAAGGAAGGGGGGAGAGAGGAGGAGAGGAAAAAGAGAAAGTGGAGAAAGAGTGAGAGCGATAGGGGAGAGAGAAAGTGGAGAGAAAGAGGAGAAAGAGAGAGGAGAAAATGGCGGTCTGTGGGGCCGTCTGTGGGGCCGTCTGTGGGGCCGTCTGTGGGGCCCGTCTGTGGGGCCGTCTGTGGGGCCGTCTGTGGGGCCCGTCTGTGGGGCCGTCTGTGGGGCCGTCTGTGGGCCCGGGGTGCTGCTGGTGTTGGTGGCCTCTCCTGGAACAACACAGGAACAGTACATGAATAACCACAACTACAACTACTACAGCTACAACTACAACTGAAACAACTAGTAGTATTACCAAGATGAAACCAAGACTTAAAAGGACTAAACCAAGATTAAACCAGGACTTAATAAGCTCAACTGGACAACAAGATCAAGAACTGTGAATAAACCGTGACTAAACTGTGACTAAACCGGCAGGTTTAGTCTGGGGCAGGGAGCTCCTGTCAATGTTCTCCTGCTCCAGCTCCTCCCTCACCAGACCAAATGCAGGTCTGTAGTTGACGTAGAGCTTTATACAGTCCTCCAGGTCCAGCTCCATCACATAGTGCCCCTTCTCTGCATGTCTGCTGTACTTCACCTCGTTCTGAAGGTCCTCAATCTGAGAACAAGACCACGACTGAACCACGACTGAACCACGACTGGACCACGACTGGACCACGACTGGACCACGACTGGACCACGACTGGACCACGACTGGACCACGACTGGACCAGGACTGAACCAGGACTGAACCAGGACTGAACAATGTTCGGAATGTTGGCCTCTTCTCTCTCTCTGCCCGGTCTAACTCTCTGGCGAATTTCGGCATCGGTATATTTGGGTTCAAAATGATATCCCATTGGCTCTGTGCTAAAATCAGTTTCTTCATCATCGGTGTCATAATCAGACATGTTGTTGCTGACATTCCGAGCAGTTAAAGTGAAACAGTGATACGTACGGAGAGAAAATAGCGCCAAGCGATTATGAGGTCTGACATTTTAGAGGAGTCCGTACGCAGTGCAAAAGTCCGACATCGCAGTCACGGAAGTCACATAAACGGGAAACGGTCGTTATCTGTTTTTTCCATTCTTCATTTAAACACAAAATCAAAAACTGAAAAAACGAATCGTTATCCATTTTTTAATTTTGGTTTTGGAGACAAATAGCGAAGAAAACTGTTGTTTTTTCGTTTTCTTATTTTTGGTTTTATATTGAAAAACGAATGAACGAATGATACACGGATTTTTAAAGTCGAGGGATTCTAACTCTCTCCTGTGACGGGACACAGACTCTTTGGTTCCTGTCCTTCGCCGCGCCTCAGTCCGTGTGTTCGTCTCACCTGAGGGGTCGTAGGTCACACAGGTCAGCTCCCCCTGGCGTCTGAACTTCCTCCGGGTGATGGTGCGTCGGTCGCGGGTGTCTCAGAGCGTGAGCGCGTCGTCCCTGCTCCCCGTCACCAGCAGGGGGCGTGAGGGGTGGCAGCAGAGAGCGCGGACGGGCTCGGGCTCCTTCTCCAGGATGCTCCGGGTCTCTTTACTCTTTGTGTTCACGTGGAGCACAGACGAGCCGGAGCCGCACACGAGGAAGTTCCTGCACACACGGACCAGAGTTTAGACATTGGACACTTTTATGAATGTGTGAAATGTATGAAATAAATAACCAGCAGAGGGCGCAGGGACTCGAGTAGTGAGAACACGGCTCAGGGTTAGTGAAGAATATTTAGTTGTGCAGAGAAAAGTGAAGCTCATGTTGAAGTGAGTTTGTGAATCGTCCATAATAACGCAGAGGAGGACTGAAAGGAGACCTCGTCCACACAGATCTTCGACCATGTTACAGTAGTTCCTCCTCACTGTCCCTCTGAACGTGTATTTGGACTGATTCATGCCTGTTTAATCTTCACTCCCCTGTATTCAAGACACTGACAGTTTTATTTTCATGTGCTGCGTTCTCTTGTTCTCGGGACTTTCTTTCTGAAGATTTTCACCAGTTTAGGAGTGTAAAGATCCAGCAGTGACATAAACTTTGAGGTCAACGGCATTGTGGTGATTCCTCTGAACTCTGCATTTATCTAAAAGACAGTGAAAGAAAAATGTATTTAAAAACATTTTCTTTTGTTATTTTTTCCCTGCCCCAAGAGCCAAATTATAAAGATATATAGCCTGTAATCTTTGTGGCGTTTCAAACGTCTTACTCTCTCCCTTAAAAAGGTAGGTGTGTTCTGATGTATTTTTGTCAAATTAAAAAATCTGACATTAGAGGAGTTTTGGCCCAGTGTAAAACATGGCCCCTGTAGTAATTTCTTAGTCTGTCATTGTTTACAATCAGGAAGTATGTTCAGGGCAGGTAAACTTTGCGCATGCGTGTTGGCTCACATTTGAGCGCGCAACAAAGCAAGTCAGCTACGGAATACCAGAAGGACAAAACTCTTGCTTTATATTTAAGAGCATTCCGTAATCCCTTGCAAATAGCCTTGAGTAAAGCCAAATATTGAATGTATTTCATGATATTTACACACTGTAAACCTGAACAAGTTAGCAGAACTTAGGCAATAAATTGCCTCAATTATTTTAAGTTGATGAACTTAGAAGTCACAGTTTTCCAGAACTTAAAAGATTTGATGGCTTGCTACCTGTACCTTTTGATAAGAGCTGAATTAAAAGTGCTCGTTTAGCTCAACTCAAATATTTGCAGGTAATGACTCATAGTTTTCTGTTAAGCAACTCAATTATTTTAATTTATTATGACTTACAATTGAGTTTTTTCAAACCACTGGAATACGCTCACAGAACTTTAAAAAATAAAGTACACAATCACATCATTTTATGTTAACCAAACTCAAATGTTTACTTCTTACTAGTGTGTTTTTGCCCGCTCCCTTGCATACTGAAATTAAATAATAAAAATAGTGCTTTTTTGGCCTTATTAACTATTTGTTTTGCATTATGGGTTGGGATCGGGGTCTTGATGTTAATACTAGCTGGCGTGATGTTCTCGTCTCTGCATCGGAGATTGAAGCGTAGGTGGTTGTTGTAGCGGGCGCGCGCCTTTTCCAGCCTCTCCAAATGGCGAAGTGCTTTGACACCTTTTTGTCCAAATCTTCTTCTTATTAAGCCCAATGAAAACATAATGAACATCATTGGCTTAATAATAAATAATAAAAAGTCATGCAGTGTGCTTTCCTGGGTAAGCAGGGCAGAAATTACAATGGAATGGCATATTATCAAAACTATATGAACAAATTCACAGTGACTACTGGGTCTGAAGTGTAGTGCATAGACCAGTCCAAAGACGACCATGAAGGCTTCACCAAGTCTGGGGAGGCTGACCACAACATCACCTTCCACGATGACAGACACTCTCCGAGGGTGGTAATGAACTGGACTTGCGTTATGGTCACTGATGACTGTAAGGAGGCCCACTGCAACACCAAACACTGGCTCATCTACCTTGACCTGAGTGAATGAAAAAGATAATTACAAACTAAGACATGCATCAGAGAACAGACGATGTTGAGTTTTCTTTTAGCACAGCACCCATTTCTCAGTCCCCTTGCTATGACCATAAGTGTACAGCAGCAGCAAGCTGGTTTAAGTTCACTTATTATGGTAAAGCAAGGTAAGCAAAATGGAACATGGCATCTGACAAAACAGTCCAACAGTTCCTCCAACAGTCCAACAGAGGAGAAAGAAAACAGACCATAAATGAAAACTGTATACATAGACGTTAACAAAAGTCTAAACTGTTTTGCATAATACACAGTATGATCTGTTGGTGACTTAAGGAAATAGTGCATTATTAACCTTGTACCATATACCAATTGTACCATGTACTGTGCAGAAATTTGGTGGTCAACATGTAAAATTTACCTATAGCCATTATTTATTTTACAGAAAAGGGCCTTGAGAATTATCACCAACAGTCATTATAGAAAACCTTCCAACCCATTTGTTAAACTTGGTGTTAAAAATATATATTGTTGACTTTTCCTACAACGTTCGATTTTGGCATCTAATTTCAAAAGGTTATAACTTAAGTGATAAGAGATGGAGACTTTCTGTAAATAAGACAAATATTAAGGATGACTGAAAGTTTATGTAGGGATTAAATGTGCCCATCTAATTTGCATATTATGACATCATATGGCTGCAGCCATCTTGGATTATAGAATTTTCATTCTAATGATAAAATGTAGTACTTCTTTGCTCCCAAAATGCTCCTCACCTTGTGTATACTATATTCCACAATACTGAGTGCTCAGATATACAGTGAATAGCAAACAAACTGTAAATCATTACTACTACTAATAACTATTATAATCATAATTGTTTAGACCTGGTTCAGACCTGGTCCTGGTTCAGTCCTTGTTCAACTCTGGACCTGGTTTAGGCCTGGTTTAGACTTGGTTTAGACCTGGTCCTGGTTCCAGGTCTAAACCAGGTCTGTTTAGACCTGGTTCAGACCTGCTTTAGATCTGGTCCTGGTTTGGTCCTGGTTTAGACCTGGTTTAGACCTGGTTTAGACCTGGTTCAGACCTGGTTCAGTCTAATGTTCAGTTCACTGTAATATTATGATACTGTTAATGTCTTTTTATACTTTATGAAACAAAAAAAGAAGACTCACTGTGCAGGTTATGAAAAATCCAGAAACGTCCTCGCGCAGATACACAGGAAGGGCCTGGAGAACAGTAGTGCGCTTGCTGTGAATGTCATGGGCTTCCTATTCAGATAAAAACAGAATAATTGTACAAAGTGAGAAGTTCATTTAAAAGCTAATTTTAAATAGTGCAATCAGAAAATATGTGTGCACCTGCTCACATATTTAATACAGTCATACAAATGACAAAACAAAGTAGATTTGCAAAATTCACAAAGCTCATTTGAATTTTTTACCTGTTCATCGTGGATTTTTAAAATGTTAGCCAGAGCATCTGCTGTCTTCCCAGTTCTCGATGCCTTCTGTCTGAATAAAGCCATGAGTCGAGGAATATGGCGGTCAAGCTCACTGTAGAATGTGCTGGGCATGTTTGATTTGTAATCTGCTGGAACTCTGGATACAGCTACAGTACAAAAATAGGAGGGAAATACAGCAACACTTAAATTACTCATTTTAGGTAAAGCCAGTGCAGGTTTTTATGCAAATGAGTAAGAATCACAATTTTGACTTTAAATGAGTTGATCCATATTACCTCAGATTCTGTTTTCAGAGCAGGACAGAGGTGTAGGCGCGCGTATGGAGCGGTAGAGCACATTGACAAACACAGACCCGGAGCTGCGAGGTTACGCGCGTAAACGTTGACGCGTGCAGTGGGCACAGCGCGTAGGGCACCTATGCACGGTCACCACGTGAATCCGAGCAAAACTACTGTTCGTCCCCGGTGTCTCCGGAATAACCCCGCTACTATGGACGCATAGTTAATCAACAACCGCGCCATTTCTACAAACTACAGTGCTCAACAGCAGCACGGAGAACCCACCGGAGAGAAAGGGAAGAGTGTCCACCGCGGCGCCCCGCTCAGAGCCCAGCGGCGGTCAAGGCAGCTCCGGCGGCTCGGAGCACTAGCTATTCACCGCTCGTCTCACATGTTCTCCCAGGACTTATACCTTTAACTTCACTTAGTGCGCAGAGCAAAATCTTTTCATTTCTTACCTCACCGTGTCAAGTGTGGTATTTACGTTCGCACAAAAGGCGGTCGGGCTAAACTGTAACTAAAATCAAACTTTTCCCTCCTAAGCAAACATGAGGGTATAATCACATATGGTATCAAAAATAAACGGCGATTTTATGGCTTTGACGCCGAAATAATAATTACAATAAGAATAATTAATTAAACAATATTTATTTATTAATTTTTTTTAATCATCTCCAAGTAGATTACTTTACGTGCCTCTGTGCGTACATATAGGACACATTTATAAAGACAAGTCTAAAAGTATATTAAAAAATTACCTTTAATCGCGGGGAAACAGAAGCAGCCGTCGATATGACGAGGTCTCGGTCACGTGGCTGGTGGATGGTCCAGAGGCCCGAGCACGTGGCACGCATGTCTCTTCTGCTGAGTTACTGAGCAGAGTCGAGTGAGGCTGTTGCCAGTGCTGCCCCCTAATGTTGGCGGGTTGACTTGTCACAGCGCAAGCGCAAGACATGCTCAATGAACAAATGTTCATTGGGTCAATTTACTAGATGCAAATTATTGGTGATTTGCATTAGCCAATTAAATGGACATCAATTTTTTAATTTTTTTTTAAATACAAACACAAGATTCAATTCTTATTGTTTAAACTGCACAGGTCAATTTGATTTTCTTAATTAAGCCTATGGTGTTAACAAGGGTCTAAGTGTAATTGAAATTGTATTGTATTTCAGCATGTACTATGTAAATTAAGTTTATTTTTAAATCATCCCTATTTGAAACAATAGAAATAACAGGACTTTATCAATCTCAGCATTTAATTACTTAATTCAGTTTCCCGCTGCCTGATAACGTTTGCGTAGTGACGTCAGACCCGCCGATTAAAGGTAAGTGTTAAGTATGTATGTATGTATGTATGTATTTATTTATTTATTTTTTTTTGTAAGGACTTTTTTACAAAACAGATTTAATATAACTAAAATCATAAATATACGACGTGATGAGCTGAAGTCAAGACATTTAACTAGAGTAACTTCTTAATAAAGTAATAAAACAGCCTACTTTTCCTCTTAATTTAATATATTGTGAATAGAGTGTAACAGGTGTGGTTATTTTTCTCACTTTGAGGAAGTTTACAAGTGATTAAAGACATCCTATTTTAATAATAAACTCAGCCTACTCATAAAAACAAAGTGTTCTTATTATATTAGCATTATAGTCATGGAAGTAACTATAATAACAATAATAAATCTACATATACTATATCAGTGATTCTCAACCACTGTGCCGCGGCACACTAGTGTGCCGTGAGGGATCATCAGGTGTGCCGTGAGAAATTATCCAATATCACTTTTTTAAAAATAAAAATGTATTAATTATTACCTGCAAATATTATGTCATTGTCGAATGTCTGCTGTAGTACAGTGGAGTATATAATGACTGGCAGAGTGATCTAATATTCGTCCGGGTGGCGACAGGCAGCTAATTGCCTCGTTCCTTTAAATCAGGGGTGCTCAATATGTCGATCCTGATCTACCAGTCGATCTCCAAGGTCGTGTGGGTAAATCGTCGTGTCTCGTCTCGGACTCGCGTTTGGACTCGGTCTTGTCTCTCACTCGAGGTCTGACACTCAACAAGTGTGATCATATTTCATTACGGCCGCTGCTGTTGGTAATAAACTTGTAGCGGGTGCAGGAGCGTGTGGGGCGTCTCAGTGCAGCCTGTGCGCTCATTTGAAACCCGCGGAGACTCTACGGCGCATCACAAACACACACGCTCCCTATGCACGGCTCGTCTGCGACAGCGTGTGCCCTCGTGTACCAGCGTGCATCACAGGGCAGGTTCAACTTCCTAAACATCCTACCTGTCCATCTGCCTCACGTCAGCACGCCGCCCCTCGCCTTTTCACGCTCTCGCTCCTTCCTGCGTACAGCCAACACAAGCCCCTCCCACAGTGCGGCTGATTAGAAGAGCAAGACCAAACGTGAAGCAAAAACCAGTCTAAATTTGTGTTCCAGTGTTGGCACAAAGCAGGTCTACAGCATAGAGCGGATCTACAGAACAGACCTACTGCCACATTTGGCTGAAGTTTGTCTAACAAAAGTGACAAATGCATCTGTGTTTGTCACGATGTGCGTTTGGTTTGGTAAATGTGCAGAGGCTGGTAAATATCACTGCAAAACCAGAAAAGAATGAAACTCCAGTTTGGAACTTTAAAAAACAGGTTTAAAAATCTTCCTTCACTTTTTTCACAGTTTTGTGTAAAGTGCCAGAGGAAGTTCTCTTAAAGAAGAGGTTCTCAAACTGTGGGTGAGGGTCCAAAAAAGGGGCACAGAGTGTTTCACTGCAGTTTGTTTGGCTTTGTATTAGGTAGATCTTTATGACTTGGTCATTTTGTAAGTAGATCGCATGATGAAAAAGTGTGAGCACCCCTGCTTTAAAAGAATTAGTAACGCATGTGCATGGTGACAGTCATGGAAAAGTTTTTAAAATGGACGAAGGCGAACTCCGAACTGGGCCCTGGACAAGATTCTGACCCAGAAGAAGAGCTTTTCAAGCTTAACTGCTATAAAAACTAAAAACAGAGAGAGACAGAGCTGTTGATGAAGAGCTTTGTGTGGGTCTTTCTTCTATTCCTGCCAGGATATCAGCTTTATTCATCTAAACAGGCGCAGGTAAGTAGAAATTAATGTAGAAAGTATATTGTAATTAAATATACTGTTTAGTGTCATTTTGTAACATTTTGGTTAGTGGTGTGCCGTAAGATTTTTGCAATTTAAAAAACGTGCCGTGGCTCAAAAAAGGTTGAAAAACACTGGGTTAGGCAGTCGTGTGCGTCTGGGAGAACTGGACAAAAGGGTCTATCTGAGTGACATGAACACCCTACCCCCCCATGTCTCAACAACCTACAATTAGGCCACAAAGAACACAGTCACGGGGCAGGGCCCAGGAAACCAGAGACCGGCAGCACCAGGAAGCTCTGGCGGGTTAGAATAATTGTTAAACACTAACTGCACTATTCGTCCTGGTCTGGCCTTTGCACTTGGCGACATTCCAGTGAAACGTCTAAGATGGACTTTTACTTTTATCTTTTTTTGATGTGAGGCGGTGTCCTGTTTTTTTTATTTTATTTTATCTGTGAGCAGTACTGGACCTCAGATCACTTCTGCTTTAACTAAATGTTTTGGTTTAATCTTTCCCAAACAGTAAGAGTAAACAGTGTAGTGTTGTTTTTCTGACATAATGGTGGGAGTGAGGCGGCTGTGTTTAACAGACTGATAGACGAGAAGAGACGAGCCAAAAAAACTGCACTCAAGTAAAAGTACAAAGCAGTAGTCCAATAAATGACTGAAATAAGAATAAGGAAACTACCTACTCGAGTAACTGGACGAGTAACATCTGATTTAGAATTTGTGTCATATATTTGTGTACGTTTATCTAAATGGAAGCACAAAAAGATTCAAATAAAGCACAAACACAAGCTGCCGGACAAAATGAGACAAACTAAATCATGTTTGAAGGAGTGAGGCAAGAAACACAAATCTTAAAAGTTTTTGTCACTTGTAGACAGGAACCAAAACTGGTGTCTGAAAACTACTCGAGTAAAAGTTACTCAAGTAAAAGTAACTGTAGCTGGTCTGCTGATAGGAGCCCGGAGCCTTTAAAAACATGGAGACGACGGAGAGAGACGTGACAGACTCCACGTCCACGCTGCAGGTAAGATTCACCATCACACTTTGATATGAATCATTTACACATTTCTGTGTTTTTTATTTAAAATTTCCTTTCAACAAATTTAAGAGTTTATCTAAAAAAAAAACCTTTGTAATTCACTTTCTTGTAATAAATGGGTATTTTACATATACTCATGTTTAATTTAGTAACACTTTTAACATATTTTACTCAGCTATTTTTTATTTAATAGAGACAATTAGTGAACATCTGTAATTACCGTGTAAAAATAAGACTTATATTAAAAGTTAATTTCCATCTTTTGTCTCTTTGTTGGCAGGTGACACAATACTACTTCTACTAAAATATTCATGTACATGTAACATAGTACATGTAACACTAAAAAACTCATTTCAAAAATATATAAAGCCCTACAGATTGACTCAGATGACACAATAACAATATGGGCATTAAAGACAAATGGATAAAAGAAAGAAATATTAGAATATTAGAGGAAAACTGGGAGAAATCATTTAAAGACACAGTGTTTCATGGAGAGAGTTTAAACGGAAATCCAAGATGCAATATTTAATTGTCCCAACACAGGGAACAAAATACAGCACAAAATCTGACAAATGCTGGAGGGACACACACGCATATTATGGGACTGTCCCTTAAAGGTTGTATGGAGGATTTTTTTTTTTTTTGTCATTGTTTTAATTATGATGAAAAAAAGAGAATAAAAATTCATCAACTCTGGACGTGGTGGGGCTAAACATTTGCCAATAGATAACGACACTGCCTCGTTATCTGTGAGCTGACAGGCTGTCAATCAAACTCCCTACGTTTCTAGCGTAACTGACTTGTCTGCGCCGCCGTTACGTGGTTTACGTACGACTGTCACACAGTCCACAGACGCAAGACGCACAGACGCTGTTTACTCCACCAACGCAACAGTTCTTAGCGGCTTTTTTTGACCTATATCTTCCTCGCAGTTCGCACAAAGTTTGTTGCAATGGCGACAAGAATCCAGGAGCAGTTCGCCGCAAAAGAAAGTCCGTTTTTTGAGGTCGCTGAAAGAAGAAGACAAGGGGAAAAGCAGCGAAGCCAAACTAAGGTGATTCTTGAAGATTCATTCCAGCGATGGTGCGACTGAAGCAGACGCAGGGTCTAAAGACTGAACCACTGGTCCACAAATTACTCCTGGACAGGAAACTTCTGCTTATTATGAAAACGTACTTTATTTCCAAGAGTTAGACAAACGTTTTTCAGGACACGAATGTGATATCCTATGTCTGAAAACGTAATTTTCAAGGCAAAGAAAGAGTCCGCTTGCTGCTGCGTGTTGTAGTAGTAGCTAGTTCATTCGCACGGAATCTCTGCACCCCTCTCCTCCTCTCTCCTCTCCTCTCTCCTCTCTCCTCTCCTCACTCCTCGCTCCGTTCTTCTCCCTGCTCCTCACTTCTCGTCCGCGCACGAAATATCCGCGCCCCCCCTCCCCCCGCTCCTCACTTCTCCGTCTTGTCTAACCAACACTGTAGTTAGTTGTTTACAAGTCATGTGCAGCACCGGCTGTAAACAAACCTGTTTCTGGCGTAAAGAGGAGGAGGTGTTTCTACGTAGGAGCTGTGGGGGAGGGGGGGTTTCACGCATGCGCAACATTTGAAAAAGGACAAACAGTCGCTGGATTTCTCCGTTCCTTGGAAAATCCTCTATACAACCTTTAATCAGAGACTATTGGAGCAATATAAAAAAGAAAATTGAAAGTATTTGTAAAGAAAAACTAAATTTACATCTTCAGTTATTTATATTGAGTATTGTACCAACCACTATGTCTTCAAAAAATAGGAAAATTATTTTAATATTAAGTACAATAGCAAAAAAAAAAACACAAACTCCTACTAAAGCAAACTGGTGGGAAAGAGTTAAAGATGTGATGGAAATGGAAAAAGTAAAAGCAAGACTGTGATTTAAAATGAAGGAATTTGAGGAGTTCTGTACGATGGAGTTTAAGGGTCAGATAAAAAAAAAACATGCTGGTGCTACGAGAATAAAGTCATAATATTTCGACATTAAAGTCATAATATTATGAGAATAAAGTCGTAATTTTACAGGAATAAAGTCGAAGTTAAAATAAAGTCGTAATATTATGAGAATAAAGTTATAATATTACGAGAATGAAGTCCGTAATAAAATCAAAGTCAAAGTGAAAAATGCGGCAGGAGAAGAAGATTATTTTTCAATATAAAACCAAAAATTAGAAAACGAACAACAATTTTCTTTATTATTTGCGCATCTGGAGTAAACCAGGACTAAACCAGGACTAAACCAGGACTAAACCAGGACTAAACCAGGACTGAACCAGGACTGAACCAGGACTGAACCAGGACTAAACCAGGGACTAAACCAGGACTAAACCAGGACTAAACCAGGACTCAGGAAACCAGGACTAAACCAGGACTGAACCAGGACTGAACCAGGACTAAACCAGGACTGAACCAGGACTGAACCAGGACTGAACCAGGACTGAACCAGGACTGAACCAGGACTAAACCAGGACTGAAAACCAGGACTAAACAAGGACTAAACCAGGACTAAACCAGGAACCAGGACTAAACCAGGACTGAACCAGGACTGAACCAGGACTAAACCAGGACTGAACCAGGACTGAACCAGGACTAAACCAGGACTGAACCAGGACTGAACCAGGACTAAACCAAGACTAAACCAGGGCTAAACGAGGTCCGAGACCAGACCGGGACTGAGACCAGGACTTAGACAAGGACTGAGTCAAAGACCAAGACTGAGACCGGGATCAGACAAGAACTGAGACCAGGACTGAGACCGGGAACAGGACCAGGACTGAAAACGGTTTAGTCCTGGTTTAGTCCTGATTCGGTCCTGGTTCAGTCGAATGAACGAATGATACATGGATTCTTCTCCTTTTACAAAATGCTCCAAATTCTCCATTCTCCACTCAGACTCCGATATTCTCATAAAATTACCACTTTATTTTGACTACGACTTTAATCTCATAAAATTACTACTTTATTCTTGTAAGTTTATGACTTTATTCTTGTAAAATCACGACTTTATTCTCGTAGTACCAGCATTTTATTATTTTTTTATCTGACCCTTATACTGCGTCGTCGTTCTGGGCACCAGTAAAACAAGAAAAAAGATCATGTGTATCTTGCCTTTGGTGTGTGTGTGTGTATGTGTGTGTGTGTGTGTGAGCGAGTGAATATGTATGAATGTGGATGTGCCTGTTTGTTAAATCGTAATTAATATTATTTTTATTTATTTATTTTGGTAAAAAAAAAAGAAAAAAAAGATTCACGTGAACAAGACAAAATCATGACTTGAAATTTGAGTTTATTGATCTTTACATTGATTGTGAATGTTTTAATGTTTATGCAGCTATTTGTTTTACTTTCTACACTTTTCTACACACATTCACTTTTTATACTAAACTGTCAATCATAACCAAACCATGAATAACCAGATTCTAAATTAAACGCTGTGTTGTACCTTAGGGTCTTTTGTACAGACGCTTGACAGTTTCGGCTGCTCAGATTTTAGTCTCGTCTTTCTACGACAGCAACATCTGGAGTCTGACTTCTTCAGAGCTGCAGAGAGTGTGAGAGAGGTGTGTGCTCCCTCGTCCACATTTACAGTGTGGCGGGTGCGTTTTTGGATCTCAGTGGCCTCCCTGATCCAACGATGGTTCTTAATGCGTCTGTAGAACCTAAAGTCTAATTATATCAGAAGAACTAATGAACCTGATCAGACTCTTAAGCAAAGTGAGGACACAACAAGATCTTTGAGTCTCTGCCAGACAGTGTCAGTCTGACCGTTTCACATCACACACGAGGAGAGATAATGAGCTTTACACACATGTTCTGTTCACACCAGCAGGTTCTGAGTAAATCAAAATATTATCAAAGTATTATACTGTTTAAGGCTCTAAATGAACATGTTAAATGAGCAGCACCACTGAAGACCTCATCCCCCCTTGACCCTCCTACTCAAAATCTCAGCTGCTGCTCCTGTGCCTCATGTATCTTCATCTCTTCTTCTCTCTCCTCCTCAGTCATGATCTCCTCTTCCTCCCTGCTCCTCCTGCTCGTTGGGGCGTCTCTGTCCTTGGCACAGGTGAGGGTCTTTGACCTGCGTGCCAGCAGGCTGCCCGCGTTACTGGCCACCACAGACGGCTACGTCAAGGTGTACGTCGGCTCTAAGATGCTGGGGGAGACCTCGGTGAGATATGATGATGTTAACCCCTGGTGGAAGGAAGAGTTCAGCTACTTCAACGCCCTGGAGAACGACGAGCTCAAACTGGAGGTGTACGATAAAGACGTCATGTTTGACGACCTGCTGGGAACGTGCAAGTGCCAGCTCCAAGCGGGAACGTATGAGCGTGACTGCTCCCTGAGCAGAGGAGGAACACTCTACTACTCCTACACACTCACTCCTGTACGTCAATAAACTAACATCGTTCAACGAAAGACTGGAGTTTTTATTCAAACCTGAGGTAGTCTGGGTTTTACAAAGCCCCACAAGGGCTGTGGGGTGAGGGTTTCAATAAACATAATCCAGAGAAATTATCACGTGATCCCAATAAATGATCACAAGATAAAAAGTATCTCATGATCCTGTGAAAGTTTCTTGTGTTGAATGATGAGGTGCAGGGAAGCAGAGAGCATCAAAACTGAGTCTCTGTCCTGTTCCTGACATTTCAATTGATTCGCTGACACTCATATATATTTTAACCTTATTTTGTTGTTGTCTGTTTTCTTTGAAATTGGTCAGAGGCACCATCAAAATTTCAGAAATTCATTTTGGTTTAGTCGGCTATTGGCTGAAATCCCTTGGCTTTTAATGTCACGTATACAGTTGATTAGGCCGGGAGCCGGGTCCACCCCTCAGGATGTTTTTTGCTCCTTTTTTTCACTATTATTTCCTGTTCTCTTATATCTTGGGCCATCACGAGTTGATAGGACCAACCCCAACTCAGCCCCGTTTGGTCTCAGGGCCCAAAAAACACACTTTTTAAAAAAAGCTATTTGTGCAGTGATGTAACTGTAAATATTAAGGTACTGAAACTGCAGACATGGTCAAATAACCCTAAAATGTTGCACATGACACATGGGGGAAACTAGCAGAAAAATATTTTGGGGCTACATGTCGCTACATTCATGTCGTTTTAAAAAGCATGACGATATCAAGTAATCCAAAGTATTCAGATTACGTTACTCACTTTAAGTAATTTAAGTGCGGCGCCTCTTGTACCAACCAAAGTCTGATCAACTAAAGATTCCATGACTCCCTGCAGTACTTCCACAACCCCACTAGAGGTCGCTGCCGCTCTGTTGAAGACCTCTGCACTAGACCACATTCTCCTGAAATACAATGAAAACAATTACATTAAACGTAAAGACATTTCAGTCAGAATCACACGAGCCACCACCAGGAGACGACCTTTGGTCAGAATGTTTTATCTGTACAAGGTGGAAATCTGTGGAACAGTTTTCCACTGACCCTGAAAGAAAGCCCCACATACACCTCTTTTAAAGCTCAAACGAAAACTTGGTTATGGTCAAACCAAACATGTCACATGTATAACTGCACTGTGATTTAGTAGTAGTAGTTTTTCTATGGACTGAAATGGAGTATGCAACTATGGGAACTGTGCAGTGAATGAACTGTGTAATGAGTGGAGTGTGTATTTTAGTGTCTGGCCCCTGTGACCCCAGCCCTTGGGACAACATTAACATTATTCATTAACATGCTCTGTCCCAATCAAATAAATAAATAAATAAATAAATAAATAAATCTAACCTGGACTTTTACTTTTATCTTTTTGTGGTGTGAGACGGTGTCCTGTTTTTTTTATTTTATTTTATCTGTGAGCAGTACTGGACCTCAGATCACTTCTGCTTTAACTAAATGTTTTGGTTTAATCTTTCCCAAACAGTAAGAGTAAACAGTGTAGTGTTGTTTTTCTGACATAATGGTGGGAGTGAGGCGGCTGTGTTTAACAGACTGATAGACGAGAAGAGACGAGCCAAAAAAACTGTACTCAAGTAAAAGTACAAAGCAGTAGTCCAATAAATGACTGAAATAAGAATAAGGAAACTACCTACTCGAGTAACTGGACGAGTAACATCTGATTTAGAATTTGTGTAATATATTTGTGTACGTTTATCTAAATGGAAGCACAAAAAGATTCAAATAAAGCACAAACACAAGCTGCCGGACAAAATGAGACAAACTAAATCATGTTTGAAGGAGTGAGGCAAGAAACACAAATCTTAAAAGTTTTTGTCACTTGTAGACAGGAACCAAAACTGGTGTCTGAAAACTACTCGAGTAAAAGTTACTCAAGTAAAAGTAACTGTAGCTGGTCTGCTGATAGGAGCCCGGAGCCTTTAAAAACATGGAGACGACGGAGAGAGACGTGACAGACTCCACGTCCACGCTGCAGGTAAGATTCACCATCACACTTTGATCATGACTCATTTACACATTTCTGTTTTTTATTTAAAATTTCCTTTTATTTCCATTTCTAAGAGTTTATCTAAAAAAAAACAACAACAAAACAAAAAAAAACAGGTCTAAACCAGAACTAAACTAGTACTAAAACCAAGACTAAACCAGGACTAAAACAGGACTAAATTAGGACTAAAACCAAGACTAAAACAGGACTAAACCAGAACTAAACCAGGAATAAATCAGGTCTAAACCAGGACTAAACTAGGATTAAACCCAGGACTAAACCAGGACTAAAACAGGACTAAACTAGGACTAAAACCAAGACTAAAACAGGACTAAACCCAGAACTAAACCAGGAATAAATCAGGTCTAAACCAGGACTAAACTAGGATTAAACCCAGGACTAAACCAGGTCTAAACCAGGACTAAACCAGGTCTAAATCATGCTGCATGGACCGTGTCTCCTCGTTTTCTATCAATAATATTTTTAATTTGGTTCAGTAAAATCTGGACTTTTTTATTTTCTTTGATCAGATAAAACTTCTTATGTGAAGATTTCCTCGTCTTTGTTTCTCTACAGTAAATCAAGTAATCCAAAGTAATCAGATTACATTACTCACTTTAAGTCATTTAATGGATTATGTTACAAACTACATTTTGGTGTGTGTAATCTGTAATCTGTAGGGGATTACATTTTAAAAGTCACCTTCCCAACACTGTGTCAGACTTTAGACTCTCATGTACAGACGTTGTTTATTTCAAACTTTGACAGTTTCGGCTGCTCGGGTTTTAGTCTTGTCCTTGTACGACAGCACCATCTGGAGTCCGACTTCTTCAGAGCTGTTCTCCAGTCCAAGTCTAAACCCAGGTCCAAACCAGGTCTAAACCAGGACTAAACCAAGACTAAGACAGCACCATCTGGAGTCCGACTTCTTCAGAGCTGTTCTCCAGGTGTCGGAGAGAAAGTTCTACGCTCCCTCGTCCAGATTTTTGGATCTCAGTGTCCTCCCCGAACTAGGATTAAAACCAGGTCCAAACCAGGTCTAAACTAGGACTAAACTAGGATTAAAACCTTCCAGATTTTTGGATCTCAGTGTCCTCCCTGATCCAACCATGGCACACGTTTCTCTCTGTGTCAGATCTAAACCAGGTCTAAAATCAGGTCTAAACCAGGTCCAAACCAGGTCTAAACCAGGTCTAAACTAGGACTAAACTAGGACTAAACCAGGACTAAAACCAGGCCTAAACCAGGTCTAAACTAGGACAAAACCAGGACTAAAACCAGGCCTAAACCAAGTCTAAACTAGGACTAAAACCAGGTCCAAACCAGGTCTAAACTAGGACTAAACTAGGACTAAACCAGGACTAAAACCAGGCCTAAACCAGGTCTAAACTAGGACTAAAACCAGGTCTAAAGCAGGTCTAAACTAGGACTAAACCAGGCCTAAAACCAGGCCTAAACCAGGTCTAAACTAGGACTAAACTAGGATTAAAACCAGGTCTAAACCAAGTCTAAACCCAGGTCCAAACCAGGTCTAAACTAGGACTAAACTAGGATTAAAACCAGGTCTAAACCAAGTCTAAACCTAGGTCCAAACCAGGTCTAAACTAGGACTAAAACCAGGTCTAAACCAGGTCTAAACTAGGACTAAACTAGGATTAAAACCAGGCCTAAACCAGGTCTAAACTAGGACTAAAACCAGGTCTAAACCAAGTCTAAACCTAGGTCCAAACCAGGTCCAAACCAGGTCTAAACTAGGACAAAACTAGGACTAAAACCAGGCCTAAACCAAGTCTAAACCCAGGTCCAAACCAGGTCTAAACTAGGACTAAAACCAGGCCTAAACCAAGTCTAAACCCAGGTCCAAACCAGGTCTAAACTAGGACTAAACTAGGACTAAAACCAGGTCTAAACCAGGTCTAAACTAGGACTAAACTAGGACTAAAACCAAGTCTAAACCTAGGTCCAAACCAGGTCTAAACTAGGACTAAAACCAGGTCTAAACCAGGTCTAAACTAGGACTAAACTAGGATTAAAACCAGGCCTAAACCAGGTCTAAACTAGGACTAAAACCAGGTCTAAACCAAGTCTAAACCTAGGTCCAAACCAGGTCCAAACCAGGTCTAAACCAGGTCTAAACTAGGACTAAAACCAGGTCTAAACCAAGTCTAAACCAGGTCCAAACAGGTCCAAACCAGGTCTAAACTAGGACTAAACTAGGACTAAAACCAGGTCTAAACCAGGTCTAAACTAGGACTAAACTAGGATTAAAACCAGGCCTAAACCAGGTCTAAACTAGGACTAAAACCAGGTCTAAACCAGGTCTAAACCAGGTCCAAACCAGGTCTAAACTAGGACTAGGACTAAAACCAGGACTAAACCAAGTCTAAACCCAGGTCCAAACCAGGTCTAAACTAGGACTAAAACCAGGTCTAAACCAAGTCTAAACCCAGGTCCAAACCAGGTCTAAACTAGGACTAAACTAGGACTAAAACCAGGTCTAAACCAGGTCTAAACTAAACCAGGACTAAACTAGGAACTAAAAACCTAAAAAGTCTAAACCCTAGGTCCAAACCAGGTCTAAACTAGGACTAAAACCAGGTCTAAACCAGGTCTAAACTAGGACTAAACTAGGATTAAAACCAGGCCTAAACCAGGTCTAAACTAGGACTAAAACCAGGTCTAAACCAAGGTCTAAACCTAAAACCAGGTCCAAACCAGGTCTAAACTAGGACTAAAACCAGTCTAAACCAAGTCTAAACCCAGGTCCAAACCAGGTCTAAACTAGGACTAAACTAGGACTAAAACCAGGTCCTAAACCAGGTCTAAACTAGGACTAAACTAGGACTAAAACCAGGCCTAAACCAGGTCTAAACTAGGACTAAACTAGGACTAAACCAGGTCTAAACCAGGTCTAAACCAGGTCTAAACTAGGACTAAACTAGGACTAAAACCAGGTCTAAACCCAGGTCCAAACCAGGTCTAAACTAGGACTAAACCAGGACTAAAACCAGGTCTAAACCAGGACTAAAACCAGGACTAAACCAGGACTAAACCAAGTCTAAAACTATGTCTCAAACAGGATTTAACAGGACTAAATCCTGCTGTGTGGACGTGTTTCTTCTTCTTCTATCAATAATATTTTTAATTTGGTTCAGTAAAATCTGGACTTTTTATTTTCTTTTAACAGACAAAACTTCTTATGTGAAGATTTCCTCGTCTTTGTTTCTCTACAGCAAATCAAGTAATCCAAAGTAATCAGATTACATTACTCACTTTTAGTAATTTAATGGATTACATTACAAACATTTTGGTGTGTGTAATCTGTAATCTGTAGGGGATTACATTTTAAAAGTAAACTTCCCAACACTGCACGTACATCAAGTTTTATTTACAAGTAGTTCACAGGTTTTACACCCCCCCCCCTTTTTTTTTGTTGGTATTATTATCATTATTTACTTATTTATTTATTTTATTTATTTATTATTTATTTATTTATTTATTTATTTATTATTATTATTATTATTATTATTATTATTATTATTTTTTATTATTTATTTTTTTTTTTTTGTATGTGTGTTGTGTTGGGTATTCAATCCCTTAAATTTGACAAATTATAAATTCAAAAAAATAATTTAAAAAATACAGTTCTGAAGAAGTCAGACAGCAGACGCTCTCCTCCTATTTGCTTCTGCTCCAAGTAGAAAAACAAAGTCAAATCTGTTCAAATCAGCTGAGCCACAGTAACATCACGTGACAGTGAGGAAGCAGCAGCTGAAACTGTCAGTAGAAAATAAATACGAGGTCTGTAGAACCTAAAGTCTAAATATATCAGAAGAACTAATGAAGCTGATCAGACGTTTGAGCAAAGTGACGACACAACACGATCTTTGAGTCTCTGCCAGACAGTCTGAGCTGAGAGATAATGAGCTTTACACACATGTTCTGTTCACACCAGCGGCTTCTGAGTCACACAGTCAAACAACGAAAGACGTGACCGACATTGCAGTGTGATATTATTTTGAATTAGGTTTGGGCATTCGATGAAATTTTCTTAATCGATCGTCGGAAGAATTAACGATCGATTATCGATTAATCATTAACGTTTTTATATTAAAATTATCATGATTATTATTACTATCTGCACTTCATTATTTTTCTCCAAAACCAAAATGAAAAAAAAAAAAGGATAATGATTAGTTTTTCAGTTTTCCATTTTCGATTTTGTGTTTAAATGATGGATAATGTGACTTCTGTGACTGAGATGTCGGACTTTTGCAATGCATACGGACTGAACCAGGACTGATCCAGGTCTGGGACCATACCGGGACCAGACCAGGACCAGAGCGGGACTGAGACCGAGACCAGACCGGGACCAGACCGGGACCAGACCGGGACCAGACCGGGACCAGAGCGGGACCAGAGCGGGACCAGACCGGGACCAGACCGGGACCAGAGCGGGACCAGAGCGGGACTAGGGTGGACTCCGAGCTTTGACTCAAAGCCTCCGTGGCTGAGGTCCTGCTGTGGGCTCTGAACCTCTGGTCTGGTCCCCGTCTGGTCCTGGACCTGGATCAGTCCTGGTTCACTCCGGCATCACAGTCATGGAGGTCACGTAAACGAAAAACGAATTGTTATCCATCTTTTCATTTTGGTTTTGGAGAAAACTAATGAAGAAAACAATTGTTTTTTTTGTTATTTTATTTTTGGTTTTATATTGAAAAACGAATGACCCAGGATTTCAGTCATTAAAATATCATTTACAGGAGCAAAGGGGTGAAAATCAGACTGGGGTCAGCTGAAGCTGCAGTCTGAACGTAGACAAAATCTCAGGTGCTGCTCCTGTGCCTCCTGCATCTTCACCTCTCCTCCTTCTCTCTCCTCCTCAGTCATGATCTCCTCTTCCTCCCTGCTCCTCCTCCTCGTCGGGGCGTCTCTGTCCTTGGCACAGGTGAGGGTTTTCGACCTGCGTGCCAGTAAACTGCCCTCGTTGGTGCTCACCACCGACGGCTACGTCAAGGTGTACGTCGGCTCCAAGCTGCTGGGGCAGACGTCGGTGAGATACAACGACGCAAACCCCTGGTGGAAGGAAGAGTTCAACTACTTCAACGCCCTGGAGAACGACGAGCTCAAACTGGAGGTGCACGATAAAGACGTCATGTTCGACGACCTGCTGGGAACGTGCAGACGCCTGCTCCAAGTGGGAACGTACGAACACGACTGTTTCCTGGAGAAGGGAGGGACGCTGCACTACTCCTACACACTCAGTCCTGTACGCCGGGAATAATGCTCAATAAACTTAAAGTGTCAAGGCAAGACTGGAGTTTTTATTTAGACCTGGGGAAGTGTTTGTAGCATATATCAGATTCTACAGGTTTTTCACTCTCGTGCTTAATCAAGCCTCATAAATATTTAAATAACAAACACAAACTGAAATAATCTACAGCTACATATAATCAGGTCGTCTTTACTGCAGTTTGTTGTTTTGTTAGATTCAAAGTTTTAATAGTTAAAGTCTTAGCATTGACCAGAGGTGGGGACTTGCAAGATGTGACTTGGACTCAAGTCAAGCTTGAGTCACTAGTTTTAGGATTTGAGACTTGACTTGATAAAATGGACTAAGACTTGGAACTCGACTTGGACTTGACTCAGACTTAAGGCCTGTGACTTGAGAAGCTCTATTACATCTGAAATTGTTCTATTCTGACTGTAATGATTCGCTCTCAGATCCTGCCAAGACATTTAAAAAGGAAAAAAAAAACATTTCTACAACTCTTACATTCTCTATAAATACTCATATATAAATGTACTATGACTTTATAAGTACAATTTATCTGAAAAGTCATATAAGTTTAGGGTGACCAAACGTTTTCCCTGGACACGTCTATTTTTCACATCCTGTTCTGAGATGGAAATGTCCAGGTTTTCATTTCCTTTCATTGGGGTCGTTAAACTGAGCGTCTCTCGTAGCGTCTGTGACTCAGAAGGAGCGAGACACAAACAGTCGATCAGTCTGCAACATGTTGAAGCTCAAATGCACATTTAACAATGACTTGAACAAGAAAATCCTGCTCGAGACAAGTAAGAAGTCATGTGCACAGTGTGTGAAGCGGGCACAGCTCGGCGAGGTGAGAGTAACTCAATGTCGAGGCCCCGCCCCCCGACCCCCGATAAGGTGTCCTGGTTTTCACAAACGAAAATATGGTCACCCAAATAAATTGCAAAACTTGAAATGACTTGAAGCTCAAAGCAGACGACTTGGACTTGACTTGGACTTAGGGGCCAGTGACTCGTGATTTGACTTGGACTTGTCTGTATTTGACTTGGGACTTGACTCGAACTTGTGGTCAAAGACTTGAGATTTACTTGAGACTTGCAAAACAATGACTTGGTCCCACCTGGTATTGACACACACTCTAAAAACAGAAGTGTCCCTGTTTAACATCCCAGTCACTGCTGAATGTCAGGATTTATGTATTTTACAGATTTTACCACGACAAAAGCCTCAGAGTTTACACTGGAGAGGACATGACTGCACCGACTGTCCCTCTGACCTGAGGTGCAGTTGTGCTCAGGTCCTTTTATGTCATTATGCAGATATAAATGTGGGAAGAAGAAGGTATCTCTTCGTTCTCTATTTATACCCAGACTGGCACCACCTAGTGCCTTTGCTCTATTTAACTTCTCTCCAGTGACTTGGTCAGGAATCAAAATACACTAGACGATTTGCAAGAACCCTGGACGTTGTGGAACGAGCACCGACCAATCAGCTGTGAGCTGTGAAGTCATGACGTCAAACCCGTGTGTCTCTTTTGTGAAACAACACAACAGTAAACAAAACGTCGAGATGCAGATGAAGACAGACGTTCTGTGTCGGCAACGATTCCCCAGATTGAGGATTTAAAGCCGGAACAAAGAGAATGTTTGGTGAATTTTATCAAGGGGAAGACGTCATTGTTCTTCTGTCCTAGTTTAGACCTGGTTTAGACCTGGGTTAGTTCCAAGTTTAGTCCTGATTAAACCTGGGTTAGTCCTGATTTAGTTCTGGTTTTAATATGGTTTAGACCTGGTTTAGATCTCATTTCTTGTCCTGGTTTAGATTAGATTGGGTTCTGCTTTAGTCCCAGTGTAGTTCTGTTTTACATAAGGTTTAGTCTTGGTTGGTTTAGTCCTGATTTAAACCTTATTTAAATCTGGTTTCTCATCCTGATGTAGATATGGTTTAGTCCTGGTTTAGACTTGGTCTAAATCTGGTCCAGATCTCAGAAGCTCAGCAGGTCTGAGCTTGAGTCTGGTTCTGGTCAGGACTTGGATGGAGACCACTGGGAACTCCAGATGCCACGGGGCCAGTGCCAGTGCAAAAACTGTCACTGTGTCTTTAAGCAAGACACACAGAAGGAGGGAGTAAAGCTGAGGGAGGCTTTAGGAGTTTAGATCCTCTCTCGTCGCTTTGTCTCCTCTGTGGGTGAGACTTCTTCACCCACCTCCTGCAGAATCGAGGAGCAGGACATGAAGAAAGAGAAATGGGACGCGGCCGTAGAGCTGCTAAACCGGACAGAGCCTGGACGACAGGACAGGAGGAGGGGCGGGTCCCGGAGGTATGGGAACAGCGTGATTGGTCAAACCTGCATCCACACTTCAAGCTCCGCCCCCGCAGATCGACGTTTGTATCAAAAACTCTTCGCTGTAATCGGGCGAGTCTTTTGTGATGTCACCATGTACCTGACGCTACAGTCAACAACACTAATCGTTTCAGAGAACTGTCACTCTGTGGAACATTTTACTTACCATGGCGTCTGAAAACTACTCTAAGAAATACAGGTTTATGAAAAAGGTACTGAAGTAAAAGTACGTGAGTAAAAGTACCTGGTGTAGTACCTCCTCTGCTGATAGGAGCCTTTAAAACCATGAGGAGACGCAGAGAGACGTGACAGACTCCACGTCCACGCTGCAGGTAAGATATCGCTTTGAGTCCTAAAGTAGCAATAATTAAGTCACTTTTCGATATTTTTCTCTTTTCATATTTTTTGTCGTTCATTTTCTGGCAGTGGGGCTGATACTGATACTTTATTTTTGAGTATTTTGAGTCTAAGTCTGAGCTGTGACGGGAAAAATACATTGAAAATGAAAAATACCTGCTTTAAAATGTATTTTGGTCTTGGTTTAGTCCTGGTTTAGACCTGGTTCAGTCCTGGTTTAGTCCTGGTTTAGACCTGGTTTAGTCCTGGTTTAGACCCTTTTGTAGTCCTGGTATAGTCCTGGTTTAGTCCTGATTTAGTCCTGGTTTAGTCCTGATTTAGACCTGGTTTAGTTCTGGTTTAGTACTGGTTTAGTCCTGGTTTAGACCTGGTTTAGTCCTGGTTTAAGTGTCCTGGTCCTGGTTTAGTCCTGGTTTAGACCTGGTTTAGTCCTGGTTTAGTCCTGGTTTAGACCCTTGTTTAGTCCTGGTTTAGACCTGGTATAGTCCTTGTTTAGTCCTGATTTAGTCCTGGTTTAGTCCTGATTTAGACCCTTGTTTAGTCCTGGTTTAGACCTGATTTAGTCCTGGTTTAGTCCTGATTTAGACCCTTGTTTAGTCCTGGTTTAGACCTGATTTAGTCCTGGTTTAGTCCTGATTTAGTCCTGGTTTAGTCCTGATTTAGACCCTTGTTTAGTCCTGGTTTAGACCTGGTTTAGTCCTGGTTTAGTCCTGATTTAGACCCTTGTTTAGTCCTGGTTTAGACCTGGTTTAGTCCTGGTTTAGTGCTGGTTTAGTCCTAGTTTAGACCTGGTTTAGTGCTGGTTTAGTCCTGATTTAGTCCTGGTTTAGTCCTGATTTAGACCTGGTTTAGTCCTGGTTTAGTCCTGATTTAGACCCTTGTTTAGTCCTGGTTTAGACCTGGTTTAGTTTTGGAGACCACAGGGAGGCGCCAGTGTCCAAAACTGTCATTGTGTCCTTAGGCAAGACACTTCACCTACATCACCCAGTAAAAAAGTGGAGTGTGTGAAAGAGTTTGTGATGATCTAGTGTTTTTTTTTTTTTTGGATCCACTTGATTTTTGTTTTGTCCGTCAAATATTTTAAATGAAGAACTCGGACCTGGAGCAGATCCAGACTTAAACTGTGCCTTAAAAACATGACAGAAAGTCCAGATCTTCTGTCAGTGTGAGAGGAGCTGAGGTGGAGAACATGTGTGAGATAGTGAGGTTTACACACGTGCTGCTTTCACACACTCTTCTGTTCTGCACACACACACAGTGATAGTGTGAGACCCGAGACCGACGTCCGACCGATGTCCGACCGATGTCCGACCGATGTCTGACCGATGTCCGACCGACGTCCGACCGCTGCAGGACGGACGCTCACACAGAGACTTTTACACTTTTGCTGGACTCGAATTTATGCTTAGAATATTTTTTTTAAACATAATTCAGAAACAGAACAGTCTAGAAAGTAAAGATACTGCAACTAAATTAACTAGTCCTAGTTTAGACCTGGTTCAGTCCTGGTTTAGTCTAGTTTAAACCTGGTTTAGACCTGGTTTAGTCCCTGGTTTCTGGTTTAGTCCTGGTTTGGACCTGGTTTAGTCCTAGTTTAGACCTGGTTTAGTTAGACCTGGTTTTAGACCTGGTTAGTCCTGGTTTAGTCCTAGTTTAGACCTGGTGGTTTAGACCTGGTTTGACCTGGTTTAGTCCTGGTTTACCTGGTTTAGTCCTGGTTTGGACCTGGTTTAGTCCTAGTTTAGACCTTTAGTCCTGGTTTAGACCTGGTTTAGTCCTGGTTTGGACCTGGTTTAGTCCTAGTTTAGACCTGGTTTAGTCCTGGTTTGGACCTGGTTTAGTCCTGGTTTAGACTTAGTTTAATCCTGGTTTAGACCTGGTTTAGACCTGGTTTAGTCCTAGTTTAGACCTGGTTTAGTCCTAGTTTAGACCTGGTTTAGTCCTACTTTAGACCTGCTTTAGTCCTGGTTTAGACTTAGTTTAGTCCTGGTTTAGACCTGGTCTAGTTCTGGTTTAGTCCTAGTTTAGACCTGGTTTAGTCCTAGTTTAGACCTGGTTTAGTCCTACTTTAGACCTGGTTTAGACTTAGTTTAATCCTGTTTTAGTCTTGGTTTAGTCCTGGTTTAGACTTAGTTTAGTCCTGATTTAGACCTGGTCTAGTCCTGATTTAGACCTAGTTTAGACCTGGTTTAGACCTGGTTTAGTCCTGGTTTAGACCTGGTTTATACTTTGTTTAGACTTAGTTTAGTCCTGGTTTAGTCCTGTTTTAGTCCTGGTTTAGTCCTGGTTTAGACCTGGTTTAGACCTGGTTTAGACCTGGTTTAGTCCTGGTTTATTCCTAGTTTAGACTTTGTTTAGACTTAGTTTAGTCTTGGTTTAGACATTGTTTAGTCCTGTTTTAGTCCTTTTTTAGTCCTGGTTTAGTCCTGGTTTAGACCTGGTTTAGACCTGGTTCAGTCCTGATTTAGTCCTGGTTTAGTCCTGGTTTAGTCCAGGTTTAGTCCGTGTCGTGTTTCTTCTGCCTGTGAAGTGATGTCGTGTTTTTGACAGTCGAGTTGCGTCTGTGAATTCGTTTTCGTGCTGAAGAAAGTGAAACCGTTTCATTTCAGTTCATGATTTTAATTCTTTAAGTCATAACTTTTCGGTTCGTGTTCTGATGGACGTTTCAGTCAGAATGTTTTTAATTTGTGGACACGTCACTCACCGTTGATCATACGAAGATAATCTGTTGTGTTTATGTGCATCATGTGTATTTAATAACGACCTTCTCCCTCTTCTTCTCCTCCTCAGTCATGATCTCCTCTTCGTCCCTGCTCCTCCTCCTCCTGGGCGCGTCCATGTCCTTCGCGCAGGTGAAGATCTACAACCTGCGTGCCAGCGACCTGCCCTCGGACCTCCTGGGCATCACCGACGGCTTCGTGAAGGTGTTCTGCGGCCCGGCGGCGCTCGGCCAGACCTCGGTGAAGGAGAACAACGCCAACCCGTGGTGGGAGGACGAGTTCACCTACTTCAAGGCCCAGGAGAACGACGTGCTGCGGCTGGAGGTGTTCGATCAGGACCTGCTGTTCCACGACCTGCTCGGGGTCTGCCAGCGCCAGGTCAAAGTGGGCACCTACAAACACGACTGTTTCCTGGAGAAGGGCGGAACGCTGCACTACACCTACACGCTCAGTCCTCCTCTTCAGAAGCAATAAACAAAAAAAATTTAAACAAACACAATAAACCACAATAAACACAATAAACCACAATAAACCACAATAAACGACCATCTGGCAATGCACGACTGGAGTTTTTATTTAGACCTGAGGTAGTTCTGAGTGAGTCCTGGGATAGTCCTGGTTTAGTCCGTAGATTATGAGCCCTATAAAGCCTGACATGTGAAATCATAGACAGAAAATTCTGATTCTTTGATATTTAACACATTATTGGACCTTTCAACAAAAAACAGACAAACAAAAAGAAAAAAAAAGATAACTTTGACCATTTTAGAAATAACAAATGTATCATATTTGATACATTGGGCCCTTGTAGCCATTTTATAAAACCCAACCATGTTTATTTTAGGAACAAACTAAATTCTCTTTGATACATTTAGAACTCAGAGAAACTTTCCTGAACATTTCCTTTTATGTTTTTAAACGTCTGAACTGGATGATTTTTACACCACATTTCCCACCGTACACGTGTGTGAAATGATTATAAATTATTATTATTTGAAAATTGTCAAATTGTCAATTGACAATATTTTTAAAGGTGACATCTTCGTTATGAAATACTAAAAAAATGTGTGGTGTTAAATTTGCTTGGAATTACATGAATTATGAAGATTGCATCATAAAATGAGATATAGTACGACGGAGTATAAGGGTCAGATAAAAAAAAAAATGCTGGCGCTACGAGAGTAAAGTCGTGATTTTACGAGAATAAAGTCATATTTTTATGAGAATAAAGTCGAAGCCAGAAAAAGTCGTAATTTTATTAGAGTAAAGTCGTAATTTTGCGAGAATAAAGTCGTAGTTTTATGAGAATAAAGTCGTAGTCAAAATAAAGTTGTAATATTATCAGAATATCAGCTGCTCGGAAAGTCTGAACGAGTGGAGAATGGAGAATTTGGAGCATTTTGTAATGGAGAAGAATCCGTGTATCATTCGTTCATTCGACTGAACAAGGACTGAATCAGGACTAAATCAGGTCCGGAACCAAACCAGAAAGACCAGGATTGAGACCGGGACCAGACCAGGACTGAAAACGGTTTAGTCCTGGTTTAGTCCTGGTTTAAGTCACGGAAATGGGAAATGGCGTTTCCGTGACTTTAAAATGCGATGCGGGAATATTGCGCCGCATACGGACTGAACCAGGACTGAACCAGGACTGAATCGGGACTAAACCAGGACTAAACCGTTTTCAGTCCTGGTCCTGTTCCCGGTCTCAATCCTGGTCTCAGTTCTTGTCTGATCCCGGTCTCAGTCTTGGTCCCGGACTCAGTCCTTGTCTAAGTCCTGGTCTCAGTCCCGGTCTGGTCTCAGACCTCGTTTAGTCCTGGTTCAGTCCTGGTTTAGTCCTGGTCCAGTCCTGGTTCAGTCCTGGTTCAGTCCTGGTTCAGTCCTCTTTCAGTCCGGAGGCGCAAATAATGAAGAAAATTGTTGTTCGTTTTCTTATTTTTGGTTTTATATTGAAAAACAATCTTCTTCTTCTTTTGCCGCATTTTTCACTTTGACTTTGATTTTATTACGACTTCATTCTCGTAATATTATAACTTTATTTTCATAATATTACGACTTTATTTTAACTTTGAATTTATTCTCGTAAAATTACGACTTTATTCCTGTAAAATTATGACTTTATTCTCATAAAATTACGACTTTTTCTGGCTTCGACTTTATTCTCATAATATTACGACTTTAATGTCGAAATGTTACGACTTTATTCTCGTAGTGCCAGCATGTTTTTTTTTTTATACTCCGTCGTAGTTTAGTTCTAGGTTATTCTTAGTTTTTATGGCGTGATGTTTGCTGCCTCTTTTTTAAAATTTCAAATATACAATGATATAAACAAATCCCTGTGGAGACTCCTGGTTCTCAACATCTTCATGAATAACACACATTTATACATCCCAATGAAAATATACAAATAAACATGTACAAATGTAGAAAAATAAATAAATAAATACATTCATATTTAATATTTTAAATTCCGTACAAAGTGCTTTTGTCTTCACGGTTTTGGGAAATGTGCAATAATTTAGAGAATTTATATAAAAGACTAGAAGGACTGAAACAAAACAGACTCGAGTTTGTGACCAGAAAATTTACAGCAGTGAACCTGAAACTTTGAGTCTTTAAAAATGTACCAGTGTTGCCTCACCATGGCAACTGCTGAACGTTCCGTCCTACCGCCGTGACGTCACTGACAACTCGCAGTATTACATAAAATAATATATTTTAAAAAAAATATTTTACACGATGTTAACAACTTTAACCTTAAAACAAACACAATAAAACTGTAAAAAAAAGATTCTTCAGTTTATTAACATTTTTTCCTTCTATTTTATTTTATTTTTTTTCTTTGTTTGTGGGCGGGGCGTACGCGTCCACTTCCGCAACAACGTCTCTGCGCAGATCAGAAGAAAGAGACGAGGTGTCACTCTGCAACATTAAACAAAAGTATTTTACAAACGACAAAGACTTACGTTACATCAAACACTCAAGACAAACAGATTCAGTTGTATTTAAGGCTCTAGTTTAATATGAATTACACAAATAAATCTGTTTTTCTGTTAAAAAAAAAACTGTTCAAACGTGTAATCATCTGACGCACAGACGCTCTTGGATGCCGGCGTGTACGTCACAGGACGCCGCGGCTCGCGCTAAGCCCATTTCACACTTTTACCTGACGTTTTTACCTGTTTTTTTACGCGTTTAAAGCGTGTTTTTGTGACGTTCTAACGCGGCGGGTCTCAGTTTGACTTGATATTTCACGATGAAGTAAAAAAGTGGCGGTGAGACGAGCTGAAGGACGCCCGGCTGACGCAGAGTTTGAACCAGCGCGAGGACACGCACCTTTACCGGCGATTTACCTGCGCGTTTTTGGTCGTATCTAAATAACTGACTCTTTATTGTAAATGAGTCACTGAACAAAGTCCGTCTGAGGTCCGGGTCTTTGTCCAGACTTGTTTCTGAAGGACAAAACTGCTTTAGGTCTTCTTCAGAGTGGGTTGGATTTTTCTTTTTTGCTCTTTTACTCATTTAATCTGAAATTAACCTCCGGAAATAGAAAATAATAGATTTTTCCCCCATCTTTCTCCTTTATTAGAACAACAAACACAAACAGGTTGTGGAGTTTCGGGACAAACTTGTCAGAGAAGAACCAGAAGAACCTGAGTCCAGACCTGGTCCAAGTGAAGACACTTTGTAGAGTTTTTATTTCAGGTCCGAGGATCTGTCTGAGCGTAGAGAATTTTGTTTTCTAAAACTGTTCACAAAATGTTTTTCAAAATCCAACTTCAGTCACAAAATCCAGGAGAGAAAACTTAAATCTGAATTAAACTAAGCCAAGAATCTCAGACTGAACCAGAGCTAAACCAGGTCTAAACCAGGACTGAAACCAGGTCTAAACCAGGTCTAAACCAGGACTGAACCAGGACTAAACTAGGGGAGGGCATCTGACACGCCGGTCTTGCTGAACGTTCACTCTTGTTCGGTTTCCGTGACGTTCCTGAGATGTCTCCTCGGCGCGTCGTGGCCGTGGGCTCGTGTCTCCTCTTCGTCCTCCTGGACCTCCTCGTCTCCTCGGCGCTCCTCACGCGAGGCTTCGTCCGCGGGCTCCTCCCTCCGGGGTCTGAGCAGGCGTCCGCTCTGCTTCTGGGTGAGTCCGTCTGATGTCCGTTTAATGTCCCACTGTGGAACCTGAATCCTGAATCACACAAACGCACTCTTCTGAGCTTTTACCAAGTTCTAATGTTCTAAAGTTCTAAAGTTCTTGGTTGTGTATGTTTGAGTAACTCTTTATTTTGAGTCTGTCTACATCTCCAAAGCTCCAGACGCTCTGTTCCACCTTGTGATGTCATCAAGTGGTCGTTTTCAAGTCGTTTTTCAGCTTCTTTTCCCTTTAGTTCAGTAGAAATATACTTTTTACGGACGACTGTTTCGAGTCCCCGCCTCAAGAGGAGGACCCAGGACACGCTGGAGGGACTGTGTCTCTGGACTGGCCTGGGAACGACTTGGGGTCCCCCCCTGGAGGAGCTGGAGGAAGTGTCTGGGGTGAGGGAAGTCTGGGAGTCCCTGCTCAGACTGACGCCCCCGAGACCCGACCCCCGAGAAGAAGAAGAAGAACACGGAGGACGGATGTTTTGAGTCAGGATTAAAGTGACACTTGTTCGTTCAGACTTGTGATGCGAGAGGAGCCTGTGTGAGTCTGTGTGTGTTTTCTGACATTGTTCTAGTGTGAAGTGACTCTAGTGTGAAGTGACTCTAGTGTGAAGTGACTCTAGTGTGTGCACATGTGACTGGACCTGCACTGACGTGTGAATGATCCACATTTGTGCATCATATATTTCTGTGACGCGCAGCATTTACCGCTAAAGTCTGAAAGTGTTGGTTTTTACTTTGTTTACAGGTTAAAATGTGATGCAAAAATACATTTAGTCCGACCTCCTGTCTTTAAATCTGGTCTAAACCAGGACTGAACTGGGTCTGAACCGAGTCTAAACCAGGTCTAAACCGGGTCTGAGCTGGGTCTGAACCGAGTCTAGTCCAGGTCTGAACCAGGACTAAACAAGGACTAAACCAGGTCTAAACCAGGTTTTTAAATCTGACATAAAGACACAGAACAGGAAATGTCGCCTAAACAAACTATTTAAATCCAGTCAAGTCAGACCTGAGGTTCAGAATCGGTTTTACATTTACAGTGAATTTTTACATCACTACCGCAAAACCGCAAAAAACTTCACATCTGTCAGGCCCTAGTAGTGTGGAGTTTAAAAACACAGTGGAGCACTTCCACATGATGACATCACAACGTGGAACAGAGTGTTTTCAGTTTGAGAGAAGAACTCGTGTAAATAATGTGCAGGTTTGTGTTTGTGTGTGACGAGGAAACCGTTGATATAAAAATGCACACGGGCGGGAGGGCATCTGACTCTGTGGGCGTGGGCGGTCTGTGGGCGTGTCTGTGGGCGTGTCTGTGGGCAGGTCTGTGGGCGTGGGCAGGTCTGTGGGCGGGTCTGTGGGCGGGTCTGTGGGCAGGTCTGTGGGCGGGTCTGTGGGCAGGTCTGTGGGCGGGTCTGCGGATGTGGGCGGGTCTGTGGGTGGCATGGGGAGGGCATCTCTGTGGGTTTCCCGGCAGTCTGTGGGCTGGCATGGGGGGGCATCTGACTGTGGTGTTTCCCCGGCAGGTCTGTGGGCGTGGGCGGGTCTGTGGGCATGGGCGGTCTGTGTGGGCGTGTCTGTTGGGCGTGTCTGTTGGCGGGTCTGTGGCGGGTCTGTGGGCGTGTCTGTGGGCATGGGGGGTCTGTGGGCGTGTCTGTGGCAGGTCTGTGGGCGTCTGGGCAGGTCTGTGGGTGTGGGCGGTCTGTGGCATGGGTGGGTCTGTGGGCAGGTCTGTGGCGTGTCTGTGGCGTGGGCGGGTCTGTGGGCGTGTCTGTGGGCGTGTCTGTGGGCGTGGGCGGGTCTGTGGGCGTGTCTGTGGGCGTGGGCGGGTCTGTGGGTGTGTCTGTGGGCAGGTCTGTGGGTGTGGGCGGGTCTGTTGGCGTGGCACGGGGAGGGCATCTGACTCTGTGGCGTTTCCCCCGGCAGGTCTGTGGGCGTGCTCGTGGCTCCGCTCGTCTCTGCTGCTCGGCGCCGTCGTCGGTCTGGCGTTTAACCGGCGGGACGGCCCCGGCAGAGTCTCCAGATCCGCTCCGGCCGCGCTCTTCGTCGCCATGGTGATGGTCACGTTCGCGGTGTCGGTTCTTTTGGTTCTGACCGAGGTGGACCTCCTGAAGAACCAGGCCTGGGAGACGGGTCTGATCGCGTGGACCTGCGTCTCGTCTGCGGGGACGGTGGCGACATGGAGGCTCCTGGGGAACTCCAATGACACGGTGAGAAGAACCAGTGTACAGTACGTTTTACAGAACCGGGACGGAACCGGGTCTGAACCGGGTTTAAACCAGGTCTGAACCGAATCTAAACGGAGTCTAAACTGGGTCTAAAACGGGTCTAAACGAGAGACAGAACCAGGAGCAGTCTGTTTGTGTTGAGTTCTTTTCTGCTGTCCTGTTCTCTCTGTTCTTTGTTCTCTCTTTTCTTTGTTTTCTCTGTTCTCTCTGTTCTTTGTTCTCTCTGTTCTCTCATTATTATTTCTCTTTAAATGTTTCATCTGAGTTTTCCTGAACGTCTCAAACAGGATTTAGTTCCGTTCAGATTCTCACAGTTCACGTCACAAACATCAGAGATTTTTTATCGTCCCAAGAGCCAAAAAACAAACTGAAAAAAACAACAACAAAACACTTAAATATAATTGGAACGATTTTCCCTCATCGACTTGAGTGTTAACTTCATCAGAACATCAGAACATTAGAACACATTAGAACACCAGAACATATTAGAACATTAGAACATCAGAACATATTACAACATCAGAACATATTACAACATCAGAACATATTACAACATTAGAACATCAGACCATTAGAACATCAGAACATTAGAACATCAGAACATTAGAACAGTAGAACATCAGACCATTAGAACAGTAGAACATCAGAACATTAGAACATAGACCATTAGAACATCAGACATTAGAACATCAGACATTAGAACATCAGAACATTAGAACATCAGAACAGTAGAACATCAGAACATTAGAACATCAGACCATTAGAACATTAGAACATCAGAACATTAGAACATCAGACCATTAGAACAGTAGAACATCAGAACATTAGAACATCAGACCATTAGAACATTAGAACATCAGAACATTAGAACATTAGAACATTAGAACATCAGACCATTAGAACATTAGAACATCAGACAATTAGAACAGTAGAACATCAGACATTAGAACATTAGAACATCAGACATAGAAACAGTAGAACATCAGAACATTAGAACATCAGACATTAGAACATAACATTAGAACATAGAACATCAACATTAGAACATTAGAACATCAGACATTAGAACATTAGAACATCAGACCATTAGAACATAGAACATCAGACATTAGAACATTAGAACAACATTAGAACATCAGACCATTAGAACATCAGAACATTAGAACATCAGAACATTAGAACATCAGAACATTAGAACATTAGAACATCAGACCATTAGAACATTAGAACATCAGAACATTAGAACATCAGACCATTAGAACATCAGACCATTAGAACATTAGAACATTAGAACATCAGACCATTAGAACATTAGAACATCAGACCATTAGAACATTAGAACATCAGACCATTAGAACATCAGACATTAGAACATTAGAACATCAGACATTAGAACATTAGACCATTAGAACATCAGACCATTAGAACATCAACATTAGAAATTAGAACATAGAACATTAGAACATCAGACATTAGAACATTAGAACATCAGACCATTAGAACATTAGAACATCAGACCATTAGAACATCAGAACATCAGAACATCAGACCATTAGAACATCAGACCATTAGAACATCAGACCATTAGAACATCAGACCATTAGAACATTAGAACATTGACGATTAGAACATTAGAACATTAGAACATTAGAACATCAGAACATTAGAACATTAGAACATCAGAACATTAGAACATTAGAATGTGTCTTAAACCTCAGATTAAAGAGTTTTAAATGTTCCTTCTTCACAGGCGGCTCCTCCGTCGTCTGAGGACACTGAGCAGCTGCTGGACCCATCGGAGGACCAGACCAGGTCCAAAGTCCCGGGTCAGATCCAGAACCAGGACCAGTCCAGACCCGGAGCCAAAGAGGAGCCGGAGCAGCCAAACTCTGGAGCCACACTGGGACGACTCCTCAGCTACTGCAAAAAAGACTCTGGACTCCTGACGATCGCAACGCTCTTCCTCCTCATCTCCGCCGTCTGTGAGTCCTGGTTCAGTCCTGGTTCAGTCCTGGTTCAGTCCTGGTTCAGTCCTGGTTCAGTTCTGGTTCTGTTCTTTCAGGTGAGGCGTTCATTCCGTTCTTTTACGGCGTGGCCATCGACAGTATCGTGCATCACCAGAGCCTGGAGCACTTCTCCAGACCCGTGCTGATCCTCGCCGCGCTCGCCGTCGCCAGGTAACGGCCACAGACGACTTGAACGCGGGTTTATCTGGAATGATCTGGAATGATCTGGAATTATCATTTATTTCACTTTTGTCTGTAAAAAGATTGAAAACTCAATATTTTTGACTCTTGCCTCTCCTTCAGATTCGTTTAAACTTGTGTGTGTGTTTCAGTTCGTTGGCGAAGGCGTGAGGGGCGGAGTCGATGGCGTGAGGGGCGGAGTCATGGGTGTGAGGGGCGGAGTGGTGGGTGTGAGGGGTAGAGTCGATGGCGTGAGGGGCGGAGTTGTTTAAACGTGTGTGTGTGTTTCAGTTTCGTTGGCGATGGGCGTGAGGGGCGGAGTCGATGGCGTGAGGGGCGGAGTCGACGGCGTGAGGGGCGGAGTCGTGGGTGTGAGGGGCGGAGTCGTTTAAACGTGTGTGTGTGTTTCAGTTCGTTGGCGATGGGCGTGAGGGGCGGAGTCGATGGCGTGAGGGGCGGAGTCGTTTAAACGTGTGTGTGTGTTTCAGTTCGTTGGCGATGGGCGTGAGGGGCGGAGTTTTCACTCTGATCTTCGCTCGGTTGAATCTTCGTCTGAGGAATCATCTGTTCAGAACCCTCATGAAACAGGAGATCGGCTTCTTTGACAAGAACCACACAGGTACTGCCAATACTTCTACTAATACTACAAATACTACAAATACTACTACTGCTACTACTGCTACTACTACTGCAAATACTACTACTACTACAACGACTACTACGACTGCTACTGCTACATCTACCCAGAATGACCCAGTGAGAAGATCTGAGGCTCCAGCTGAATCACACCTCACTAACCTGTGACAGGTGCGGTGTGACAGGTGCGGTGTGACAGGTGCGGTGTGACAGGTGCGGTGTGACAGGTGCGGTGTGACAGGTGCGAGCCTCTTGGCAGGTGGCTCAGGAGGAGTGACCCGGGGGACTACAGGACTCTTAAATGGTCTCACCTAAAAAATTCTCTGTAGGAGACTCAGGTCAGTGACCTGGTGTCTCTCTGTCTGTCTCTGTAGGAGACCTGCTGTCTCGCCTGTCCTCAGACGTGACTCAGGTCAGTGACCTGGTGTCAGTGAACCTGAACATCTTTCTGCGCAGTGCGGTGAAGGCCATGGGCTTCAGTGTTTTCATGTTCAGACTGAGCTGGAAACTTTCCATCGTGTCCCTCATGGGCTTCCCCTTCATCGGCCTCGTGTCCCAGCTCTACGGGGACTACTACAAGGTACTCACTACTCTACGGGGACTACTACAAGGTACTCACTACTCTACGGGGACTACTACAAGGTACTCACTACTCTACGGGGACTACTACAAGGTACTCACTACTCTACGGGGACTACTACAAGGTACTCACTACTCTACGGGGACTACTACAAGGTACTCACTACTCTACGGGGACTACTACAAGGTACTCACTACTCTACGGGGACTACTACAAGGTACTCACTACTCTACGGGGACTACTACAAGGTACTCACTACTCTACGGGGACTACTACAAGGTACTCACCTACTCTACGGGGACTACTACAAGGTACTCACCTACTCTACGGGGACTACTACAAGGTACTCACCTACACTACGGGGACTACTACAAGGTACTCACTACTCTACGGGGACTACTACAAGGTACTCACTACTCTACGGGGGACTACTACAAGGTACTCACTACTCTACGGGGACTACTACAAGGTACTCACTACTCTACGGGGACTACTACAAGGTACTCACTACTCTACGGGGACTACTACAAGGTACTCACTACTCTACGGGGACTACTACAAGGTACTCACCTACACTACGGGGACTACTACAAGGTACTCACCTACTCTACGGGGACTACTACAAGGTACTCACTACTCTACGGGGACTACTACAAGGTACTACACCACTACTCTACGGGACTACTACAAGGTACTCTCACTACTACACTCTACGGGGACTACTACAAGGTACTCACTACTCTACGGGGACTACTACTACAAGGTACTCACTACTACTACTACGGGGACTACTACAAGGTACTCACTACTCTACGGGGACTACTACAAGGTACTCACTACTCTACGGGGACTACTACAAGGTACTCACTACTCTACGGGGACTACTACAAGGTACTCACTACTCTACGGGGACTACTACAAGGTACTCACTACTCTACGGGGACTACTACAAGGTACTCACTACTCTACGGGACTACTACAAGGTACTCACTACTCTACGGGGACTACTACAAGGTACTCACTACTCTACGAGGACTACTACAAGGTACTCACTACTCTACGGGGACTACTACAAGGTACTCACTACTCTACGGGGACTACTACAAGGTACTCACTACTCTACGGGGACTACTACAAGGTACTCACCTACTCTACGGGACTACTACAAGGTACTCACTACTCTACGAGGACTACTACAAGGTACTCACTACTCTACGAGGACTACTACAAGGTACTCCCAGTTTAGTTCTGATTTAGTCCTGGATCAGTTCATGTTGTGATCATTCAAACGGTTTGTCCAGGCAGAGTTTGGACACAGCTCTTCTCTGCTTTGTGCGTTTTAGACTCAGGTCCATCCTTTGCTTTGTTCTCGTCCTTCTGTCTCTGAGTTTCAGGATGAAGTCCCTGAAATGGTTTTGTGTGTCGGGGTTCATTAGTGAAAAGTTCAGAGCCGTGAGCAAAGCGAAGAGTGACGACTCTTCTGAACAAACTTAACGGTTCTTTTCTGTTCTCTGTGTCAGTTTGACTCGAGTCACAGAGACTCAGACAGAGCAGTGCCTCCTGTTAGCGTCACACAGAGGTTCAGACAGAGCAGTGTCACCTCAGACAGAGCAGTGGTTAGCGTCACACAGAGGTTCAGACAGAGCAGTGCCTCCTGTTAGCGTCACACAGAGGTTCAGACAGAGCAGTGCCTCCTGTTAGCGTCACACAGAGGTTCAGACAGAGCAGTGCCTCCTGTTAGCGTCACACAGAGGTTCAGACAGAGCAGTGCCTCCTGTTAGCGTCACACAGAGGTTCAGACAGAGCAGTGCCTCCTGTGTGCTTCACACAGAGGTTCAGGCAGAGCAGTGCCTCCTGTTAGCGTCACACACGTCATTCTTCTCTGCGTCACCTCTGTCCCTCAGACTCTGTCCAAAGAGGTGCAGTCGACTCTGGCCGAGGCGAACCGCGTCGCCGAGGAGACGGTGTCGGCCATGAGGACGGTGCGGAGTTTTGCCAATGAGCAAGGCGAGGCGGAGTCGTACTACGACAAGCTGCTGCAGGTCTTCAGGCTCAACAAGAAACAGGCCCTGGCCTACGCCCTCTACATGTGGTCCAGCTGTGTGAGTATCGCCCCGGGGCGAGCGTACGGGCGGGTGTACGGCTCTGACTCTGCTGTACGTCCGTCTGTCCGTGCGCTGCAGGAGGACGGGAGGGCATCTGTGTTAAACGTGTCTCTGTCTTCAGTTGTCTGAAGTGGCTCTGGAGTTGGCCGTGCTGTTTTATGGAGGACACCTGGTGGTGTCGGAGCAGCTCTCGTCTGGAGCTCTCATCTCCTTCTTCATCTACATGCTGCAGCTCGGGGAGTGTCTGGAGGTGAGAAACTCTCTCCTGTTCAGTCTGGACAAAGAGTCAAACTGTTTTAACTCTGCCCGGTGTCACTGGTGTCACTGGTGTCACTGGTGTGACACTCGTGTCACTGGTGTCACTGGTGTCACTGGTGTCACTGGTGTCACTGGTGTCACTGGTGTGACTCGTGTCTCTCGTGTCTCTCGTGTCTCTCGTGTCTCTCGTGTCTCGTGTCTCTCGTGTCTCTCGTGTCTCTCGTGTCTCTCGTGTCTCGTGTTCTCGTGTCTCTCGTGTCTCTCGTGTGTCTCGTGTCTCGTGTCTCGTGTCTCTCGTGTCTCTCGTGTCTCTCGTGTCTCTCGTGTCTCTCGTGTGTCTCGTGTCTCTCGTGTCTCGTGTCTCTCGTGTCTCTCGTGTCTCGTGTCTCGTGTCTCTCGTGTCTCTCGTTCTCGTGTCTCGTGTCTCGTGTGTCTCGCTCGTGTCTCTCGTGTCTCTCGTGTCTCTCGTGTCTCGTGTCTCTCGTGTCTCTCGTGTCTCTCGTGTCTCTCGTCCCTGTGGTGAGACCCATGAGTGAAACTGGAACCACTCACAGCCAATCAGAGCTGAGCAAACCGACTCTGATCTGATCTGTCTGCGGGACAGTTTACAAACAAAGAAAGAGCTGCACAGAACACAAAATAAAGTTAAATAAAATTAAATAATGTTAAACAACGTAAAATAAAGTTAAATAATGTTAAACAACGTAAAATAAAGTTAAATAATGTTAAATAAAGTTAAATAACGTTAAATAAAGTTAAATAAAGTTAAATAAGCTAAAGTAAAATAAAGTTAAAAATAAAAAACGAAAGTTAAATAAAGTTAAATAAAGTTAAATAAAAAAGTTAAAAAGTTAAATAAAAGTTAAAACGTTAAAAAATTAAATAAAGTTAAAAAGTTAAATAAAGTTAAATAAAGCTAAAGTTAAATAAAGTTAAACAACGTAAAATAAAGTTAAAACGTAAAATAAAGTTAAATAATGTTAAATAAAGTTAAATAACGTTAAATAAACGTTAAATAAAGTTAAATAAAGTTAAATAAAGCTAAAGTTAAATAAAGTTAAACAACGTAAAATAAAGTTAAATAAAGTTAAACAACGTAAAATAAAGTTAAATAAGGTTAAATAAAGTTAAATAATGTTAAATAAAGTTAAATAAAGCTAAAGTTAAATAAAGTTAAACAACGTAAAATAAAGTTAAATAAAGTTAAATAAAGTTAAATAAAGTAAATAAAGTTAAATAATGTTAAATAAAGTTAAACAACGTAAAATAAAGTTAAATAATGTTAAATAAAGTTAAATAAAGTTAAATAAAGTTAAATAAAGTTAAATAAAGCGTCAGGTCTCGGGAGCTTCAGTCTGAGCAGAGACTCCCAGACTTCCCTCACCCCGGACACTTCCTCCTGCTCCTCTGGTTGAACCTGAGATGTTCCCAGACCAAAACTGGGTCATATCTAAAACAATAAAACCAAAACCATAAAAATGATAAAATAGCAATAAATAAGTAAATAAAAGACACAGAGCAGCACACGACTCCCGCGGTGTTAAATCCACTGAGTAAAAGTGTGTGTTAAAAAAGTTTTAAGATGAGACTTAAACTAAACTTAACTAGACTTAACACTAAAACCAGGATCATGTGCTCACGTTTGTGGCTCCAGTGAAAAGTGGAGGAGCAGAAGGTTTGTCCTGGTGTCTCCTCGGCTGTGGTTGGGGTTGGGGTTGTGAGGAAGTGCAGGAGGCTGACGTCAGAGAAAAGTGTGTTTCAGTCGTTTAAATGACACGAGACAAAAGTGTGTGTGACCTGTTCAGATCATTTAAACAATAAAAACATTTCATTTTAGATAAAAGCCACAAATGATAAAAGCCAAATTTTACAAATGTGTTCACTTCCATTTTGTCACAAAGAGAAGATTTTGTAATAAAATACACAAAAACACAAAATGTACTTATTCAAAAAAAATCTGGTACTTGATATTAAAGAAACTCCTTAAATTAGTTTTTTTTTTCCACAATGTTTTTTATTAGTTTTCAATTAAGAAATTTGTAATTGCATAGCAAGTGCTGTACCATATCTAGCAAATATACACGTGTTTAAACACATATGCATATAAGCATATGTAAAGAAATAACAATATGGCAAATTTAAAACAATAATAAAAAAAAATATATATATATAAAATAATAATAATAAAAAACAAAAGTAAATACATACACATAAATAAAAAAAAAAGCAAAAAAATAAAAATAAAAATAATAATAACAAAAATTAAATAATATATAAAGAATAATAATAATTGTCACACTCTGTCACAACTATAGTTTTCTGAGAAAGACCATTAAGGGTGTCCATACTTCTTCGAATTCCTGTGCTTTACCTCTAATGATATAGGTCAGCTTTTCCAGTGTAACACACAAAGACATTTCTCTTATCCAGGACTGTTTAGAAGAAACTTCAGTCTCTTTCCACGATAAAGCAGCCGTCCTCCTGGCCTGCAGGAGGCCAAAGTCGATCAGAGTCTTTCTTTTAGAGCTGACAGTGAAGTTGTCTGGGTTTATTCCGAGGACACACAGTTTTGCCGAGAGAGGCACCCGAAGGCCAACAATTTTACTTAAGGTACAAATCACCATTTTCCAAAAAGTTACCAATTTAGGACATTCCCATACACAGTGAATTAAGGTGCCCCTCTCAGCCGAACATTTATTACAAGTGTCTGGAATGCCCGAGGACCACTTACTAAGTTTTTCAGAGGTTATGTATGTCCTCATTAGGCATTTGTGTTGTAATAATTTCAATCTTGTGTTAATAGTGCGTGTTTGAGCTTTTAAACAAGCAGCTGCCCACTCTGCTTCATTAATATTTTCCTTGATATCTAAACTCCAGGCTCCCATTCTATCCATGCTGGATTCTTTGTCATGAGAAACAAGTGTGGCGTATAGTATGGAAATACGCCGTCTCCCATGTATATGCTTCATGACAGTGTCCTCCAGGCAGGACAGCGGCGGCTCATGCACAATGTCATAATGTTTTGATGAGATAAAATGTTTCAACTGCAGATATTTAAAAAAATGTTTTTTGGGGATGGAATATTTCAAGCAGATGTCATTAAATGTTAGTAAATTACCTTGAACATATAAATCTGCTACTTTCTGCAGACCTTGGCCTGCCCAATTCTTGAAACCACCATCTGCCCGGAGCAAACTGGGTATTACCCCAAATGGGAGAGAATCGAGAGATGGAGAGTGTATCACCAATATGTCTATGAGCTTTAAACCAAATATTGATTGTATTTTTAAGAAAAGGGTTAGTTGTTTTTTTAATTAGTTTTTTAATATCTGCAGAGTATAAGTAAAGGCATAATGGCAATTTAGATGATGATTGTTCAATAGAAACCCATGCTGGAGAGGATTGTGTGGAAAAGTAAAACATAGCACATAGTAGCTGAGCAGCCCAGTAACACCACTGAAAACAAGGCATTTGAAAACCCCCCTGTCATACGGCAGGTACAGTAATTTAAGTCTAAGTCTGGGTTTTCTGTTATTCCAGATAAATCTACAAAGTACATTATTAATTTCTTTAAAAAATGAATTTGGCAATGGGAGAGGAAGAGATTGAAACAAATATAAAAATTTTGGTAGAATTGTCATCTTAATTAAGTTAATTCGGCCTATCATTGATAAGGGCATTGTTGTCCATTTTTCAAGTGAGTCTCGCATATCACTCAACAGCGGTTCATAGTTTGTATTAAAGAGAGTGTTTATTTGTGGAGTAACTCTAATTCCAAGGTAGGTAAATCCATCTCTCGCATTGTAAAATGGAGTGCGTATGACTGGGTGGGATCTTTCTTCTTTGTTTAAGAAAAGTATGGAGGATTTTGAGTTGTTAATGTTGTATCCAGAGAACTGACCAAATTTATTGATTCATTGTAAAATTGTTGGAATACTAGTTGATAGATTTGATAAAAAAAAGAATCACGTCGTGAGCATATAATGATATTCTGTGTTCACATCCTCCGACACTTATTCCTGAAAGATTTGCGTCAGTTCTAATAGACACAGCCAGGGGTTCGATGGCTAAAATAAACAACAGCGGTGAAAGGGGGCAGCCCTGTCTAGTCGATCTTTCTAGTGTTATCTGGCTTGATATGTTGTTGTTCGTCTTTACACAAGCTGTGGGGTTTGTGTATAATAATTTAATCCATGTCCATATTTCGGTAACACACTAAACAAGTAAGGCCACTCAATCCTATCAAACGCTTGTCTTGCATCTAGAGACAGAAGTGCTGTATCCCTTGTGTTGTTTGTGTAGTGAATTATATTTAGGACTCTTCTAATGTTATGAAAACCTTGACGATTTTGTACAAACCCATTTTGGTCATTATGCACCAAATGGGGAATGTGTGGGTCTAATCTTTTAGCGAGAACTTTACACAATATTTTTGTATCGACCCCCATAAGGCTGATGGGCCTGTATGAAGAGCAGTCAGTAGGTATTTTGTTAGGTTTTAAAATAAGGATTATTGTTGCTAGTCTTAAAGTCGGAGGTAAGATACCATTATTTAATGACTCCATAAACATATTTAGAAGTGGAGTTACTAACTGATTATGAAAGGTTTTGTAAAATTCTATAGGCAGGCCATCTGGACCTGGAGCCTTGCCCGAATTAATGCTTTTAATGGCCTGTAATAGCTCTTGGACGGTAATATCACTATCCAAATCCTGTTGAGCCTCTTCTGCAATAGTTTTAAACTCAAGATGGTTCAGAAATGCATCTCTATCAGTGGTGGAAGGAGGCCATTCTGATTTGTACAATGATTGGTAGAATTCTTTAAATGCGTTGTTAATACCTTGTGGATCATTTATCATGTTTCCTGGTTGTGTGGATACACAATTGATAGCCCTTTCGGATTCAATTTTTTTAATTCTCCATGCCAACAATTTGCCAGCTTTTTCACCCTGATCATAGAAGGTCTGATTTAACCACAATAAACTTTTGGCTGCCTTCTCAGCTGTTATTTTATTATACTCTGTTCTTAAAATTACTAAGCGTTTTTGTTTTTCAGGGTCATCTCTCTTATTTATTTCTGTTTCTAAAGATTTTATTTGTTTCTCTAATTTGATAATTTTTTCTCTTTGTTTTTTACTTTTAGAACTTGTAAAGCTTATAATTTGCCCTCGAATATATGCTTTAAAAGCCTCCCATCGTATGGACGCATTTGTTTGATCAGTATTCATTTCAAAATAAGCATTAATCTTGCTCTCTATGTATGTGACAAATTCTGGATTTTGAAGCCATTTTACTTGCATACGCCAGATAGGAGGAGATCGTGTTAGCTTGTCCACCATTACAGACATTGAGATAGGAGAGTGGTCACTAATGAATATACAATCATACCAACAATTTGTAATTCTGGATACCAGTTCTTGTGATACTAAGAAATAGTCGATGCGAGATCTGGACTTATGTATACCTGAGTAGCATGAGTACTCTATTTTATCAGGGTTAAGGTTTCTCCAAATTTCTGTCAAGTTTAAATCTTTCATATATTGCATTATTGTTTTCCTACATTGTTTTTTATGTGGATCAGATTTAGTGGAACGATCTAACAAGGGGTTCAACGTACAGTTGAAATCCCCACCAATAATGTTTAAACCCTGTAATGAGGACAGGGTTAAAAAAAACTCCTCAAAAAATTTAAGATTGTCCTCGTTAGGTCCATATAGGCAAACCAGATTCAATGCGAGAGAGAATATATTACCCTGAGCAATAACAAGTCTACCTTGAGGATCTTGAATAGTTTTAGTAAGATGAAAAGGAATCATTTTGTGGATAAGGATTAAAACACCTCGAGCGGAATTATTATAAGATGCATGTATAACCTGACCTGGCCATCTACGCTGCACATACTTAATTTCAGTAGTACTAATGTGAGTTTCCTGAAGAAATATTATTTTAGAATGTAAACTTTTAAGTCTGTTCATAACCTGCTTCAATTTTGACATTTTATTGAGTCCCCTGACATTCCAGCTCGTAATCCCTAAATCAGACAAGTTTGATCTTTCCATAATCTTAAATGTAATAGGGTAACTGCATTGAGTGTGACAAAAATCAAATAGCCAAGGATAGTGAAAAGTACAAAAATAAAACTAAACATACAAAAATACATAAAAGACCCCTCAAATCCCAACTCCCTTCCCTTATTTAACCTGAACAGTGTAAGGGCAAGTGTCAATCCACAGAAAAAAAATGAGGAATGACTAAACTGTGCAGTCACCTCTCTCAGGCATCCCACTAGAGGTAAGATCTTAAGACCGAGCCCAAGCCCAAGCCATTTCGGGTCGGGTCGGGCCTAAAATGTCAATCATTACTTCGGGTCGGGTCGGGCTTCTCTTTCGCTGACTTTTTTTCAAATAAATATATGTTTATAAAATGTATGCTAAAACGATGTGTGGATACTAAACTAAGGAATACTTGTTATAAAATAAATAATATGGATAAAACAGAGAAGTAATGTAATGTAATTGCTATTTAACTACTAAACAGGATCCGCAGAGCCAGAGCTCTGCGCACGTGAACGCCCCTCTTCATTTAATAATCTTCCCCTCCGCAAGTCTGCATCTATTTTGACCTGGTGTCCCCAATATGGAGGAGCAAGAAGTTAAAACTAAAGGCAGGAGAACTGAAAAGACAAACACGCACCGGTAAGAGTGAGGTGTGGAAAAGCTTCAAATTGATTGTTGAAAATGCTACAGAAACTTGCGTTGGCTTCGCTGAATGTCGTTAATGTGGCGCTTTGCTTTTCATACGAGAGCAAAAAGACTGGCACCTCGACGCTGAGCACTGCTCCTCCTCCCGAGTCACAAATAAAATATGACATTTCGGGTTTGCTTCGGGCTCGGGCCTGCAAATCAAGTTAATTGGTCGGGCTCGGGCCGGGTCGGGTTTTAATACCGCGGCCGGGTCGGGTCGGGCTGGATTTTTTAGGCCCGATCTCACCTCTACATCCCACGTGGTCTCCCCCAACTCCGCATCTTAACAACTGTTACCTTAAAATAACTTTATCCTAGTCTATCGAACTGTAACGCATAGTATCCATGACACTCTTAGTACTTCAGGCTAAAGGTAGGTGCATAACATAAATTGTCCACCAGCTCTGGTAGTTTAAATTTGGATATCAAAAATCTATCAAAATAATAATAAATAATAATAATAATGGGTGAGAAAGCATCAAGTGTAATACCTACACGTCTAAATGATAATATACGTAGGTGAAAGTTGAGCAGCGTGCACCCCTTCTGTTACCCATATCAAGTCTACTGAAGTTACCTGTGCTCCATGGTCATGTAAAACAAGTTAGTTTAACTGAAAGTCCTCAGCTTCCTCTGGTGTAGAAAAAAGAACAATTCTCCCGTTGTGAAGAATTCTCATCTTGCAAGGGTGTACTTGGAATCCCCGGAAAGTTCCAGCATCAATGAACTTCTTCTTCACTGAGTTGAATGGGCTCCTCGCCTTCATGGTTTCAGCTGAGAAGTCCTGCGCGAAGAAGATCCTGTGGCCCTCGTGGTTGATGGTGCGGTTCTTGGCTGTGCGAAAAATAAACTCACGGTCCTGAAAGCGCAGGAAACGGATGAGCACGACTCGGTTTTGACCCGGTTTTGGTTTCCCCAAAGTGCGGTGCGCTCTTTCCAGAGTATAATTGGTGGCAGCGTCGAGACCCAACCAGAGCGGCATCATACGCTGGATGTAGTCAGTCATCGGCTGGGTGCCTTCAGCGCCTTCGGGAAGTCCCACGAGTCTTAAGTTTTTCCTCCGACCACGGTTTTCCAGATCTACCGTCTTTGACTCCAAATAAGCAATCCGCTTTGTAGCAGCAACAAGTTCAGATTTCACACTTTCCAAACTATCTTCGGCAGTTCCAATGCGGCTTTCAGCCTCCGTAAGCCGCGTAGCATTGGCAGAGATGTCCTTCTTTAGAGTAGCGAAGCTCCCTTTCACCGCAATGACAGACTTGTTCACCTCAGTTATACGTTCACCAGTTTGTCAAGCTTGCCACCAAAGCTATCGATGGTGTCTATTTTTGTGTCAATCGAGTTGATTTTGGTGCGCATCGCTTGTAGCTCACTCAACACGGCAGCTAGCTCGCTCTGTGGCTCATTGTCAGCTAGCGCAGTCGGTGCGGAACTAGTTTTGGGCTTCTGAGCACTGCGTGATCTGGAGCTAATCTCACAGTCTTTAATCGTTGTTTGTTTAGACATGTTGTGGACGTAATGGAAAGCGACGGTTACCAGGATTTTAAAACTTTTAGCAGAGTTGTTGAGGAGAACCCACGCTAAGCTGCCATCTTGTTCAGCGGCTCCACAGCGCCTCAACTCCTTAAATTAGTTTAAGTTGAAAATGACTCTTTTGTGATGAAAAGGCGAGAACTGTCTGTGTCCAAGTCGTATTGAGACCCGAGGCCGAGGTACTGTTCTTTAATCTGCTTGTCCCTGTCGCTCCTGTCCTGTCAGAGCATGGCGTCGGTGTACACGGGCCTGATGCAGGGGGTGGGGGCTGCAGAGAAGGTCTTTGAGTATCTGGACCGAGAACCTGAACACTCTGCAGAACGAGGAACCGAAGAACCGGACTCCTGCTCTGGACTCGTGGAGTTTAAAGACGTGACCTTTAGCTACCCCACCAGACCAAACACGCCCGTACTGAAGGTATGACGCTCCTGCCACACCTGTCACACCTGTCACACATGTCACACCTGTCACACACACCTCACATGAGCAGAACTTGCAGCGCAGGGTTGTGGTGTGGGTGGAGCCAAAGCTGAAGCCCTCAAAAGAACCAAAACAAACATGAACGACCTGATCCTGCACAAACACACTTCAGTTTGTCAAAATGGAGAGAGGCAGGTGCAGAGAGGCAGGTGCAGAGAGGCAGGTGCAGAGAGGCAGGTGCAGAGGGGCAGGTGCAGAGAGGCAGGTGCAGAGAGGGCAGGTGCAGAGGAAAGAGGTCTGTGTGTTTGTGGAGAAAATGCTAAGAAAAAACATTAGATTTTAGTCATGACATTTTGTCTTTTCCTGAGACTCACATCAGTTTGCACCTGCTCCTGTCACCTGCTCCTGTTACCTGCCACCTGCTCCTGTCACCTTTCACCTGGTCCTGTCACCTGCTCCTGTCACCTGCTCCTGTAACCTGTCACCTGCTCCTGTCACCTTTTACCTGGTCCTGTCACCTGCTCCTGTCACCTGCTCCTGTCACCTGCTCCTGTCACCTGTTCCTGTCACCTGTCACCTGGTCCTGTTACCTGTCACCTGTTCCTGTCACCTGCCACCTGCTCCTGTCACCTTTCACCTGGTCCTGTCACCTGCTCCTGTCACCTGCCACCTGCTCCTGTCCCCTTTTACCTGGTCCTGTCACCTGCTCCTGTTACCTGTTACCTGCAAATGTCACCTGCTCCTGTCACCTGTCACCTTTCACCTGCTCCTGTCACCTGCTCCTGTTACCTGTTACCTGCTCCTGTCACCTGTCGACACAGAACTCGTATTAAGTTAAAGTTCAAGTCCACAGATGTTATCATGAGCTGTGTTTTCAGGGCAGGTGTTGACAGGTGTTGACAGGTGCTGACAGGTGTTATGTTGCTGTGTGTTTTCAGGGCGTGTCGTTCACCCTGCGGCCGGGGCAGGTGACGGCGTTGGTGGGTCCCTCTGGTGGAGGAAAAAGCTCCTGCGTCAGCCTCCTGGAGAACTTCTACCTGCCACAGAGCGGACAGGTGAGCACCTGACACACAAAGCGGCAGGTGAGTCTGAGCGGCAGGTGAGTCTGAGCGCAGGTGAGTCTGAGCGACAGGTGAGTCTGAGCGACAGGTGAGTGCTTTACATGTTATACAGTTTCTAAATAAAATAAATGAAATGTGTGTAACCCCTGCCCTGTGGCCCTGCTCCTGTCGTGTCAGTGACTCTGCTCCTGTCGTGTCAGTGACTCTGCTCCTGTCGTGTCAGTGACTCTGCTCCTGTCGTGTCAGGTGCTGTTGGACGGGCGGCCGGTGCAGACCCTGCGTCACCTCTACCTGCACTCTCAGGTGTGTGTTCAGGTTCTCATCATCAGTCGGTGTGACAGGCGTCTCAGTGTGACAGGTGTCTTGGTGTGTGACAGGTGCTGTCTCTGTGTGACAGGCATCTCGGTGTGACAGGTGCTGTCTCTGTGGCTGGTGGCGCTGGTGTGTGACAGGTGTTGTGTGTGTGACAGGTGGCGTTGGTGTGTGACAGGTGCTGTGTGTGACAGGTGGCGCTGGTGTGTGACAGGTGCTGTGTGTGACAGGTGCTGGTGTGTGACAGGTGCTGTGTGTGTGTGACAGGTGGCGCTGGTGTGTGACAGGTGCTGTGGTGACAGGTGTTGTGTGTGACAGGTGGCACTGGTGTGTGACAGGTGTTGTGTTAGACAGGTGGCACTGGTGTGTGACAGGTGTGTGTGACAGGTGACATTGGTGTGTGACAGGTGTTGGTGTGTGACAGGTGTGTGTGACAGGTGACATTGGTGTGTGACAGGTGGCATTGGTGTGTGACAGGTGTTGGTGTGTGACAGGTGGTTGTGTGTGTGACAGGTGGGTGTGACAGGTGTGTGACAGGTGTTGTGTGTGACAGGTGGCACTGGTGTGTGACAGGTGTTGTGTTAGACAGGTGGCACTGGTGTGTGACAGGTGGCGCTGGTGTGTGACAGGTGTATGTGACAGGTGACATTGGTGTGTGACAGGTGTTGTGTGTGACAGGTGGCGCTGGTGTGTGACAGGTGGCGTTGGTGTGTGACAGGTGGCGTTGGTGTGTGACAGGTGTTGTGTGTGACAGGTGGCATTGGTGTGTGACAGGTGTCTCGGTGTGTGACAGGTGGCGTTGGTGTGTGACAGGTGGCGCTGGTGTGTGACAGGTGTTGTGTGTGACAGGCGTTGTGTGTGACAGGTGCTGTGTGTGACAGGTGTTGTGTGTGACAGGTAGCATTGGTGTATGTGACAGGTGTTGTGTGTGACAGGTGGCGCTGGTGTGTGACAGGTGTTGTGTGTGACAGGCGTTGTGTGTGACAGGCATTGTGTGTGACAGGTGCTGTGTGTGACAGGTAGCATTGGCGTGTGACAGGTGTTGTGTGTGACAGGTGTTGTGTGTGACAGGTGGCATTGGTGTGTGACAGGTGTTGTGTGTGACAGGTGGCGCTGGTGTGTGACAGGTGTTGTGTGTGACAGGTGCATGTTGGTGTGTGACAGGTGTTGTGTGTGACAGGTGGCGCTGGTGTGTGACAGGTGTTGTGTGTGACAGGTGTTGTGTGTGACAGGTGTTGTGTGTGACAGGTAGCATTGGTGTGTGACAGGTGTTGTGTGTGACAGGTGTTGTGTGTGACAGTGTGACAGGTGTTGTGTGTGACAGGTGCTGTGTGTGACAGGTGTTGTGTGTGACAGGTGGCGCTGGTCGGGCAGGAGCCGGTTCTTTTTGCTCGAAGCGTCGAGGAAAACATCTCGTACGGACTGAGTCATGTGACCAGAGAGAACGTGGAACGAGCCGCCAAGAACGCCAACGCACACGACTTCATCAACACACTCCAACGAGGATACGACACATGTACGACGCACAACACACACACAACACACACACAACACACACACACACACACATCAACGCACTCCAACGAGGATACGACACATGTACGACGCACAACACACACACAACACACACACACACACACACACTTCATCAACGCACTCCAACGAGGATACGACACATGTACGACGCACACACACACACACACACACACACACAACACACACACACACACACACAACACACACAGGACTTCATCAACGCACTCCAACGAGGATACGACACATGTACGACGCACAACACACACACACAACACACACACAACACACACACAACACACACACAACACACACACAACACACACGACTTCATCAACACACTCCAACGAGGATACGACACATGTACGACGCACAACACACACACATACACACACGCCAACGCACACACAACACACACACAACACACACGCCAACGCACACGACTTCATCAACGCACTCCAACGAGGATACGACACATGTACGACGCAACACACACACACACACACACACACACACACACACACACACAACACAACACACACACAACACACACGACTTCATCAACGCACTCCAACGAGGATACGACACATGTACGACGCACAACACACACACACACACACACACACACACACACAACACACACACAACACACACGACTTCATCAACGCACTCCAACGAGGATACGACACATGTACACGCACACACACACACACACACACACACACACACACACACAACACACACAACACACACACAAAGCACACGACTTCATCAACGCACTCCAACGAGGATACGACACATGTACGACGCACAACACACACGCCAACGCACACACAACACACACACACACACACACACACAACACACACACACGACTTCATCAACGCACTACACTGAGGATACGACACATGTACGACGCACAACACACACACAACACACACGCCAACGCACACACAACACACACACAGACACACACACACATTGTGTTATGTTGTGTTGTGTGTATATGATGTTGTGTTATGTTGTGTTGTGTGTATATGTGTGTTGTGTGTATATGTGTGTTGTGTTATGTTGTGTGTATGTGTTATGTTGTGTGTATATGTGTGTGTGTTATGTTGTGTTGTGTGTTGTGTGTTATGTTGTGTGTTATGTGTTGTGTGTATATGTGTGTTGTGTGTTATGTTGTGTGTATATGTGTGTTGTGTGTTATGTGTGTGTTGTGTTGTGTTGTGTGTTGTGTGTTATGTTGTGTGTGATGTTGTGTGTATATGTGTGTTATGTTGTGTTGTGTGTATGTGTGTGTTGTGTGTATATGTGTGTTTTGTGTGTGTATGTGTGTGTATGTGTGTATGTGTTATGTTGTGTGTATATGTGTGTTGTGTGTTATGTTGTGTGTATATGGGTGTTGTGTGTTATGTTGTGTTATGTTGTGTGTTATGTTGTGTGTATATGTGTGTTTGTGTTATGTTGTGTTGTGTGTATGTGTTATGTTGTGTGTATATGTGTGTTGTGTGTTATGTTGTGTGTATATGTGTTGTGTGTTGTGTGTATATGTGTGTTGTGTTATGTGTTGTGTGTTATGTGTTATGTGTGTTATGTTGTGTTATGTGTTGTGTGTGTTGTGTGTATGTGTGTATGTGTGTTATGTTGTGTGTGTGTGTGTTGTGTGTTATGTGTGTTGTGTTATGTGTGTGTGTGTGTGTGTTGTTGTGTGTGTGTGTATATGTTGTGTGTGTGTTGTGTGTGTGTGTGTATTATGTGTTGTGTTATGTTGTGTGTTATGTTGTGTTGTGTTATGTGTGTTGTGTGTGTTGTGTGTATATGTGTGTATATGTGTTGTGTGTATGTGTGTGTTGTGTTATGTGTGTGTGTTATGTTGTGTTGTGTGTTATGTGTGTTATGTTGTGTGTATATGTGTGTGTGTTATGTTGTGTTGTGTGTTATGTTGTGTGTATATGTGTGTTGTGTGTTATGTTGTGTGTATATGTGTGTTGTGTTATGTTGTGTTGTGTTGTGTGTATGTGTTATGTTGTTATGTTGTGTTGTTGTGCGTCGTGTGCAGGTGTGGGGGAGAAAGGTGCTCAGTTGTCTGGGGGTCAGAAACAGCGAGTCGCCATCGCTCGAGCTCTGGTCAGAAACCCCCGAGTCCTGATCCTGGACGAGGCCACGAGCGCCTTAGACGCCCACAGTGAACACAAGGTACTCCTGTCTGCTCCTGTCTGCTCCTGCCTGCTCCTGTCCTGCTCCTGCCTGCTCCTGTCCTGCTCCTGTCCTGCTGCTCCTCTGCTCCTGTCATGCTCCTGTCTGCTCCTGCTCCTGCTCCTGTCTGCTCCTGTCTGCTCCTGTCTGCTGCCTGTCTGCTCCTGCCTGCTCCTGCTCCTGCCTGCTCCTGTGCTCCTGCTCCTGTCTGCTCCTGTCTGCTCCTGTCTGCTCCTGCTCCTGTCTGCTCCTGCCTGCTCCTGTCTGCTCCTGTCTGCTCCTGTCTCCTGTCTGCTCCTGTCTGCTCCTGTCAGCTCCTGTCAGCTCCTGTCTGCTCCTGTCTGCTCCTGTCTGCTCCTGTCTGCTCCTGCCTGCTCCTGCCTGCTCCTGTCTGCTCCTGTCTGCTCCTGTCTGCTCCTGTCTGCTCCTGTCTGCTCCTGTCTGCTCCTGCTGCTCCTGTCTGCTCCTGTCCTGCTCCTGCCTGCTCCTGTCTGCTCCTGCCTGCTCCTGTCTGCTTCTGCCTGCTCCTGTCTGCTCCTGTCTGCTCCTGCCTGCTCCTGTCAGCTCCTGTCTGCACCTGTCAGCTCCTGTCTGCACCTGCTCCTGTCTGCTCCTGCCTGCTCCTGTCTTACCCTGCTCCTGTCCGCTCCTGTCTGTGGGTGGCAGGTGCAGCAGGCCCTGGCGGCGGCCATGTTGGGTCGGACGGTTCTGGTCGTGGCTCATCGTCTGAGTTCGGTGGAAAAAGCCGATCACATCGTGGTGATCGTGGACGGACGAGTGGAGGAGCAGGGGAGCCACGCCGAGCTCATGGCCCGAGGACGAGTCTATCACAGACTGGTGCAGAGGCAGGTGCAGGGACAGGGGCAGGGACTCAAGGACCAGGACCAGGACCAGGACCAGGACCTGGAGCGGAGGCCGGAGCAGAGACCGGCGGGCAGGAGCAGGAGGGAAAGCAGTGACGGAGACGAGTCGACGCCGAGATTCTGAAACTCAAACTCGGGATCATTTTGATTTGATTTTTAGGAGGTTCTAGACTCATGCATGTTTGAGTCATCTAGTGATCTGTCCTGGCCTCAGACCCTCCTGACGGTTAACAGTACGAGCCTGTACGAGGCTCCGCCCACAAACCAAAGTCCCAGAGAATAACACAGATTTATTCTTTTAACAAAAACACTGCAGCTGATGTCGTTTATTTCTGTTCTATTTTGTTGTTGTTGTTCGTTTTGGTTCCGGACGTTTGTCCAATCAGGACGCAGAACGAGCGTCATGTGACTCTCGTTTTGTTGTCAGTTTCAGAGCTGATTTCCTGTTGTTTTTCTTTTTTCTTTTATTTTTTATTTAATTTCTTCTTTCCTGTGTTGAGCGTCACACAGACGTTTCTGTGACGCTTCAAAACACGTTTGGTTTATTTTTTATTATTTAAAATATTAAATATTTTAAATTAATGTGAAAACTTCATAAACTGTTTTTTTCTTTGTGCCTGAAGAGACGAACAACTTTAGCTGAAGACAAAAAAAAAAACCAAACACTTGAAATGTATTTAAATAAAAATGATGCAATGAAATGTTGTGTTGTTTTGTCCGTGTCCGTTTGTGCCTCAGAGTCTCAGGACGAGGACATGTCCCTGCACTTTTATACAAAACCACTGACATGTCCCAAGAAATGTCCCAGTGTCAATATTTTGGACCACTCTGATCCTGAACAGTAAAGAGACACAAACTGACATTTGTTTGTGTCAAAAAAAAAAAAAAAAAAAAAATCTGATTCAAAAGGACAAAACACAAAATGTGACGACACAGACTCATGTTCGTCATAAATCCACAGAACAGTTTTCTTTAATTTCACACTCGATTCACTGTTTTAGTTTCACTATTTTATTTTCAGTGTTGGGGAGTAACAGATTACATGTACCAGAGTTATGTAATCAGAGTACAAATGATGAGTAACTGTATTCAGTTACAGTTACTGTTTCAGTGAGTGGTAATTGGATTACAGTTACTTTGTTGAAATAAATGGATTAAACAGAGGGATCTTCCTTTTATTTTTGTTTACTTTTTTTTTTTTGATAATTCCACTCATTGCTGGAAATTAAACCAGGACTAAAACCAGGTCTAAACTAGATCTAAACCAGGACTAAACCAGGACTAAAACCAGGTCTAAACTAGATCTAAACCAGGACTAAAACCAGGTCTAAACCAGGTCTAAAACCAGGTCTAAACTAGATCTAAACCAAGACTAAACCAGGACTAAAACCAGGTCTAAACCAGGACTAAACCAGGACCTAAACCAGGACTAAAACCAGGTCTAAACTAGATCTAAACCAGGACTAAAACCAGGTCTAAAACTAGGACTAAACTAGATCTAAACTGGGACTAAAACAGGACTAAAACAGGATTTAACAGGACTAAACCATGCTGCGCGGACATGTCTCCTCCTCTTCTATCAATAATATTTTTAATACGGTTAAGTATCTGTCCTGGCTCAGTCCAACCTGGTCATTTGTTTAGTCCTGGTTTAGTCCTGGATTAGTCCTTTTCTTCCTAGTTTATATAAATTGTCCGACTGTGCGTAGAAAGTCAGACATGTTCTCTGAATGTGAACACTGTGAGTCCGTGAGCTCAGGACCTGAGGACCCGAGGACCCGAGGACCCGAGGACCTGAGGGAGGAGCTCAGAGTTTAAAACCGGCACAGACCGTCTGCTCTGGGCAGGACCTCCTCTGCACCACGGTAAGAACTCTACAAACTGCATCAACGTAAGAACTAAGACTGAATAAAGGAGGATTTTAGAAGTTTCCTGCTGGATAATATCTGTTCTGTCAGTATGTTTATCTTTATATGTGCTGTTTCTGTTTTTGTCTTTCCAATGATATTAAGGTCAAATTATAATTCAGATGTTACGTCTTGACAGTTACTTTTACTTGAGAAGTAGTTTCCCTAAGTTACTCTTACTTGAGTATTGTTGTGGACTACTGTACTTTATACTTTACCTCAAGTATTTTACATTTTAAGTACAATTTTCGTCTCCTTTAGGGACTTCTGTCTATGAGCTTCTTTATGCATTTATTATTCAATATTTAGGAAGAGCATGTGAGTGAGGACTGGAGCCCTGCAAACTGTTGAAAATGAACTATTCTGTTTTTCACGTTTTAAGTCATTAAAACTCAGACCTTTAGTAACCTGAGTTTAAAGAACATCAGATAAACAGCTGCACCTCATGAAATATTCACAAGAAGAATGTTCAGCTGTGTCAGCGCAGATACTTCTGTCAATACAGTCTGTGAGTATTACAGGAGGACTGAAGAGAGAGTGGGGGGGGGGTTTGATCTTCTTTTGACTCCCACTTGGATCTCGGACTTGACGTCACGTCCCAGTTTGAAGCGTTTCATTATGTTTGGCGTGTTGGACTATGTGGATTATGATTATGACTTCACCTTCATCCTATGAAAAACTGATACTTTAATTAATTAGATTTTTGGAATTTGTACTTCATTTTATATTATGATTTCTCTTCTGGTACAACCTTAGGGACGTTAACACCCGTGGTGAGGCACGGCGAGGCCGTCAGCCTTGTGTGAGCCCGTGCATCACCTGTCTGCTGGATGGGACGGGTTCCTAAAATATTTTAACCCGCCAGAGCTCCTCTGGTTCTGTGGGCCAGTGCCCCGTGCCTCTGTGATCTGTAACTCGGGTTGTGGAGATGTGGGGGAGTGTGGTGCCCACCCTCACCACTAATAACACCCACTCCCAAACCCACAGGCAGTGATACAGATGCAGTAAAGTACTGGAGTGATACAAGTGACTGAAACTGTCATTTAAACACCAAAGTGCCTAAACACAATGAAAACACATCACAGCGGCGCAGTCACCTCGGACTCTGACTCGGAATCCTTGCTCGGTCGACTTTTTCCACCACCGAGGTCCGAGTCGTGCCGTTCCAGGAAAAGTGGCTTGTCAGCTTACTCGGAAAACTGATTCGGAAGGAAAATCGAACAGGGTCAAATGCAGCGGACAAACTTCACTGTGGGGACAATTAGTGTATCAACTTAAATGGGAGAGTGAGGTAGAAGATGGGCGAAGTCTGGAGGATGAAAGGGAAGATTTAGGACACGAGGGACGTGGTCTAGGGGACTAAAGGAGAGCGTGAGGGGAAGAAGGGGCAGAGTCTGGAGGTAGTAGTAGTAGTAGTAGTAGTAGTAGTAGTAGTAGTAGTAGTAGTAGTAGTAGTAGTAGTAGTAGTAGTAAATCCTTGTCTCTGTGTGTGTAGTGACCATGCGGGCCGTGTGTCTCCTGCTCCTCTGTGCCTGTGTGAGCCTGGGCCAGTCTCAGCTCAGGGTGTTTAACCTGAGAGCCCAGCGCCTCCCGCAGGACGCTCTGGGGATCACAGACGGGTACGTCCGGGTCTTCTGCCGGAACGACCTGGTGGGGCAGACGTCTGTGAGGAAGAACACCGCTGACCCCTGGTGGAAGGAGGAGTACACGTACTACAACGCCGAGGAGAACTCCACGCTCAAGCTGGAGGTCCACGACGAGGACCTGATCTGGGACGACCTGGTGGGGACCTGCCTGACCCAAGTCCAGTCCGGGACCCACCAGAACCAGTGTGCTCTGGAGAAGGGAGGCATGCTGTACTACGACTACACCCTCAGCTAGATCATACACACAATAAAATACTGGTCTGAAACTAAAAGAAAGTTTGTTTTTTGTTTTATATTATGTGAAGTTTACTTTTCTGAGTTTTTAATCTTGCTCCAATGATGTTCTCTCATTTTTAAGTTGGATTTCACTTGATTCTTGATGCAAATGAGGCTCGAGCGCTCAGAAATGTGTTTGTTTTCACCCAACCCCCAGTGGATTTCCCATACTGTATCATTATATAAGTTTACCTGTGATAGTACTTCAAATACTGTTATCAGGCCCATATGGTACTTCATACATGTGTCGCTCAGTGGGAGGAGCCGAGTCTGTTTAAAACCAACTCAAACTGCAGCTCTGAGCTCAACACTGACCTGCAGACACGGTAAGAACCTCCCCGACTCTCACAGACTTGGACTATTTTACCTTTTTAACTGTTTTAATAATATAAAGCAACTATAGTAGCAAGTAGTAGTAAGTAGCAGTAGTAGTAGTAGTAGTAGTAGTAGTAGTAGTAGTAGTAGTAGTAGTAGTAGTAGTAGTAGTAGTAGTAGTAGTAGTAGTAGTAGTAGTAGTAGTAGTAGTAGTAGTAGTAGTAGTAGTAGTAGTAGTAGTAGTAGTAGTAGTAGTAGTAGTAGTAGCAGTAGTAGTAGTAGTAGTAGTAGTAGTAGTAGTAGTAGTAGTAGTAGTAGTAGTAGTAGTAGTAGTAGCAGTAGTAGTAGTAGTAGTAGTAGTAGTAGTAGTAGTAGTAGTAGTAGTAGTAGTAGTAGTAGTAGTAGTAGTAGTAGTAGTAGCAGTAGTAGTAGTAGTAGTAGTAGTAGTAGTAGTAGTAGTAGTAGTAGTAGTAGTAGTAGCAGTAGTAGTAGTAGTAGTAGTAGTAGTAGTAGTAGTAGTAGTAGTAGTAGTAGCAGTAGTAGTAGTAGTAGTAGTAGTAGTAGTAGTAGTAGTAGTAGTAGTAGTAGTAGTAGTAGTAGTAGCAGTAGTAGTAGTAGTAGTAGTAGTAGTAGTAGTAGTAGTAGTAGTAGTAGTAGTAGCAGTAGTAGTAGTAGTAGTAGTAGTAGTAGTAGTAGCAGTAGTAGTAGTAGTAGCAGTAGTAGTAGTAGTAGTAGTAGTAGTAGTAGTAGTAGTAGTAGTAGTAGTAGTAGTAGTAGTAGTAGCAGTAGTAGTAGTAGTAGTAGTAGTAGTAGTAGTAGTAGTAGTAGTAGTAGTAGTAGTAGCAGTAGTAGTAGTAGTAGTAGTAGTAGTAGTAGTAGTAGTAGTAGCAGTAGTAGCAGTAGTAGTAGTAGTAGTAGTAGTAGTAGTAGTAGTAGTAGCAGTAGTAGCAGTAGTAGTAGTAGTAGTAGTAGTAGTAGTAGTAGTAGTAGTAGTAGTAGTAGTAGTAGTAGTAGTAGTAGTAGTAGTAGTAGTAGTAGCAGTAGTAGTAGTAGTAGTAGTAGTAGTAGTAGTAGTAGCAGTAGTAGTAGTAGTAGTAGTAGTAGTAGTAGCAGTAGTAGTAGTAGTAGTAGTAGTAGTAGTAGTAGCAGTAGTAGTAGTAGTAGTAGTAGTAGTAGTAGTAGTAGTAGTAGTAGTAGTAGCAGTAGTAGTAGTAGTAGTAGTAGTAGTAGTAGTAGTAGTAGTAGTAGTAGTAGTAGTAGTAGTAGTAGTAGTAGTAGTAGTAGTAGTAGCAGTAGTAGTAGTAGTAGTAGTAGTAGTAGTAGTAGCAGTAGTAGTAGTAGTAGTAGTAGTAGTAGTAGTAGTAGTAGTAGTAGCAGTAGTAGTAGTAGTAGTAGTAGTAGTAGTAGTAGTAGTAGTAGTAGTAGTAGTAGCAGTAGTAGTAGTAGTAGTAGTAGTAGTAGTAGTAGCAGTAGTAGTAGTAGTAGTAGTAGTAGTAGTAGTAGTAGTAGTAGCAGTAGTAGTAGTAGTAGTAGCAGTAGTAGTAGTAGTAGTAGTAGTAGCATAGTAGTAGTAGTAGTAGTAGTAGTAGTAGTAGCAGTAGTAGTAGTAGTAGTAGTAGTAGTAGTAGTAGTAGTAGCAGTAGTAGCAGTAGTAGTAGTAGTAGTAGTAGTAGTAGTAGTAGTAGTAGTAGTAGTAGTAGTAGTAGTAGTAGTAGTAGTAGTAGTAGTAGTAGTAGTAGTAGTAGTAGTAGTAGTAGTAGTAGAGACTACTGAGACTGCTCTTATCAAGGTGACAAATGACATCCGCCTGAACACTGATGCAGGCAAAGTCTCAGTCTTGATCCTGTTAGATCTGAGTGCTGCTTTTGACACTGTGGATCATGGGATCCTCTTACAGAGACTAGAGGACTGGGTGGGCATCTCTGGTTCTGTACTAAACTGGTTCAAGTCCTATCTAGAAGACAGGAAGTATTTTGTTGAAATTGGAAACTGTGTCTCAGATGACATGGCCCTGACCTGTGGGGTGCCTCAGGGGTCAATCCTGGGCCCCCTGTTGTTCAATCTCTACATGCTGCCATTAGGCCAGTTAATAAGCAGCAATAACGTGTCCGTACCACAATTATGCAGACGACACTCAGATCTACGTCTCTCTGGCAGCAGGAGACTATGGACCAGTGGAGTCACTTGGTCACTGCATCCAACAGATCAGTGTGTGGATGCAAAACAACTTTCTCCAGCTAAACTCTGACAAGACTGAAGTCATAGTGTTTGGTCCACAGAAACAAAGGGACAGTGTCAGCAGTCACCTCCAGTCTCTCTCTCTAAAACCTTCAAATCAGGCAAGAAATCTCGGGGTAATAATGGACTCAGACTTGAACTTTAACAGTCACATAAAATCAATAACATCTGCAGCCTTTTACCATCTAAAAAACATAGCAAAAATCAAAGGTTTACTGTCTAAATCAGACTTGGAGAAACTTATCCATGTGTTTGTCTCCAGTAGATTAGATACTGTAATGTTCTGCTCACTGGTCTCTCCAAACGAGCTGTGAGACGCTGCAAAACATCCAGAACATCCAGAACATCCAGAACATCCAGAACATCCAGAACATCCAGAACATCCAGAACATCCAGAACATCCAGAACGCTGCAGCTCGGGTCCTGACTCGAACTAGGAAGTACGAGCACATAAGTCCTGGTCTCAGGTCTCTGCTCTGGCTCCTGTGGCTCAGAGACTTTAAAGCAGCTCTGCTTGTACAAGTGTCTCCATGGTCGAGCACCAAAGTCCATCTGTGACATGTTAGTGTCATATGAACATCTCACACTCTGAGGAGCTCAGGGACCAACTCCTGCTGGTGCCCAGAGTCACGACTAAACAAGGGGAGTCAGAGTTTCAGGTTCATGCAGCTAAAACCTGGAACAGTCTGAACATGTGAGACAGACTCTTCTGTGACGCTGTTTAAATCCAGACTCTAAACATTTCTGTTTAACTGTGCAAATAACTGAAAGGTTTTCATTCCGCACTCTTCTCTCCAATTTATGTCTCTCTTTTTTAATTTTAATCTTCATGATTATTTATGTTTTGATTTGTTTTTATTATGATTTTAATGTATTTCTTATTCTGTAAAGCACTTTGAATTACTTTGTGTACGAATTGTGCTGTACAAATAAACTTGCCTTGCCGTAGTAGTAGTAGTAGCCAGTAGTAGTAGTAGTAGTAGTAGTAGTAGTAGTAGTAGTAGTAGTAGTAGTAGTAGTAGTAGTAGTAAATCCTTGTCTCTGTGTGTGTAGTGACCATGCGGGCCGTGTGTCTCCTGCTCCTGTGTGCCTCTTTGTGCTGGGGCCAGTCTCAGCTCAGGGTGTTTAACCTGAGAGCCAAGGGCCTCCCGCAGGACCTTCTGGGGATCACAGACGGGTACGTCCGGGTCTGGTTCCGCTCGGAGCCGCTGGGTCAGACCGAGGTGCGCAGGAACGACGCCAACCCCTGGTGGAGGGAGGAGTTCATCTACATCCACGCCAAACCCTCCGACCCGCTCAAGCTGGAGGTCCACGACAAGGACCTGATCTGGGACGACCTGGTGGGGACCTGCCTGACCCAAGTCCAGCCCGGGACCCACCAGAACCAGTGTCTGCTGGAGGAGGGAGGCATCCTGTACTACGACTACACCCTCAGCTAGACCACACAGTCAAATTAAAAAATGTGATAATAAAAAAAAAAACAACTAAAGACTTTGGACCTTTTATTTTGAAATTAATGAGGATAATAGAGATACTTGGTTTATTACATGTTGGGTCCTGGTTTAGTCCTGTTCAGGGCCTAGTTTAGTCCTGGTTGCGTCCTGGTTCAGTCTTGCTTTAGTCCTGTTTGGGTTCTGGTTTGGTCCTGCTTTAGTCTTTCTTTAGTCCTGGTCGCATCCTGGTTTAGGCCCGATTTAGTCCTGGTTGCGTCCTGATTTGGTCTTTGTTTAGTCCTGGTCTAGTCTTGGGTCCTGCTTTACTCCTGGGTTAGTCCTGGTTTAGTTCAAACTGGGTCCCGGTTTAGTCCTGGTTTATTACAGGTTGGATCTTGGTTTAGACCTGGTTGGCCACTGTTTTAGTCCTGGTTGAGTCTTGGTTTAGCCGGTTTCATCCTGGTTTAGTCCTGGTTGGGTCCTAGTTTAGTCCTGATTGTGTCCTGGATTAGTCCTGGTTTATTACAGGTTGCGTCCTGGTTCAGTCTTGCTTTAGTCCTGTTTGGGTTCTGGTTTAGCCCTGGTTTAGTCTTCCTTTAATCCTGTTTGGGTCCTGCTTTAGTCCTGTTTTTGCCCTGGTTCAGTCTTGCTTTACTCCTGTTTGGGTCTGGTTTGGTCCTGGTTTAGTTCTGTTTTAGTCCTGTTTGGGTCCCGGGTTAGTCCTGCTTTAGCCCTGGTTGCATCCTGGTTTAGTCCTGTTTTAGTCCTTTTTTAGTCCTGGTTTAGTCCTGTTTGGGTCCTGGTTTAGTCCTGCTTTAGTCCTGGTTGAGTCCAGTTTTAGTCCTGGTTTTAGTCCTGCTTTAGTCCTGGTTGAGTCCAGTTTTAGTCCTGGTTTTAGTCCTGCTTTAGTCCTGGTTGAGTCCAGTTTTAGTCCTGGTTTTAGTCCTGCTTTAGTCCTGGTTGAGTCCAGTTTTAGTCCTGGTTTTAGTCCTGCTTTAGTCCTGGTTGAGTCCAGTTTTAGTCCTGCTTTAGTCCTGGGTTGAAGTGTTTTGAGCTCTACACTGTGACATGGTTAAAATCTTCAAAATAAAAGACCCTTTAAAGAAATAAATATTCACAAATCAAACTTGAAAACTACCTCTTCATGACATCACAAGGTGTAACGGAGGATTTTGAGCTTCTGAGATGTCGACAGAATAATAATAAAAATAATAACAAAAAAAAATTAATAATAAAAGAGTTACTCAAATGTATTTGAATGAAACAAAACAAAACTCGCCGTCTCTGTTTTTTCTACCATTATTTTGAAAGTACAGTCCAAAATAAAACGTGCAGAGCTTTTTTCAACAAATAAACTTGACTGAGTCCTGGTTTAGTCTTAGTTTGGTCCTGGCTGGGTCCTGGATTAGTCCTGGTTTAGTTCAAGTTGGGTCCTGGTTTAGCTGGTTTCATCCTGTTATAGTTCTGTTTGTGTCTTGCTTTAGTCCTGCTTTAGTCCTGGTTTAATCCTGGTTTAGTCCTGCTTTAGTCCTGTTTTTGCCCTGGTTCAGTCTTGCTTTAGTTCTGTTTGGGTCCTGGTTTAGTCCTGGTTTAGTTCTGGTTTAGTCCTGGTTTAGTCCTGCTTTATTCCTGTTTAGATTCTGGTTTAGTCCTGCTTTAGTTCTGTTTGGGTCCTGGTTTAGTCCTGGTTTAGTCCTGCTTTAGTTCTGTTTGGGTCCTGGTTTAGTCCTGGTTTAGTTCTGCTTTAGTCCTGTTTTAGTCCTGGTTTAATCCAAGTTTAGTCCTACTTTAGTCCTGTTTAGATCCTGGTTTAGTCCTGCTTTAGTCCTGTTTGGATCCTGGTTTAGTCCTGGTTTAGTCCTGCTTTAGTCCTGGTTTAATCCTAGTTTAGTCCTGCTTTAGTCCTGTTTGGATCCTGCTTTAGTCCTGCTTTAGTTCTGTTTGGGTCCTGGTTTAGTCCTGTTTCCTTAGTCCTAGTTTAGTCCTGCTTAAATCCAGTTTGGGTCCTAGTTTAGTCCTGTTTTCCTGCTTTAGTCCTGCTTGGGTCCTGCTTTAGTCCTGTTTGGATCCTGCTTTAGTTCTGTTTGGTTTAGTCCTGGTTTAGTCCTGCTTTAGTCCTGTTTCCTTAGTCCTAGTTTAGTCCTGCTTAAGTCCAGTTTGGGTCCTAGTTTAGTCCTGTTTTAGTCCTGTTTGTGTCCTGCTTTAGTCCTGCTTGGGTCTTGGTTTAGTCCTGGTTTAGTCCTGGTTTAATCCTGCTTTAGTCCTGATTTAGTCGTGGCTGAAGCTCCACAAATAAACTCGACACAAATGCTCATTATTATTTAAAAATGTCATGTTTATTTCATTATTAAAAAAGGCACCAAATACAGGCATCGTCATATCACAAAAATCATAGCACCAAAAATATAAATCTCATTCCCCCGGTGTTTTTAAATAGGCACGAGTTTTACACAGCAGTGCTCAGTCAGGTGTTCTTCAAAATAAAAGTCTGCGCGTACAAACACGAGAGGCTAACATAAAACATAAGCAGAAGGCAGACGTCAAAATAAAATACACCAAAGTGGGACATTTAGTCATAAAAACGAGTAGAAAATGCGGCGTCTTTGGGTGAAATTCATTGGACACTTTGTAAGGCTTTGAAATGTGCTTAATGTCCAAAAATGACGTGGTTTTTTTTTGTTGTTTTTTTTTTTAAATTTTGTTTTGTTTTTTCAAATTTTTACAATCATGTGAAATAAAAAATATAATAGTAGTAATAAGAAGAATAATAAAAAAAAACTTTGGACGTTTTGTTTTGAATTTAATGAGGATAATACAGAGATCAGGTTAAGACTTTTGAGGGTGGAGCTAAACGCGTTATAACGGGAGTCAATGGGAATTTTACGGAAAAGATCTTAATTACGCTGTGTTTAGTCCTGGTTTAGTTCTGGATGGACAGTGGTTTAATCCTGATTGAGTCCTGGTCCTGGTTTAGTCCAGATTGGTTCCTGGTTTAATACTGACTGGGTCCTGACTGAGTCCTGGTCTGGGTACTGGTTAAGGCCGAGTTGGATCTCGGTTTAGTCTTTGTTTAATAGAGGTCGGGTCCTGGTTTAGTCTTGGTTTAGTTCTGGTTGGGTCCTGGTTTGGTCGTGGTTTAGTCCTGCTTGGGTTCTAGTTTAGACCTGGTTTAGGAATGGTTGGGTCCTGCTTGAGTCCTGGTTTAGTCAAGACTGGTTCCTGGTTTAATACTGGCTACGTACTGACTGAGTACTGGTTTAGTCCAGATTGGGTACTGGTTAAGTCCGAGTTGGATCTTGGTTTAGTCTTGTTTTAATAGAGGCCGGGTCCTGGTTTAGTCCTGGTTTAGTTCTGGTTGGACAGTGTTTTAGTCCTGGTTTAGTCCAGATTGGTTCCTGGTTTAATACTGACTGGGTCCTGACTGAGTCCTGGTTTGGATACTGATTAAGTCCGAGTTGGGTCTCGGTTTAGTCTTGGTTTAATAGAGGCTGGGTCCTGGTTTAGTCCTGGTTGAGTTCTTGAGGAGCCGGTTTCATCCTGTTTGGGTGGTGGTTTAGTTTTGGTTTAGTCCTGGTTGGATCCTGTTTGGGTCCTAGTTTAGTCCTGGTTTAGTCTTGGTTGAGTCCTGGGTCCTGGTTTAGTTCAAGTTGGGTCCTGGTTCAGTCTTGGTTTAATTCAAGTTGGGCACTTGTCAAATAAAATAATTAAGGATTGTTATATTTTAATAATTGAATCAAATTTGAGATTAGATTTTTTTTTTTTTTTTTTTACATAAAAAAAATAAAACTGAATATTTAAAAATTTTGTGACCACCTTACACCAGCACGTTTACGTTTAATAATTATTCAAAAACTCACTTTTTTTCCAACTTTGCAAGACAAAAACGCTAAAACACAAACTTCCTCTAACCTCTAAATTTCACCTTCAATTCATTCAGTTTACTCAACAGCGCCCCCAAATGGAACGCACACGAACTCTCAAAATCAATCAATCAATCAATCAATCAAGAGTACTGTTACTTTAGTACCAATAATACTCGAGTAGGAGTAAAAGTACACAGCTAGAAAAGTACTCTGCGTTCTACCCACCTCTGTTCAGTCTTGTAAGTACTTTTTTCCCTTCTTTAATCCTGGTTTAGTTCCGGTTTAGTCCTCACTTTACGATAAATCCTCAGTCTTGGTTTAGTTCTGAGTTGAAATATTTGGTTTCTACGGTAACGTTTTCCCATTGACTTTCATTCTAACGCAAACTCTTAACCCAATCTCTGTTTCAAATGGCACTTTTTGATCCTTTTTTTTCAGCACGAGCACAAACATAATCCGCTTTCACGTCAGTACAAATGACCGGAGTAAGGCAAAACACGGTGATACTTTTCCCATTTTATACTCTAGTACTTTTGATTTGTACTCGTTTGCGAATAGGTCTACGGGATTTTAGCTCGGAGAGGGTTGGCAATGCGCGGGAAAGCTCGGGGGACGGCGTAATTGCACTTGGGATTAACGAGATTCGATTTCGTTTCAGTAGCTACGCGTCATGCTACCGTCCAGTGTTTTTTTTATTTTTTTTTTAGTTTGTCTACAGTTGAAATGACTTGAAAAGTGCTCGGGTTCCAGTGATCGAACTAGCAGCAAGATTTTTGGTAACACTTTATAATAAAAACGACACTTTAATTAATAAAAACAAAACAAAACAAAATTATTAAGAATGATTCAAGCTTAGTCACGACTTAAGGGGTCTGTTTTTGTTTTTGTTCCACGTATTTGAGCAAAGTTTGTCTCCCAGTTCATATATAAGATCGAAGTACGTCAAATCTGAAAGCGTTTTATTGTCCGAAAATCAGGAAGTGCGGTGTTAGCATGCTAATTGTTTTTGTTTTTGCGGTTTTGTTCCACGTATTTGAGCAAAATTTGTCTCGACCCAGTACAGATATGTTGTACGAGCAGCTCTTGAGGTCAAAGTAACTCTGCTGTGTACCGTCAGAATTTAATTATTAAGTGTTTTATTGTCTGAGAATCAGGAAGTGCACTGTTAGCATGCTATTTGTTGTTAGTGCGTTTTTTTTTGTTTTTTTTTTTTTCAGCTTTTTTTTTTCATGTATTTGAGCATATTGTGTCCTGCCCCAGTACAGATATATTGTATAAGCAGCTCGAGGCTTGAGGTCAAACTGTCTGCATCAGGAAGTGCAGCGTTAGCATGCTAGTTGTTAATAGCATTACAGCACCGGCTTCTTAAAGGTGCGGAACGTGCATAAGGTAAGTGAAGAATAACTTTTTTTTTTCCATGTATTTGAGCAAAGTAAGGTCAAAATAACTCTGCTGTGGACTGTCAGAATCTAATTATTAAGCGTTTTATTGTCTGAGAATCAGGAAGTGCACCGTTAGCATGCTAGTTGTTGTTACCGGCTTCTTAAAGTTGCAGAACACGCATAAGGTAAGTGAAGGATCATTTTTTTTCTCCATGTATTTGAGCAGTTTGTTTCGTCCCACTGCCATATTGTATAAGCAGCTCTTGAGGTCAAACTGTCTGCATCAGGAAGTGCAGCGTTAGCATGCTAGTTGTTGATAGCATCACAGAACCAGCTTCTTAAAGTTGCGGAACGGACATAAGATAAGTGAAGAATAACTTTTTTCCATGTATTTGAGCAAAGGAAGGTCAAAATCAGTCTGCTGCGAGCTGTCAGAATCTAAATTTAAAGCGTTTTATTGTCCGAGATCAGGAAGTGCGGCATTAGCATGCTAGTTTTGTAGTTGGCATTACCGCTCCGGCTTCTTAAAGTTGTGAAAAGTTCATAAGATAAGTGAAGGATATCTTCTTTAGTATTTGAGCAAAGTAAGTCTGCTGCGAGCTGTCAACAGTTTTTTTTATTGTCTGAGATTCAGGAAGTGCAGCGTTAGCATGGTAGTTGTTGTTAGTATTACCGCTCTATCTTCTTAAAAGTTGCGAAAAGCGGGTAAAAGGTAAGTGAAGGATAACTTCTTTTTTTTTCCATGTATTTGAGCAAAACAAGTCAAAGTAAGTCTAATTCTAATTTTAAAGCGTTTTTTTTGGGGGGCCAAGAATCAGGAAATGCAGCGTTATCATGCTAGTTGTTGTTAGCCTTACAATAGCGGCTTCTTAAAGTTGTGAAAAAACGCTTGTAAACTCATCAAAATGAGTAATTAAGATAAGTAGAATACATACGATAAGTGAGGGATACGTTTGGAGCACTGCAAACCGTTGAAAATTACTAATTCTGTTTTTTGTTTTTTTTAAACGTTTTTTTAAAGACGTAAAATGGCTTTAATTAAGTAGTTACTAAGCTTGAATCATTCTTACTTCAGTGTTTGTTCATTAATCTCTGTTCACGCTTTGTTAAGACTAATTAAAAAGCCGATATTATAAAGTGGTACCAGTTTTTTTTTTATATTGACACAGAATGAAAAAACATCGTTACAGTGGTTTTAGCAAAATATATATATAGCGATTCGCGTCGTCGTGTTTCTCCATTTTGCGTCGTGTTGCTAAAGATCTGTAAATGTGAAACTAAAAATTCTCAAAAATGCAGCAAAATGAGCGTTTTGTGGTTCCTGAGGTTACGCAGTTGCAAATCTCTCCGTTCCCTTTTTGTTATAAAAATACTTACAAACTTCCCTTTACAAAAAAAAAAATACCTCTTTCGTTTCATTTCGTTTCGTTTCGCAGCGTCAAAACAGAACTCAGTAACTTTTTTTTGGGTTAAAAATCAAGTTTCTATTGTTGAATAAAATGAAAGTTCGACCGGCGTGAGTGTCCAAAAGCACTAAATATAAAAATGGACGCGTTTTTCATATGATTGGAGTATTTACAATTGTGCTTTACTCTGAAATGTAGGGGGCGCTAAACTGCAAAAAGCAACGTCTAGATAAACTTTATTACTGGGATTAAAAAAAAAAATGTTTACGTGGATTTGACTTGACAAGTAAAACAATTCTGCGTTTATTTCTTAGTTAATTGTTATTTTAAAGGTCATTTTATTAGTAGACGTTATTGTTTTACCAGAAATAAAAGAGAAATATTCCACATTATCGCTTATTAAACTATCTCCATGGCGATAACTGGGTGATGAGGCAGGTTACAGGTCACATCTGTGGAGAGGTGACCCTACACACACATTAAAGATGCGTGTTTTTTGAGGTATTTTAGCCAAAATACCAAAGTGTAACTGATAAATAGATACATTTAATCAGAACAGTCATGCGTGATGTCACATAGTACTTGGAATTGCAGTGGCCGCACATGTTTTTGATTGTTTTTGAACACAAAGCTGCAAATTTACCTAAAAAAAAAAGTACTAGGAACAGTAAATAACGCTACTGAAACACGATTTGCACAGTTTAGGAGTAAAAACGTGGATTTTGTCTTTAGTTAGTTTATCTTTTTTTAGTTTAGTCCTAATTTTAAAGGTGCATTGTGTGACTTTTCCAGTGGAGGTTCCGTCAAATGCTTTCAGGGTTCCCACTCTTTTTCACTGACAAAATTTAAAAACTTTTCCATGACTTTTTCATGGCCTAAAGTGAATTTTCCATGACTTTACAGCACCTACATGTGTAGAATTTATCATCATTTTAGGCCTAAATATGAAATATTAACTCTTTCCACTCACCTTATGGTTTGGGATTATAGTTTTTTTAACTTTCAAAATCCTTTCAGTGCATTTATTGTCGTCTCTTTTAAACAAAAGGCGCAAACCTTCGGAAATAATCATAATAGTCTCATGAGAACTTAACAGAACGTTGGAGTTGCATAAAATTCCATGACTTTTCCTAAACTTTCATTGAATTTACAAAAATCCATGACTTTTCTAGGCCTGGAAAATGCCACTTTTATTTTCCATGACTTTTCCAGGATTTTCATGAGCATTGGAACCTTGTGCTTTTCTCCATGGACATGTTATTGCTTTGGAATGTTTCGCAGTATTACGAAACTACGAGACTAAAGTAAAGGTACAGACCAAGTTACAGGTCAGACCTGTGGAGTCAAAATGCCTGTTTTCTCTGTATTTTTCTGCAATAAATCCACCTGTAATTGAATTATTTTAAGGTAGAGCTGTTTAATGTCACACTGTGGAACATTCCAGGCAGAGCAACGACGAATCAAGAGAAACAACAAAAAAGTTACACAGCGCACCTTAAAAAGTTGTTGATCTTTTTTTTGTTTTTGGTCATTTTAAATAAAAAAAATCACTTCCTACAAAACAATTTTACTTGTCAAGTCAAATCTACTCAAATATTCCCAATTTGTGTCATTTGAACGTACCTAGATTTTACTTTTTGCAGTGTACATGAAAAAATTAGTCAAAAAACTCAAAGTTACTGAGTTGTGTTTAAACCTCGGTCCCATCGTTCAGGTTGTTCCGAAGTTTGACCTCTAAGTTCACCTGCTTGACCTTGGCTTTGTCCTGGCTGCGGTTCAGAACATTGACGTTCCTCACGGTGCAGTGCCTGCTCCCGAAGTTCTTCTCCACGCACTTGTCCAGGCACACCTCCACTTTGGTGTTCAGCGGGTACTCTTCGTAGTTCTTCTGCGCCTGCTTGGCCTGCTGCGCTTTCCGGCACTTCCTGAACACGAACCCGGCCGCCAAAACGGCGAGCATCAGCACGGTCACCGCGGCGACGCTACCGCCCACGGACTTGCCCACGTGCGCCGTGTACGAGGCCGACGGGATGATCTCCAGCCGCAGGGACTTCATGTTGGTGCCGTTCTTCACCGCGTCGCCCTCGTTGTCGTAGATCAAGGATTCGTCCAGCGTGAGTTTGCCGGAGCGGTCCACCAGGTCTCGTCTGCGTCTGGACCAGGACTGGGACTCTGGCAGGGTCTCAGGTGGAGCTTGGGGCTGGATTTGGGGCTGGATTTGGTAGGTGACGGAGCGCTGGACTCTGGAGCCTTTGTGAGAGTCGGGGGAGATGACGTAGATCACCTGGAGGTACCACTGATGCCCCGCCTCAACCTGCAACACCAACAGGAAGTCATGAAGTCATGAATTATTTGGGAAAAGACACAGGATTGGGATCGTGAGAACAAGATGAGACACACTTTGTGTATATTCCTAAAAAAAACAAAAAACTTTTCTGTAGGGATGTAACAGTACATGTATTCGTGCCGAACCGTTACGTTACGGTACAGTTGGTGCAGGGCTGTGCACGAGTGAGTTCACGCAGTTTGTGCGTGTTTACATTTTGCCACTACATGTGCAGCTACACGGAGGCTCAGCTCGTTAATATTCATGAGGAACTTGTCTGTGATTGGGGCAGTGTTTCCTGCAGAGCTTTAGAGTTAGAGCGGTCGCCTTGACAACAATTGTCCTTTGCCTTGACTACGTCTCTCCGAACCATGTGAATTCTTACAAAACTATGGTTCTCACTTTCGCCTTTTTACCACCATGAAATCTCCACCCCCACTGACACTGTAACTGCAGCAGATCTGCACTTACAGCAGACAATGTGGACAAGTTGTTTTTTCTGGCCAAAAATATTAAGATTGAGTAAAACTTGATGCTGGAACTGTTTGTGCTGTGCGTTACTTTTTGAAAAGTTTTGTTTAATGTTTATAAGGAATTAATTTTTTATGATATTTCATACATTTGTTGCTTATTTGAGAATATATTATTTAACTTATTAGTATTACCAAACAACACTTTGCATTGATTTTATTTTCCTGTTTGTATAAAGTTAAAAGTAATTGTTGGTTTAATACACAGAAATAAACAAGCAAATGGTTTTACATTTTGTTCCCAAACTGTACCGAAAATGAACTGAACCATCAAAACCAAGGTACGTACAGAACTATGATTTTTGTACCATTACACGCCTAGTTTTAATTATGTTAAATTGAAAGCACTGGTTTGTATGACACTCAGAGAGCGCAGACCTCCGCCAAGGACTACCCCCATTTTTTATATAAATTGCAATAAAATCAGTCTTCTGGATCAGATCCGGATCAGCCTTTGGAATATGAAAGAGGATCCCATTGTCCATCCCTGAGTCAAATTTCATGGGGTTTGGTCAATAATTAACCGAGATATTGAGAAACAACATTTTTGGCCCCATTTACCACAATGTTAAGTAAAATTTCAAAGTGATCCAGAATCCAGGATTTCTTCCGGATCACCCCCAAAATGAAATCAGTTCTTCCTTTTCACATTTCCAACAAATCCTGAAAATTTCATCAAAATCGGTCCATAACTTTTTGAGTTATGTTGCCGGCAAAAACATAACCTCCTTGGCGGAGGTAATTAATGCTGATTGAGCAGAACGCCTTTAGACGAGGCATTGAAAAGCAGAGTAAATGTTATTGAGTTGCAGACGGTGGTAAAAAAAAATCAAAAATCAAAACACACAGGAACAACAAATCTTGTAGCATTTTAATTTACTGTATTTTACGGACGATAAGGCGCTCTGGATTATAAGACGCGCTGTCATTAAATGGTCTATTTTCAAACTTTTTTCACAAATAAACTGCACTGGACATTAAGCGAAACACAACAGCTCAACAGTTGGACTTTGTTTGTTCGTTCACAGTGACTCTGGGCTTTGTTCAGTTGTGGCGTGTAGGGAGGGTGTGTGTGGGACCAACGGATCCCAAACAGGTCGCGATGACTCAGTTGTTCAGTCGTGTCTAGAAGTGGCACATTGCACTCGTTTTTTTCGGTTCGTTCCTCCGTTCCGTTCCTCGTCGGCGTGGAGTGATGAGTGTGTGTGTGGGTGTGTTTCTCTGTGCGGTCGCTGTCTGCTCCATGTGTATTTGTGGCTTTGTAGTTTACTGAAGTCGTGCTGGGACACCTGAGTGGATTCGTGTATGGGGCGCTCTGGATTGTAGCGCGCGGTCGTTTTTTGATGGGGTTAGAGGCTTAAAAGCGCGACTAAGAACCCGGAAAATATGATAATCTTGGAATCTAGGACCGCCCCTGATAGAACCCGAGCCCGTGGACCAGGGTGTCCACAAAGCTCCATCGGGCATTAGCTGTGATTAGCCCCGGTCCTTTCGCCTCGCGGTCACCCGCCGGTCTACGCGGGCGCACATTTGGGCCCGTCCCGACATTTGGAACCGTAATGATGGCGTTTCACCGCTGCTGATATCGTGATGATTTTAGAGAATTTGTATGAAGAAAAACGAAAAACCCACCACTTCAGTCCAGGTTAAAAAAGCTTTGTAAAGCGTGTTACTGACATTTATACCAAGTAAAATATTATTATTTCTTTCCCTGTAAAGCCGAACACTGTTGGGCAAGTTACTTTAAAACTGTAATTTGTTATTTATTACTTATTACTTATTACTGTCATTTCAAAGTAATTCGTTACATTACAATATTACTGCATTTAAAATGTAAGGCATTACATTACTATTGCATTACTTTAAGTTACTCTCACCAAAATAACTGCGAAAAAGCTGAACTTTTGAGCCGTATATGGACTGAACCAGGACTAAACAAGGTCTAAACCAGGACTAAACCAGAGCTGAACCAGGACTAAAACAGGACTCACTGTCAGGACGGGCTCGAAGGTGACCACAGGAGAAAGGAGCGGCTCTGCTCCGCACCTCATGGAGGTAAGAGCGGCTGTTGCCCGATCGCTCTTTATGGACCCTGCTGCTCGGGCTCACGGTCCTGATTTCAGCAACTATTTGCGGGTACAAGACCCGGTGCAAAACTTTGCTACAGCGCGTAACTTCTACCTTCCTTCAGCGTGTTCAGAAGTCCAACTTTTTGTGTGATGGTTTGCATCGTCCTCTGTCTTTTGGGTGTGAGCGCAGGAGACTTTGTCAGTGCAGAACATTTCGTCAACGTTGTGGATTTTGTCGGAGAGAAAACTTGCAGACACAATGCACTTCAGAATCACACTGCTAGAGATTGAACATTTATTTAAATTTGGCAGCTGAACATATTCTGTACTGTACTGTTCAGGAGACAGGAGTCCCTCAGCCGATCAGGACACAGCGGGAGGAACGCAATACGTGTTCATACACTAAAAACAAAAGGCATGCAAAATTGCACACAAAAAAAAAAATTCTAAAAATCAGCGAGACCGCGAAAAGTGAATCGCGTTAGAGCGAGGGACGACTGTAAGCCAGGTCTAAACCAGAAGTGACCCAGGTCTAAACCAGAAGTGACCCAGGTCTAAACCAGAAGTGACCCAGGTCTAAACCAGGTCTAAACAGCGTAGAGTTCTGGGTTGGTCCTTTCACCCGCGGTTAACTGAAGGTCTGTCCGGCCGCGTCTCCGCGTTTCACCGCTGCTGATTTCACGGTGATTTTAGCGAATTTCTATGAAGAAAAACCCACCACTTCAATCCAGGTTAAAAAAGCATTGTAACGCGCGTTACTCTCATTTGTACCGAGTAAAATATTAACATTTTTCCCCCTGTAATGCCTTACATTACTGCGTTACAGCAAAAATCAACGCATTACTGTAATTCGTTACTTTTATAACACGTTGCTCCCAACACTGTACATATTATAACATGACCTCACCAGGTAGAACAGAGAGTTTGTCAGTTTAAGAGAAAAACTCAGCCTAAATATGCAGGAATTGTGTGTTAAACGTGTGAGTGAAACAAAACCCAACTCTAGGTCTATGTGTGTCTGCGCCGTGTGTGTTTACGGTTTTATAGTTCACCGAAGTCGTGCTGTGACACCTGGACACGCTCTGGATTGCCGGGAGCGCGGTCGTTTTTTGATGCGGTTAGAGGCTTAAGACCGCGGCTAATCGCCCGGAAAATACGGTAGTTCATTTACTTCATTCAGTTCACTGTAAGTTTGCGTGGAGGTGGTGTAAAGTCTGACCTTATACAGCGCGTCCACCTTCATGGTAAAGCCGTCCACTCCGGGCATGGAGCTCATGGACTGCAGCTCCGGGATCTCCGACGCAAAGTGAGCCTCGAAGGGAACGTCGTGGAAATATCTGTCGCACACCTCGGGCTGCTTACGGTCCTGGAAACACATTTATTAGGAAAATATTACGTAAAAGGTGTAACTTTAGCTCTGAACTAAAAGTATCCGGGTCATTAAAAAATCTATTACTAGCAAATATATATCTCATATCTACAAAATATTACAAGATGCTACCACAGAGAACACACTGCATATTAAAGGTTGTATAGAGGATTTTTTTTAAGGGAAGCGAAATACAGCGACAGTCCTTTTTCAAATGTTGTGCATGCGTGACACCACCTTCCTCCTTCACCGCTCCCTCAGTAGAAACACCTCCCGCCTCCTGACTCTAGAAATCAGGCTTGTTTACATCCAGAGCTCGTTCAGAATTACTGTTGAAGTGACCTGTCTAGAAATAATTTAGCGACCGATGCATCAGTTTTTAGACCCTTTCGTCTGCTTCAGTCACGCAATCGCTGGAAGGAATCTCTAAGAATCACCTCAGATCGGCTTTGCTCCTTTTCTCCTTCTTTTCTTCTTTCAACGACCTCAAAAACTGACTTTCTTTTGCGGCGAACTGGTCGTGGATTCTCGTCCGCCATCGCAACAAACTTTGTGCGAAATGCGAGGAAGCTACAGTTTGAAAAATCCTCTACGAACCACTGCATAAACCACGTAATCCCTGCGTGCTGGCGAGTCAATTACACTAGGGAGTTTGACTGACAACCTAACAGCCAATAGATAAAGAGGGAGCCTCGTTATTTATTGGCTAATGTTTATCTGGCCGCAACACGTCCACAGTTGATGGATTTTCATTCTGTTTTTTTTTTGGTCATCATAATTACAAGGCTGCTGCTTCTCTGTAATGGTATTTTAAACTTTCATTGACAATTTGAAACCAAAAAAAATCCTCCATACAACCTTTAAGGAGAAATGGGAATTAGAAATGAACACAATAATTAAGGATGAGGACTGGGATCGGACACTTCGGTAGGGATATAATATTACAAACAGCCCAGTGCTAAGTGAATTTGAATGGAAAACTAAAATTAGATTCTTTAGAACTCCTTTTATTACATGTCGGTTTGGTGGAACCTCAGATAAATGTTGGAGGGGCTGTGGTCTGGTGGGGGATCATTCCCGTATATTCTGGGACTGTCCTAAACTGACAACATTTTGGAGGGACGTGCAATGCCAAATTGAAAACTGTCTGGGGATCAAAATTATATTAGACCCATGTCTTGTGGTGTTGGGAATTTTTCCAAACAACCTAAGAACAAATAGCCATTTTCATTTGCTGAAAATTTTACTTTTAATTGAAAAAAAAATCCTGGCTCAGGCCGCTGCCCCCCACAATGACCCAGAGGAAAAATAAAATAAAGGATGTATATCATATGGAGCAAATAACTGCAAGGTTACAAATGAAGACAGATTTATTCATGGACAAATGGTCTTCAATTCAGGCCAATATTTCAAAAGGACGACTATCTTTTGTAGGATTTTTGTTGTAGTGTGTGTGTAGTGTACATTATGAAAGATGAATGAGGAGACTGTGTATGACTGTATCTATACTGTATACTTTATCATTTTACTTGTGTTGCATCCTTGCTGCTGTTTCATAATTATGTGGCTTGCACCGAAATTATTTAATAAAAATAAGTTCCAAAAAAAAAAAAAAAGTATCCGGGTCGGGGCTCGTACCAGCAGCAGGAAGCGGTACTTGAGGTGCTTGTTGGGTTGGATGCAGCCGTACTGGGGGCCCTCGTTGTACAGTGTCCCCGTGGGGTCAAAAAAAGGCACATATCCGTCTCGGCCCGTGCACAGATAAACCTTCTCGAGCTGCAGTCTGTACGCCGCGTTCAGGTTCTGCTCGGGATTCCACAGCACTCTGCCGTACAGAGTCTGACCTGCAGGGGGAGACACAAACACCGGGGTGAAAACAAACGTCATCCGAACACAAGACGCTAATGTTCAGACTCAATTTATCTACAAAATCTACAATGAGAAAAATGTCTTTAGTGTTTTAAAAACAGAAATAATTTTATAAAAGAGATCAACATGTTGACCATCCTTTTAGAAAATACAAGAACTTTTACAGTAATATTAATAATAATATAATAAGTCCTGGTTCAGTCCTTGTTTAGTCCTGATTCAGTCCTGGTTTAGTCTTGTTTCGGTCCTGTTTCAATCCTGTTCCAGTACTTGTTTGGTCCTGCTTTAGTCCTGTTTCAGTCCTAGTTCAGTCCTGTGTCGGTCCTGTTTTAGTCCTGATTTAGTGCTGTTTCGATTCTGTTTCAGTCCTTTTTTGGCCCCCTTTTCAGTCCTGTTTCAGTACTTGTTTGGTCCTTTTTCAGTCCTGATTTAGTCCTGTTTCAGTCTTGTTTCAGTCCTGGTTCAGTCCTTTTTTGGTCCTGCTTTAGTCTTGTTTCAGTCCTGGTTTAATCCTGTTTCAGAACTTGATTGGTCCTGCCTTAATCCTGTTTCAGTTCTGTTTCAAACCTGATTTAGTCCTGTTTAAGTCCTGTTTCAATCTTGTTTCAGTTCTGATTCAGTCCTTTTTTGGCCCTTGTTTGGTCCTGTTTTGGTCCTGGTTCAGTCCTGGTTCAGTTCTTGTTTGTTCCTGCTTTAGTCTTGTTTCAGTCCTGGTTCAATCCTGGTTTAATCCTGTTTCGGTCCCGTCTGAATCCTGATTTAGTCTGGTTTCAGTCGTGTTTCAGTCCTGGCTCAGTTCTGGTTCAGTCCTTGTTTGGTCCTGCTTTAGTCATAGTTCAGCCCTGGTTCAGTCCTGTTTCCGTCTGGTTCAGTCTTGGTTCAGTCCTGGTTCGGTCCTGTTTCGGTCCAGTTTCAGTCCAGTTTCAGTCCTGTTTCAGTCTGTACCCATAGAGAAGGCTCCCTTGTAGTCCATCTCGTTGACAGACACGTCGTTGGAGCTGGGGTCCAGCAGAAACACTTTCTCGTTGTTACAAAGCTGAAACTCCGTGTTGAGGGAGTAGACCACGGGCACGGGCCTGTTCGTCTGCTGGAACGCGATGGGCACCAGGAACCTGACACACGACAGAGAGACACCGCTTAATCCTTCACAAACACGCGACACAGAGCAGACTTTTGTTCTGTGGAGGTATTGTCAGAGTGGGTTCATACTTCTCTGGAGCGTGGGCCGTGCAGGACAGAGGTTTGTCTCCAGGGTCGATCCAGGGCTGAGTGGGCTGGACCGTACACGGGATGAGGAACGCCGTGTACTCCCCGGAATAGTCCTTCCTGTTTCAAATACAAGCACATCTTAGTACAGTTAGTGTCTTTGTGCATGTATCTTGTTACTTCTTTTATTACATAAACAATTTTTAACTTATCTTTTGCACTATTTACCATTTACTATTTATTTTTCATGCCTGGAATAGTGAGTCCTTTCGATACTTCATATGATAAACTTGAACTTGAAACATGCCGTTAGTCACATGTCCAAAGATTTTTAAATGCCACTGCTGATTGTACTTCCATTAAAGCCCTGAAGAAAACACTGCATGTCCAAACACGTAGGATTCAGTCCATGTTCTAAATAAAGGATTTTTATTCTCACAAGGTAAAAGAGCCTTAGGCTTAGACCTATTTCTGACTGCAGTTTGCACAAATACATACCGTATTTTTCGGACTATAAGACACACTTAAAATCCTTTATTTTTCTAAAAAATTTACAGTGTGGCTTATGTATTAATTCTGGTTGTGGTTACTGACCTCAAACAGATTTTATGTGGTACACAGCGCTCAAAAATCTGTCAAAATGTTTTAGTACGACTTTGGTAAACTACAAGGTCACACCGCTGGATGGACTGTCGGAGCATAGCTGCTGTAGTCAGGAGCCTCGCGGAGTCTGACAGAAGCTGAACAGCATCAGTGCACAAGGAGCGAGCTGTTTTTTTCAGCTCTTGTAGTTTATGCAAATGAGCCATGTGGTTTTAAGTTTCGTTTCTGTAAAATGTAAACAAATGTGCATAAAGCTGCATCAAACACATTATTACTCAATGTATATTTGAGTCGTCCTCGTAGGAAATAAAAAAAACAAACTTAAATTATCCACCCGCATTCACATTCATAATCCACATTCACCAAGACACGGAGGCAACGCCAAGCGAATTACCCCACGATCTGCCAGTGGATCGTGGACGCCTGGACTAAAGGATCAGTCTCAAGTGTCGTCCATTTGTTTCACTTAATGCTCCTTATAATCCGGGGCAACTTATGTATGAAAATAGACGAGAGAATTCAACATTATTGATATTGTGCTTTATAATCTGGTGGACTTTATAATCCAAAAAACACGGTACTAATACAGTCTCTTTTACTATTGTGGCCTAGTCTTTGATGAACAAATTATACTCTTTCATTCTTTACTGTCTTCCAGATATGTTTTTTTTGCTCATAGACATGTCCCTCCCTCAGATAAATCAGAAGTGGTGTCTCCGTTGTGTCTCTGACCTGCTGTAGGAGCTGGTGGCCCTCCACAGCTGGTACGGCGAGTCGAAGCTCTGAGCGCTCCACAGCAGCTGCAGGTCAAACTCCATTCCCCCCAAATGATCCGGGGCCATGAGACGAGACTTGTGCCCGGGCAGGGTGTGGTGCTCCGGCACAAACTGGCCTGCAGGGGGCGCACGGACAGTCAGAACGTGTTGGACAGCAGAGACAGGTCCAGGTTTTGTGTGTATGTGCTCGTGTGTGAGGGTGGTACCTCTGAACTTGGCGTGTGTTTTGAACTCGATGACCAGGCGCCCGTCGTCTCGGATGTAGATTCTGATGATCTGGAGTCGGGCGGAGAGGACACTGTCGGTCTGGATACCTGCAGATGGAACACAGAGGTCAACCAGGAGCTGCACACACACACATACACTCTGTTTGTCTGTATAAACAACAGGCAGAACATTACTAAAGGCTGTTACAGGTTTTGGCCCTTTTAGTATTTATCAATTTTGTGCTCCTGTTGCTTTTGTTTTTGTGTGTGTATGTAAATCTGGTCCGTGAGCCCTGGACTCAAGGTTCGCAGGAGCTGAGACCACCAGAGGGAGACTGGGCATCTGATCGCTCCCTGGACTGGCCAGACACCCTTCTGCCTCCACCCGCCCGCGGAGGCGTGGACTGCAAACAGGACCGTCTTCCGCCTGCTTGGAGCAGCTGAACACCTTCGTGACAGCTCACCATTTCTGTTCGGTTGTTTCATTCTGTTGTGTCTCATTTTGCATTAACTATGCCAACTGATACCTTTGTTATTTGATTTAGTTTGATACTTTGAGACACTTTTGTTATTCATGTAGTGCAACTTTAGTTAGGTTCTTTTTTTTTTTTGTAGTTTAGGCCTCTACAGTTTGGTAATTCCTTTTTGTTTAAACCCCTTTATTTCACTACCACGTTTCTGTTTTGTTTTTTTTCCTACACAGTAAATTAATAAATTCACAATTTTTTTGTTTAAACCCTTAACATCTTCAAGGCTGTTCGTCTCCATGGAGATAGACGATTTAAAAACATATTTTGGAACATTGAGACAAAGTAACAATCTCCATGAAGACAAGCAGGAGATGTGCCAAGGCCAAATCTAGGTCTAGGTCTCTACAATCTAAGTCTGTGGAGGGGCAAGCCAGATCACAGTGAAGTAAATGTTTACATTTTGAGCACTGACATCCTTCAAATGTTTTGTTTGAGTCTCATTATTGACTATAAAGAGCATGAATGTCCAACAGCCACTGCAATAATCCCCACTGTGATATAAGTTAACATTTTGTTTTGGTTTGACTAATTTAATTGCAGCTTGCAGTGAAAAACATTCAAGCAGAATTTACAACATAAAATTTGACTCTTGTGAGCTTTAAGTTGTGTTATAATGCTGTTATGTCATCCAAAACAGACCTGGAGTTGTGTTTTGTTTCATTTACACATGTCTGAGTACCTCTTTAATATTCGTCTGTCTACATCTCCAAACATCAAAATGCTCTGTTCCACCTTGTGATGTCATGAAGTGGTAGTTTTCAAGTGAACAGCTCCTTTTACCTTTAGTTCAATAGAGATCGGCAACTCCAGGTTTGTGTGTTAAACTAAACAAAACTCCAGGTCTGTTTTTGAGCAGGAAACAACACTGACGTTTTAACATTTGAAATTCATAATATACAAAAAGTTCCTTGTTCCCTGATCTTTAAAAACTGGAACTGAAAGAAAACCCGGAGCCTCTTACCTGTCCTCCAGAGCACGGTGTCGTAGAAGAAGGAGAACTCCATCTCTGTGTGGTGCTCCAGAGACGCCCAGCCCCGAGGAGCCGTCACGTAGATGTAGGACACGTACAGAGGAACCTGCACGGTCAGGAAGGACTGGGCGGAGTCACGTACCTGGAACACAAACAGTCTGTCACTTCAACAACAACAACAACAACTACATCATAGTGCAGTGAAAACAGGCTTGTTCAAAATCTTTTTTCCAATCCTTTAAAACACAGAAAATATTGTGTTACAAGAAAAATTGATGTTATAACAATATTCTCTTACTCACAGTTGTATTTTGATTGTCTCATGCATGTCTGAGTAATTCACGTATCTGTTCTGTATTTGGGGCTCAGAAAAAAAATCTGTTTTCACCAACCCCCTATCTACTTTAAAATGCGTATCAAACTTTTGATGATTCTCTAATTCTGACTTAAAGGTTGTATGGAGGATTTTTTTTTGTTTCAAGTTGTCAATGATAGATTATAAAGATGCAGTCGCCTTGTAATTATGATGACCAAAAAAAAAGAGAATAAAAATTCATCAACTCTGGACGTGGTGGGGCTAAACATTTGCCAATAGATAACGACACTGCCTCGTTATCTGTGAGCTGACAGGCTGTCAATCAAACTCCCTACGTTTCTAGCGTAACTGACTTGTCTGCGCCGCCGGTACGTGGTTTACGTACGACTGTCACACAGTCCACAGACGCACAGAGACGCACAGACGCTGTTTACTCCACCAATGCAACAGTTCTTAGCGGCTTTTTTTGACCTATATCTTCCTCGCAGTTTCGCACAAAGTTTGTTGCGATGGCGACAAGAATCCAGGAGCAGTTCGCCGCAAAAGAAAGTCCGTTTTTGAGGTCGCTGAAAGAAGAAGACAAGGGGAAAAGCAGCGAAGCCAAACTAAGGTGATTCTTGAAGATTCATTCCAGCGATGGCGCGACTGAAGCAGACGAAGGGTCTAAAGACTGAACCACTGGTCCACAAATTACTCCTGGACAGGAAACTTCTGCTTATTATGAAAACGTACTTTATTTCCAAGAGTTAGACAAACGTTTTTCAGGACACGAAAGCGATATCCTATGTCTGAAAACGTAATTTTCAAGGCAAAGAAAGAGTCCGCTTGCTGCTGCGTGTTGTAGCTAGTTCATTCGCACTGAATCTCCGCGCAACCTTCTCTGCACCCCTTTCCTGCTCCTGTCCCCGCTGCCCGATCCACTCTTCTCCCTGCTCCTCACTTCTCCGGGCACCGAATTCCCCTCTCTCCTCTCTCCTCTCTCCTCTCCTCTCTCCCTGCTCCTCACTTCTCGTCCGCGAACGAAATGTCCGCGCCCCCCTCCCCCGCTCCTCACTTCTCCGTCTTGCCTAACCAACACTGTAGTTAGTTGTTTACAAGTCATGTGCAGCACCGGCTGTAAACAAACCTGTTTCTGGCGTAAGGAGGAGGAGGGAGGAGGTGTTTCTACGTAGGAGCTGTGGGGGAGGGGGGTGGTTTCACGCAGGAGCAACATTTGAAAAAGGACAAACAGTCGCTGGATTTCTCCTTCCTTGGAAAATCCTCTATACAACCTTTAATTGAGTGCGATAATACCTGCTGTAAATATAAATGATAGTTTTACACATATCAAGACGCAATTTGTGAAGAAAAGTTGAAAAATATGTTGAAAATTACAGAGATATATTCAAATTTGATAACATCACACTGGGAGAATTCTGTCCAAAAGTTTCGCACAATTTACACACAAAAAGCACATTTTTCTGATAAATTAAACGGTACCACTTTATAATTACACCTTATTTAGCCTTAATAAAGCATGAACAAAGACTTAATTAATAATGATTCATGCTTAGTAACTACTTAATTATTACCTTAATTCACACTTGGACTTAATTTGCCTGTGCTGTAAATAGTTACTCATAATTATTTCATACTTAATTACTCATGAACTAACCATTTGAGCATTTATTAATCATTAGTAAACTATGAGAGAATGATTTACTAATAATACAATGTAATGATCATTCAGGCAGCTGTTATCTGTTAGTTAAGTCTTTCTGAGAGCTTTTCTAAAGTGAAGACTAATTATGCTTTATTAAGCATTTACTAAAGCATGAATCATTATTAATTAAGTCTTTGTTCATTATTAATTAAGTCTTTATTCATGCTTTATTAAGGCTAAAGTAAGGTGTAGTTATTATAAAGTGTTACCAATTAAACATAACTTAAACAAAATAAAGGTGCTTTTCTCTATTTTTATATGTCAAATAATTATGTCTGTGATTTGGACCTAGACCCTAGTGTGATGTCAGGATTTCCAAAAAAGAAAGTACAATTTTAAACCTCCGAAAAGAAAAACTAAATCTAAAATGTGTTGATCTTAACTGTGTTTTAGTGAAATGACTATTCCAATCTGTAAAAGGCACTATTAACAAACTGTTACACTATGATTTCCACGTGTTTTTCTACAAAACCTTCCAAACTCGGCCTGATGGAGTGTGCAGTACCTG
>NW_026571353.1:39524941-39532441 GCF_026225935.1 Boleophthalmus pectinirostris | reverse complement strand
AGGACTAAAACCAGGTCTAAACTAGATCTAAACTAGATCTAAAACAGGACTAAAACAGGATTTAACAGGACTAAATCCTGCTGCGCGGACATGTTTCCTCTTCTTCTATCAATAATATTTTTAATACGGTTGAGGAAAGTCTGGGCTTTTCATTTTCTTTTAGCAGACAAATGTGAAGATTTCCTCGTCTTTGCTTCTCTACAGCAAATCAAGTAATCCAAAGTATTCAGATTACATTACGCACTTTAAGTAATTTAATGGATTACGTTACAAACTACATTTTGGTGTGTGTAATCTGTAATCTGAAGGGGATTACATTTTAAAAGTAAACTTCCCAACACTGCATATTAGTGTGTGTGTGTCTGGGCTGTTTGGTTGTGTGGACTCCATGTGGAGCGCTTTATAAATAAAGTTTGATTTGATTTGAAGATAGGTGAAGTGTCTTGCTCATAGACACTGGTTATTGCGGGAATCAAACCTCCACCTCTCTGTGCAGAAGACGTCGCTCCTCGTTCTGAGCACTAAACTCTGCCTGACGCCCGCAGCTCTGACCTGTTGGGGTGCTCTTTGTGCTTGACGTCCAGGTACTTGAGCGTGGCGATGAAGGACTGCGCCTGGAAGCCTCGTGCCGTTCCCGTGGTGACCGGCGTGTGGCAGATGGCGCCCTCCGTCCCCACGGTGGCGATGTTGCTCCTCAGGGGGGTCCCCAGGTGTCCGGCCTTATCCCGAGCCTGAGCCACGCAGCGCACGTGGAACCGCCGAGAGAAGTAGATACTGTCCAGCACCTGACGCAGAGCAGAGAGTGAGGGTTATAACACGGAAAACTCGGACTTTTTTTCCCTAAAATTCCTAAAAATGTCTCTCAATTCAAGCTGAAGTGTTTTACAGATTTCCATTAATGTTTGAAATGTCCATGAGAGTTTCTTTTATCAGAAGCTGGACAAACAAAAATTAATTAAGAAAAAGTACAAGGGCGAGTATCATCCCCCTCGGAACATAATCCACGTATCATTCGTTCATTTGTTTTTGAAAATAAAACCAAAAAACAAAACAAAACAATTTTCTTCATTATTTGTCTCCAAAACCAAAATTTAAAAACGGATAATGATTTGTTTTTTTCACTTTTCGTTTCTGTGTTTAAATGAAAAAATAGAAAAAAACAGATTTCTCGTTTCTGTGACTTAAACTGCGATGTCGAACTGAACCAGGACTAAACCAGGACTGAACCAGGTCCAGGACCATGCCAGAACCAGACTGGGACTGAGACCAGGACTTAGACCGGGACGAGATCAGGACTGAAAACGGTTTAGTCCTGGTTCAGCATCGCAGTTTTATCCATTCATAACTTAATTTATAACTTAATTTAAAACTTAATTCATTCATTCATAACTTCAGTTACAACTTCATTCATTCACTTATAACTCCATTCATGATTCAATTTATAACTTCATTTTCAACTTCATTCATTTTTAACGTCATTCATTTATAACTTCACTCATTCATTTATAACTTTATTCATAACTTTATTTATTTATAACTTCATTCATTCATTTATAACTTAATTTATAACTTCATTCATAACTTCACGTATACCGTCATTCATTCATTCATAACTTCATTTATAACTTCATTCATAACTTCATGTATACCTTCATTCATTCATTCATTCATAACTTCATTCACTCATTCATAACTTCATTTATAACTTCATTCATAACTTCACGTATACCTTCATTCATTCATTCATTCATAACTTCATTTATAACTTCATTCACTCATTCATAACTTCATTTATAACTTAATTCACTCATTCATAACTTCATTCATTCATAACTTCACTTATAACTTCATTAATTCATTCATAACTTCATTCATTCATAACTTCATTCATAACTTCACTTATAACTTCATTCATAACTTCACTTATAACTTCATTCATAACTTCACTTATAACTTCATTCATTCATAACTTCACTTATAACTTCATTCATTTATAACTTCATTCATAACTTCACTTATAACTTCATTCATTCATAACTTCACTTATAACTTCATTAATTCATTCATAATTTCATTCATTCATAACTTCACTTATAACTTCATTCATTTATAACTTCATTCTTAACTTCACTTATAACTTCATTCATTCATAACTTCACTTATAACTTAATTAATTCATTCATAACTTCATTCATTCATAACTTCATTCATTCATAATTTCACTTATAACTTCATTCATAACTTCATTCATTCATAACTTAATTTATAAGAACCTTAATGTTGAAAAGTGCATCATTTCCTCATGAATTCATTCATTCATTCATTCATTCAGTATAACTTCATTAATCAAAAGCCTTGACATTGAACAGAGTGCATTTTTTCTCACCATATGATTGACACTGGTGTAGGGAGTAGTGTCGGTGACCGTCTCAAACGGGGACCGGGCTCCGTTGGTGTTCACTTCCCACTTCAAAGGTGCTTTGGGTTGGCCACCGGCCTCGGGTTCCTTCACCCACTTTGCGGGTCATACACCACCCAGGGGCACAACCACACATCACGGGTCCACACAACACCACCTCCAACTACCACACACCAATCACGCCAACACACAACAACAACACAACACACACACACACACACACACAACAACAACACAAACAACACACAAACACACAAACAACAACCAAACACAACAAACACAACAATCACAACAAACACACAACACAAACAACACAACAACACAACAACAACACAAACAAATACATACAATCAACAACACAACAACACAACAACACAACACAACAACAACACAACAACACAACACACACACACAACACAACCACACAATCAACAACAACACAACAATACAACACAACACATCACACAACACAACAACAACACAACACAACACAACAAACACAACACACAACACAACACAACACACAACACAACACACACAACACAACAACACAACACAACAACACAACACAACAACACAACACACAACACACAACACACACACACACACACACACAACACAACACAACAACACACAACACAACACAACACAACACACAACAACACAACACAACACACACACAATCACACAATCACACAACACAACAACAACAACACAACAACACAATCACACAATCACACAACAACACAACACAACAACACACAATCACACAATCACACAACCACACAATCACACAACAACACAACACAACACACAACACAACAACACAAACACACACACAAACAACACAACAAACACACACACACAAACAACACACACAACAACAACACAACAACACAAACACAACACACAACACAACAACACAACACAACACAACATCAACACACAACAACACAACAACACAACACAACACACAACACAATCAACACAATCACACACAACACACATACAACACACACACAACCACACAATCACACAATCACACACAACAAACACACACACACAACAACACAACACAAAAACACAATCAACACAAATCAATCACAACACACAACACACAATAATCACACAACACAAAACACAATCAACAATCACACAACACAATAACACACAACAAACACAACAACACACACAACACACACAACACAACAACACAATCACAACACACACAACACACACAACACACACAACACAACACACACAACACAAAACAACAAACAATAACACAATAACAACACAAACACACAACATAAACACACAAACACAAAACACAATTTTATACCTCACTACCACTAACACAACTTACTACAACTACTAACTATAACTAACTAACTAACAACTAGTACTACTACTACTACTACTATACTACTACTACTACTACTACTAACTAACTACAACTACTACTACTACTACTACTACTACTACTACTACTACTACTACTACTACTACACTACTACTACTACTACTACTACTACTACTACTACTACTACTACTACTACTACTACTACTACTACTACTACTACTACTACTACTACTACTACTACTACTACTACTACTACTACTACTACTAGTAGTACTACTAATACTATTACTACTACAAATACAGCTAATGCTACTACTACTACTATAACAACTAGTACTACAACTAATACAACTCCTACTCCTACTCCTAGCACTCCTAGCACTACTACTACTACAAATAATACTACTACTAGTACTGCTACAACTACGGCTAATACTACTACTATTACTACCACCACTACTAGTACTACTACAATTACTACGACTACTACTACTACTACTTCAACAACAACAACAACTGGTACTACTACAACTACTACTACTACCATAACTACTACTATTACTATTACTTCTACTACTACTTACTACTACTTACTACTACAACAACTATACTACTACTATACTACTACTTCTTACTAACTACACTACAACTACTACTACTACTACTACTACTTCTACTTCAACAACAACAACAACTGGTGCTACTACAACTACTGAGCGTTTGAGGAGTTGTCGTCTTCAGGACCAAAGTCATATTTAATTTACCTGTACAGATTAAGTACCCAGTGTAGTACTTCAGATACACAGATAAACAGTACATATGTGTCAGATGTGTTCACAGACGCAGTACAGAGTCTGTGCTTCAGTCGGACCTGTTTATTATTATTTTTTATTTCTCTCTGTTTTCAGTGTTCAACTCATTTTACTTGTGGATGAGTAAAGTTTGTGCAGGTCTCAGTCTGTGCACTCACGATGGGCGGGGCGGGGAGGATGAGGCTGCCCGCTGCTTCCTGGTCCAGGATGGTCACTGTTGCCACGGTGATGTCTCCGAGCACCGCCTCCACCGGGTCGTCGGGACCGAGGACCAAGGACAGGGACTCGTGCCACTCCCGGTCCTCGTTGGACAAGATCTCCACCTTGAAAACGATGTGGTCCATTCCTGAAACGACATAAAGCAGATTCTTAGACATTTAACCAAAACTGGATTAACAACATAAACAAGGATGGATTTAAGATAGGGATGGGCATGATTAGTCGATTAATCGATAATTGATCATTAAGAATTTCATCGATTACGTAAATTTTAATCAACAAACCGAATGCAGGTTGCTTGTGTGTCGTGACCAAACAGGTGTGTACATGTGTCTCTGCATCAGAAGGAGCGAGACACAAACAGTGGGTCAGTCTGTAACGAACCGAAGCACAAATGTGGATTTAACCAGGATTTGGACAAGAAATTCCACACTTTCCGTTGCGTTGGGACAAGTGTGAGTCCATGTGCACAGTGGATAAAGCAGCACATATGTTTCTGTGTCCAGTGGGGAAAAGTTTTTCCAGGTGAGAGTCGCTCAATGTGGATGACGAGGCCCCGCCCCCCTCCCCCCGTACGCTGTCCTGGTTTTGACAAACACAAATCTGGTCACACTGACCTGTATTCACCTGAGTCATGTCTTTTAATCCAACACAAGTTGAACCACATCAGCGACACAAGAGCTGGAGTTTTATCTTCGCTGAGTTTATGTAAATTAGTGATGTGGTTTTAAGTTTTGTTTCTGTGAGATTTGAACAAAACTGAATTAAACACATTATAATGTCAAACAGCTGATGTGGATCTAGAGTCGTTATGTTTATATGTTGTAAAGTTGAATTTATTTATGCAGATTAGTGCAGATAGTAATAATAATGATGATCATTTTAATATAAAAACTTTAATGATTAATCGATAATCGATCGTTAATTCTCTCTACGATCGATTAAGAAAATTTCATCGAATGCCCATCCCTAATTTAAGAGAACACTCACACTTGGACTTTAGAACCGAGCCGTGCTCAAGCATGATTACGTAGTGCTCTATGTCCCGCACTCACACCTTCACAACCTAAACAAACCACGGCTGAATGACGTCATCACACCAAACTGTTCACTGTTTATTTGTCGCGCAGCAGAACTAAAGCTTTTAGCGGAGAAAATAAGTTTAATATTTTTGTTGATTTTAAATATGGATGTTTTATCTATAAAGTTTTGCATGGACTTGCCCCCCTCCGTTACAGGATTTGGTAACACTTTATAATAACTACACCTTACTTAGCCTTAATAAAGCATGAACAAAGACTTAATTAATAATGAACAAAGATTTAATTAATAATGATTCAGGCTTAGTAAATATTTAATAAAGCATAATTTGTCTTCACTTTAGAAAAGCTCTCAAAAAGACTTAACTAACAGATAATAGTTGCCTGAATTATCATTGCATTACATTATTAGTAAATCATTCTGTCATAGTTTACTAATGATTAATAAATGCTCAAATGGTTACTTCATGAGTAATTAAGTATGAAATAATGATGAGTAACTATTTACAGCACAGGCAAATTAAGTGCAAGTGCTAATTGAGGTAGTAATTAAGTAGTTACTAAGCGTGAATCATTATTAATTAAGTCTTTGTTCATTATTAATTAAGCCTTTATTCATGCTTTATTAAGGCTAAAAAAGGTGTAGTTATTATAAAGTGTTACCCAGGATTTTATTAAAGTAAAGACCGTCAGTGGGAACTAGAGCCACGTCCCGGGGGAACTGTGAGCTCGGACGAAGTGTGTCTCAGTCAGAGGCTCTAAATTCTGGAACATTCTCCCATTATCAATAAGAGAAACTCCAACACTGGACACTTTCAAATCCCACCTGAAACTGTGGTTAAAGGAAAACCAGACTTTTAGTCTACGTTCAGACTGCAGGGCTTAATGCACAATTCAGATTATTTTGTGTGAAATCTGATGTTTTTTCGAGGTCGTTCACATTTCCAGTTAAATGTGACTTGTATGTGACTCCAGTGTGAACATTAAACGGTCCAAAAGTGTCCCACATGTGACACTGGAGACACGACGACGTCAACCGCAGCGAGCGTCTCTGTGTTTACAGAAGTTGTCCAAACATGGACGCAGCATCGAGCACCTGGAGATTTTAAAGTTCCTCTCGTACCGGAGCCAGAACATGAACAACTTACTTGTTTTAAGGAGGAGATTGAGAAGGAGAAGGACGAGGTTTTTGGTCGTGGTGTTTTGTGGTGAGTGGAGATGTGCTTCACTTCAGTCACACAGAGTTCATTGAACAGTTTTCTCCTACTTCAGCGCAGAATAGTGACGTTTGTGTCTTGTTGATAACGTGTAGGTGGATGAACCGTTCACACTGAAGTCACATGTTAAAGATCAGATATGTATCAGTTTCAGGAGCACATATCCAAGTGTCCTGGGTCACATTTGAAAAAAATCGGATCTGTGTGGTTCAGACTGACATTAAAAGATCAGATACAGGAACATAGGGGCCAAAAAATCGGATTTGGGTCACTTCAGGTGCAGTCTGAACATAGACTTAGTTTAGAACTGTCACTTGTTATTGTTGTTTTTTTCTGTTAAATTTGTGGTGTTTCCTGCTGAGGGACGACAGATGGAAATGAGCATTTTTGTTATAATCTGTCACATTTACACTGCAGTGTTGTAGATGTT
>NW_026571353.1:39507441-39517441 GCF_026225935.1 Boleophthalmus pectinirostris | reverse complement strand
TATATTGAAAAACGAATGATCGAACGATACACGGATTGTGGAGGGTTCGTCAAACGCTTTTCTCTGTGGAGATGTTATTATTGTTTCTTTGTCTGGAAAGTTTCACAGTAAATGATGATGATAAAAATAATATTAGTTTAAGTAAGGGACTAAAAATATATTTAAAAATGGGAAAAAATGCCTTTAAAATTATTATTTGAGTTTGTAATAAATGACAAAAAATTATGAGAGAAAATGATGATGGTGAAAATAATATTGGTTTAAGTAAAGGGGCAATTTATTTATTATTTTTAAGTTTTTATTTAATTTAAAAATGGGAGAGGGAAAAAAAATAGTTAAAAAAAAAGGAAGAAAAAGTGGCAATTGTTGAACATTCCAGGCAAAGCAACAACATCTCCATGGAAACAAGCAGGTGACAGACCCCACACTAGAAAAGTTACACAGTGCAGCTTTAATGCCCTGATGGTAAACGCTGGTCCGTACTGTCCAAGAAGGTGTCCTGGATGACCACGCTGGCCTCGTACGGCTCCTGCAGCACCGCCCCCTGCGGAGAGCTGAGGAACACCACGAACGACTCGGGGCCTTCGATGACCGGGGACTGCAGGTCGTCCACGATGGTCAGGCTGCACGTCTGCGACACAGAGGGAGAGGAGTTTTTGTGACGCGTTTGAAAAATGTAGAGGGATAATAAACTTTGTCTGTGTCAAAATGTCCCCCCGGTCCCTCACCCACACTCTTTAGCGCCCTCTACAGTGCACGCACTCACTCACAGAGAGATTCAGACATGCAGGTCGCTACAGTCGGGTCATGAGACGTGAAAAATAGTCTGACAAACTCCGTAATCTGTGTGTCGTTCGTTCATTTGTTTGTCAAAATAAAACCAAAACAAGGAAATGAAAAAACAACTATTTTCTTCATTATTTGTGTCCAAAACCAAAATGAAAAAACAGATAACAATTTCAGTTTTCGTGTCCCGTTTCTGTGACTTAAACCACGATGCCGGACTTTTGCGCCGCATACGGATTTAAGATTTAACCAGGACTAAACCAAGACTAAACCAGGACTGAATCAGGACTGAATCAGGACTAAATCATGACTAAACCAGGACTGAGCCAGGACTAAAACAGGACTCAAAAAGGACTGAACCAGGACTAAGTGTCGGGACGGGCCTGGAGGTGCGCCCGTGTAGACCATCGGGTGACTGTGGGCGAAAACACCAGAAAAGTTGATGGTGCTTTGTGGACACCCTGCTCCCTGTTCTTGCTCTCAAATCCAAGATTAGTCCAAGATTAGTCCTGGTTCAGTCCGGCGTCGCAGTTTAAGTCATGTAAACGGGAAACGGTCGTTATCCGTTTTTTCCGTTTTTCATTTAAACACAAAACGAAAACTGAAAAAACAAATCATTATCGGTTTTTTTATTTTGGTTTTGGAGACAAATAATGAAGAAAATAGTTGTTTTTTTCCGTTTTCTTATTTTTGGTTTTATTTTGAAAAACGAATGAACGAACGACACACGGATTCTCAGTCTCCAATAAACTTGATTTCTGTCATAAATAAAGATCACATCAGACTTACATAAGTATTTAAAGACTAATACTAATCATACAAGTAAATGGTAAACAAACTGGATTATTATATGGAAGTGGATTTTCCTGTGTAAATTATATCTGTGTTGAAAATCCCACATGCTGGTCCAGTGTCCGTGTACAGGCAGCGGGCAGCAGACATCAGACTGACCTCTTGTGTGATCCCGGGTTTGAACTGGACCTTCTTGGAGCTGGGGATGTAGTCGACCCCGGGGCTGGCGGAGGGCGGGTCGGACGGGCGGGCGGCGCACCACACGGAGGTGAGAGAGGACAGGTCGCTGCCCTGACGCAGCACGGGGATCTCGATGGTGCCTGAAAACACCAGACGATACAAAACAGAGTGTTAAGAGCTTGAGCAGGGAGGTTTTCAGACCCTTCTGCTTTTCTACGGGAGTTTAACGGTACAAAAATTACCACTACACTGTGTTTTTCATTAATACTATAACTATGGTGGCCCCTAATAGTCAAATCTGTTCCATAGTCTATTTTTATTACTTTATTTTTTACTTTTACATTTATATAATTCTGCTTTATTTGACGCTGGTCTCAGAATGTCTTATTACCATTTCTCTTTGTTATGATATTATATAGTGATGTGTGAGCTCCTGTGTCCAAGTCATTTCCCTTGTGGGTCAATAAAGTTTGTTTAAGTTTAAAAACAACCTCAAGACTGACGACACAAAAGACACTTTATGCAATGTGTTCTGTCGTAAACACAGAAGAACCTGTATTTATCTGTAACTAGGGATGAGCATTCGATGAAATTTTCTTAATCGATTGTCGGAAGAATTAACGATCCATTATCAATTAATCATTAATGTTTTTATATTAAAATGATCATCATTATTATTACTATCTGCACTAATCTGCATAAATAATTCAACTTTACGACATATAAACATAACGACTCTAGATCCACATCAGCTGTTTGACATTATAATGTGTTTAATTCAGTTTTGTTCAAATCTCACAGAAACAAAACTTAAAACCACATCACTAATTTACATAAACTAAGTGAAGATAAAACTCCAGCTCTTGTGTCGCTGATGTGGTTCAACTTGTGTTGGATTAAAAGACATGACTCAGGTGAATACAGGTCAGTGTGACCAGATTTGTGTTTGTCAAAACCAGGACAGCGTACGGGGGGAGGGGGGCGGGGCCTCGTCATCCACATTGAGCGACTCTCACCTGGAAAAACTTTTTCCCACTGGACACAGAAACATATGTGCTGCTTTATCCACTGTGCACATGGACTCACACTTGTCCCAACGCAACGGAAAGTGTGGAATTTCTTGTCCAAATCCTGGTTAAATCCACATTTGTGCTTCGGTTCGTTACAGACTGACCCACTGTTTGTGTCTCGCTCCTTCTGATGCAGAGACACATGTACACACCTGTTTGGTCACGACACACTACACACAGTGACCTACATTCGGTTTGTCGATTAAAATTAATGTAATCGATGAAATTCTTCATGATCAATTATCGATTAATCGATTAATCATGCCCATTCCTATCTGTAACCAATTTTTTAATATTTTTTTTTTATCAGTAAGGACAAGTAGTGACATTTATACACCCAAAAAACATATTAACTAAAATTCAAATGTGGTTCCAGAGTGACGTGACATAATGCCCTAGTCCATCACAAATAATGAGAAAATCATGAAAAAGTTCTATATTTTTGTCATTCATTTCAGAAAGTCAAACCCCAAACATTATATAAACTCATGACACATATGCCACGTTTACATGAGCGCTTTAATTCTGAATAAAAATAGTTTCATTCTGAATAAAGATTAATTCCGCTTTAAGAAGACCATGGAAACACTTCCTAAACACATGTAAAAATTCCTAAAATGATAATTCCAAAGTCAGTGGGTGGTTTATTCCGATTTTAAAGCCAAATTAATTTATTCCTCGATCATGTATGACCCGAATTATTCTTCGTAAAAATTAATTCCGGTCATTCAGGACATGCTCGTTGGGTCGCCCTCCGTTGTTTTCTTCCGGTCAACGTCTCTGTCCAATCAGAACTTTCCCCACCCCCAGACGCTGAGCGGAATTAAATAAAGAGGATTTAAAGTGTTTAGTCCTGGTTCAGTCCTAGTTCAGTCCTGGTTTAGTCCTGTTTTAGTCCTGGTTCAGTCCTGGTTCAGTCCTAGTTCAGTCCTGTTTTAGTCCTGTTTCAGTCCTGTTTCAGTCCTGGTTTTAGTCCTGTTTTAGTCCTGCTTTAGTCCCGTTTTAGTCCCGGTTCACTCTGACATCACAGTTTAAGTCATGTTATCCAAAACTAAAAAAAAACCCAAATTGTTATCTGTTTTTTCATTTTGGTTTCGAAGACAAATAATGAAGAACATAGTTATTTTTTCTTATTTTTGGTTTAATATTAAAAAACGAATGAACGAATGATACACGGATTGAGAATATTTAAATTCTGAACTATTTAATTCGGAACAATTAAATCGGAATTTAAAAACATCATGTAAACGTGGCCGTAGAATCAAATATTTTAAGAGTTTGTTGAATTTTTACGATTGCAGCTCACAGATAATGAAAAAACTAAATTGTGTGTCTTATTTTTTCATGATCTTCTAATTATTTGTGATGGACAGTGACCCCCCGCCGTCCCGCCCACACCTGCGTCCTCGTTGAAGGTGAAGGTGGCGTTGCCGAGGGAGACGGTGGAGGCGTCGTTGGGCCCGTCGATCACCACTTTGGCGACCGGCACGTCCCCGAGTCGGGCGTTGTCCGAGGCGTCCGACAGCACCAGCTCGAACTCCTCCGACAGCTCGTACTCGCTGTCGTCGATCAGCTTCACGTCGCAGGTCGTCATGGAGACGCCGGGCCCGAACACCACGCGGTTGGCGCCGGTCATTCCCCGGGTCTTAAAGTCCGAGCCGGACTCCAGGCCCGTCAGACTGGAGCCCTGAGCCGACTTCGGGACGGTGTAACAGAGAGCGGAGACGGTGCTGGACGGGTCACCTGACGAGAGAAAGAGAGGGAGGAGAGAGAGGAGGAGAGAGGAGGAGGAGAGGAGGAGGGAGAGAGAGAGAGGAGAGAGGAGGAGGGGGAGGAGAGGAGAGGAGAAGAGAGGAGGAGGAGGAGAGAAGGAGAGAGGAGAGGAGAAGAGAGGAGGGGAGGGAGAGAGGAGGAGAGAGGAGGAGAGGGGGGAGAGAGGAGGAGGAGGAGAGGAGGAGGAGGAGAGAGAGGAGGAGAGGAGAGGAGGAGAGGAGAGAAGAGAGGAGAGAGGAAAGAGGGAGGAGAGGAGGAGAGAGGGAGAGGAGAGGAGGAGAGGAGGGAGGAGAGGAGGAGGAGAGAGGAGGAGAGGAGGAGAGAGGAGGAGAGGAGAGGAGAGGAGGAGAGGAGGGAGGAGAGAAGGAGGAGAGGGAGGAGAGAGGAGAGAAGGAAGGAGAGAGGAAAGAGGGAGGAGAGAGGGGAGAGGAGAGGAGGAGAGAGGGGAGAGGAGAGGAGAAGAGATAGAGGAGAGAGGAGGAGAGAGGGAGGAGAGAGAGAGAGGAGAGAGAGGGAGGAGAGAGAGGAGAGAGGAGGAGAGGAGGAGAGGAGGAGAGGAGGGAGGAGAGAGAGGAGGAGAGGAGGAGAGAGGAGAGAAGGAAGGAGGGAGGAGAGAGGAGGAGAGGAGGAGGGGAGAGGGGAGGAGGAGAGAGAGAGGAGAGAGAGGAGGAGAGAGGGAGGAGAGAGGAGGAGAGGAGAAGAGGAGGAGAGGGAGGAGAGAGGGAGAGAGAGGAGGGAGAGAGAGGAGGAGAGAGGAGAGGAGGAGGGAGAGAGGAGGAGAGGGAGAGAGGGAGAGGAGGAGGAGAGAGGAGAGAGGAGAGGAGAGAGAGGAGGAGGAGAGGAGGGAGAGAGAGGAGAGGAGAGGAGGAGAGGAGGAGGAAGAGAGAGGAGGAGAGAGGGAGGGAGAGAGGGGAGAGGGAGAGGAGAGATAGAGGAGAGAGAAGGGGAGGAGAGAGGAGGAGGAGGAGGAGGAGAGAGGAGGAGAGAGAGGAGGAGAGAGGAAGGAGAGAAGGAGGAGAGGGGAGGAGAGAAGGAGAGGAGAGGGAGGAGGAGGAGGAGAGGAGGGAGGAGAGAGGAAGAGAGGAGAGAGGGGAGAGGAGAAGAGATAGAGGAGAGAAGGAGGAGAGGAAGAGGAGGACAGGAGAAGAGGGGAGGGAGGAGGAGGAGAGGGAGGAGAGGAGAGAGGGATTTGTTATTACAGAGGTTCTGATTCACTTTTCCCATTTCTGACCTTTGTGGACGACTATATTCGGTTCTAAAAAAAAAAAAGGCTTTTCCTTCTCTCGGTCAGAACGATCGGCTCAGCTGTAAACTACACAACACATCGGCATTTCCCTCCAGTCGGTTCACTTCCTGCCTCCGTCTGATTTCTGCGACGTCACGTGAAACCCACATATTTTTACACGTGAGCCCTGAAACCGAAGCGCGACGGACTCACCTTTCCTCTGGACGGGCGCGTGCACGAAGCCGGCGCTCTCGTTCACGTGGTAGGTCTTCTGGTCGAACTGCAGCCTGGGCTCGTCCTCCGTGTCGTTGATGTTGACCACGGCGCGGGCGTTGGGTCCGAGCAGGGCGTAGACGGGCATGCTCAGCTCCACCCTGAACCGCTCCACGCCCTCGAACACCTGGTCGTCGTTGATGATGACGGTGCAGACTTTGGTGTCCTCGCGCTCGTCGAACTGGACCTGGGCCGGACACGGGGGACGGGGGTCAGAGCGAGTGACTTCAAAACCGTGATGCGTTATTTATTTATGACGCGTTATTGTCATTTCAAAGTCATTTTTTACATCACAATATCACTGTGTTTAAAATATAAAACATGACACGAATATTACAGCAGTTTAACTCTCGACTCAATAACTGAGCCAAGATGCAGAACTTTTGTGCCGTATATGGACTAACCCAGAACTGAACCAGGACTGAACCAGGACTGAACCAGGACTGAACAGACTAAACTACTGAACCAGGAACCAGACTAAACCAGACTAAACCAGAACTGAACCAGACTAAACCAGGAACTGAACCAGGACTGAACCAGGACTGAACCAGACTGAACCAGACTGAACCAGGACTGAACCAGGACTAAACCAGAACTGAACCAGGACTGAACCAGACTGAACCGGACTGAACCAGGACTAAACCAGACTAACTAACCAGAACTGAACCAGGACGAACCAACTGAACCAGGACTAAACCAGAACAGACTAAACCAGAACTGAACCAGACTGAACCAGGACTGAACCAGGACTGAACCCACCAGACTAAACCAAGACTAAACCAGAACTAACCCAGAACTGAAACCAGGACTGAACCAGGACTGAACCAGGACTGAAACCAGACTAAACCCAGAACTAAACCAGAACTGAACCAGGACTAAACCAGGACTGAACCAGGACTAAACCAGACTAAACCAGAACCAACTGAACCAGGACTGAACCAGGACTGAACCAGGACTGAACCAAGACTAAACCAGAACTAAAACTAACCAGAACTGAACCAGGACTGAACCAGGACTAAACCAGAACTGAACCAGGACTGAACCAGGACTAAACCACTGAACTGAACCAGGACTGAACCAGGACTGAACCAGGACTAAACCAAGACTAAACCAGAACTAAACCAGGACTGAACCAGGAACTAAACCAGGACTGAACCAGGACTGAACCAGGACTGAACCAGACTAAACCAAGACTGAACCAGGACTAAACCAGGACTAAAACCAGGACTAAACAGGAACTAAACCAGACTAACCAGGACTAAACCAGGACTAAACCAGAACTGAACCAGGAACCAGGACTGAAACCAGGACTAAACCAGAAACCAGAGACTGAACCAGGACTGAACCAGGACTAAACCAGAAGACTAAACCAGGACTGAACCAGGACTAAACCAGAAGAACCAGACTAAACCAGACTGAACCAGGACTAAACCAGACTGAACCAGACTAAACCAGACTAAACCAGGACTGAACCAGGACTAAACCAGGAACTGAACCAGGAACTAAACCAGGACTAACCAAGACTAAACCAGGACTGAACCAGGACTAACCAGGACTAAACCAGACTAAACCAGGACTGAACCAGGTTAAACCAGACTAAACCAGGACTGAACCAGGACTGAACCAGGACTGAACCAGGACTAAACCAGAACTGAACCAGGACTGAACCAGGACTGAACCAGGACTGAACCAGGACTAAACCAAGACTAAACCAGAACTAAACCAGGACTGAACCAGGACTAAACCAGAACTAAACCAGGACTGAACCAGGACTGAACCAGGACTAAACCAAGACTAAACCAGACTAAACCAGGACTGAACCAGGACTAAACCAGGACTAAAACCAGGACTAAACCAGGACTAAACCAGACTAAACCAGGACTGAACCAGGACTAAACCAGGACTGAACCAGGTAAACCAGGTGAACCAGGTTAAACCAAGACTAAACCAGGACTGAACCAGGACGGAACCAGGACTAAACCAGGAACTGAACCAGGACTAAACCAGAATTGAACCAGGACTAAACCAGGTCTAAACCAGGACTAAACCAAGACTAAACCAGGACTGAACAGGACTGAACCAGGGACTGAACCAGGACTAAACCAGGACTGAACCAGGAACTAAACCAGGACTGAACCAGACTAAACCAGGACTAAACCAGGACTAAACCAGGTCTAAACCAGGACTAAACCAAGACTAAACCAGAACTGAACCAGAGCACGAACCAGGACTAAACCAGGACTAAATCAGGTGTAAACCAAGTGTAAACCAGGTCTAAACCAGAACTGAACCAGGACTAAACCAGAACTGAACCAGAACTAAACCGAGGAGGACTGAACCAGCATTAAACCAGGTCTAAACCGGGACTAAAACAGAACTGAACCAGGACTAAACCAAGTCTAAACCAGGACTAATCTTTGACATTTCTTGGTACTTTTCTTAACATTCAAAGACACTTCACACAATTCAAACAAACAGATCAAAATGAGATGCAGTTATATAAAGAGTTTTTTTTTTTTATGATATGTTTTCGGGCCTTTTTGCAGACGTGTGGTGCGGTTGAGTCTCTGGGAGCGTTTGCCGGGGGAGTTCCAGAGGGTGTTTGTGTGTTTGCGTTTACCTGCCCGGCGTACTCCACGTAGTCCTGAGTTCCCGGTTTGTTGTTGGAGGAGGAGGAGGAGGAGGCGGAGTCGGGTTCAGTTCGACACAGGACCACGGCGTACTGGTTCAGATTCCCCGTGCGCTTCACCGTCACCGACACCGTGCCCGCCTTCTCACTCACGTTATAACTGTTCACGAGAAGAACACGGTGTTGTATTTTAGATCTGAATTCATCCAGGTTCTATCTCAATCGCGTTAAAAATCGTCACAAAACACAGAGTCAAATATTTGGCGCGAATTCTGTTGGAAAAACGTAACAACTTTTAACTATGGATGTTGGAGATGAGGCAATGATGGTTCAAATCTTGTCAATATTTTTTGCAAATGTGTGTTCATCAGTGGTGGAAAGTAAAGCAAAAAGTACTCTGCTTATAGTATACATTTTAGATATTTGTACTTTACTTAAAGGTCCATGTGATGCAAAATAACTCTTTTCACATTGTATCTTCTGCACATTTACAAGCACAACTGGGGAAGCTCTTTCTGCTACGTCAAACGCATCATAGGTGTATGTGCCGCGTCGTCGTCGTAGCAGCTTTAGTTCGTCGTCACGTGGCTGGTTGGCAGAAAAACGCTGCAATTTGTTTAAAAAAATGCTGAATCCATCTAAAAACTACTTCAGCGACAAATACAAGGCCCACACATCACTCTGAGAAGGTAGAAAGATCTGAAAAGTTGATTTTGCATGAGATGGGCCCTTTAAATACATTTTAAAGTGTTTTAACTTTTACTTCATTCCAACTGAGAGTCTGTATCTGTACCTTCTACTCCACTACATTTTTTAACAGGAGTAAAAGTAAAAGTATTTTCATTATAAGTAAGTAAGTAAGTTTATTTTTATAGAGCTTTTCACAGACATTTTTGTCACAAAGACACTTTACAGAACATTATTCAGCATTACTCATTCACTCTACACCTGGTGGGGGTAAACTACTATTGGGGGCAGACTGACAGAAGCGCGGTTACCAATCAGTGCCATCGGTCCCTCCGACCACCACCATCACTCACACACACACCACTTTCATACTAGGCAATGTGGGTGAAGTGTCTTGCCTAAGGACACAACAACAGTTATTGCCACTGGTGCCTCCTGTGGCTCCTGATTCTCCCAGTGTCTCCATCCAAGTCCTAACCAGACCTGCCCTGCTGAGCTTCTGAGATCTGACAGGATCAGGCTTTTATGGCCACAAGAATTATAGTCTGAGACCTTCTGAAAAGGCTGAGGAGTTATTTTTAACAC
>NW_026571353.1:39482441-39502441 GCF_026225935.1 Boleophthalmus pectinirostris | reverse complement strand
GCCTCGTTGGCTATAATCTTTTCATTAAAGTATCTATCTCCTAGAACAGACATGTCAGACTCAGGCCTGGGGGCCAAATTTGGCCGCGATATAATTATATTTGGCCCTCGAGATCATATCAAATCTGTATTAGAGCTGCCCACCAGATACAAATAGGCTATAAAGACATTATTTATTGAAATTTTTGTTATTATTTTATATTCTGTTTGGTTCAGGATTCAATGTTTAAGCAAAACTATTATTAAACATTTATTTTAATAAGAAAAAGATTTAACATCCCTGATCTCGAAAAGAGAAAACCTGCAGATGTTGTTGAAATTTTTCAATAAACATTTAGTTTGACCCATGACTTAGTCCCAGTTTTTAATTTTGGCCTCTGTGAGTTTGAGTTTGACTCTCCTGTCCTAAAACATTCTGAAGTTCTGTGGTTTTAACTTAAATTTCCATGGAGCCACGCAGGTGATGAGCTACCTCCAGAAAGTTACACACTGTACCTTTACTTAATTATTTATGTTTTCTGTGTTTCTTATTCTGTGAAGAATTTTAGTTTCAGATTTGGTCTAAAATAAACCTGCCTTGCCCATGTTTTGTTGTGTTGCTGAACAAATGCAGCAAGAAAATTGATCCAGTGTATTATTATTATTTATCTTAGGCAAGTAAGTAAAAGCATTTTTCAATGCTTTTACAATGGAACATAGTGTCATCCAGATTGGTCTTAGTGTCTGTGTTTTTTGTACTTTTGTATTTTTGTGTTTTGCAGTTAACCATTGTCCCTGTCGTCCTCTAGTTTGCTTTTGTTGTTTTGTTTCTGGTCACGTCCCGTCCCCGAACTCGTTGCCCGACTCGTTCATGTTAAATAAATAACCTAAACTGCATTCCCGGCGCCGCGCTTTTATTACCACGGCCATAACATATTGTAATGGTGAAGACGATGAGTAACAGCTCGGTAACTTAACTCTCATCATACTGCAATAATACAAAAGGATTCCAATAACGGAAAGGAAATTAAAGATACCAACAGCGGTAAGGGAACAACAAACCTAAAGCAGCACTACAAACGGCAGCGTTGTTCTAAGACCCGCACTGTGACCAGACCATGTGTTTATAGAACAACTTGAATTTATGGATATTTTGGCGTTGTTTGAGACGTGGATCCTACGGAAGCCGAGAGGGTCACAGCAAACGCAAACGCCGCAACAAATACAAATGCGACAACACAACAAAAAAAGCCACAACAAACCAAAAAAAAGCCACAACGGAAATGACCGCGGGACTCTATTTTAATGCAAACGCCGCAACAAATACAAACGCCACAACACAAACGCAAATGCCACAACACATTAAAAAGCCACAACACATCAAAAAGCCACAACACAAACACAAATGCCGCAATACATTAAAAAGCCACAACACAAATGCCACAACACATTAAAAAGCCACAACGGAAGTGACCGCGGGACTCTATTTTCCGACGGACCGATCAAGCGGCAAGTGAAGAAGAAGAACTACAACGTGAAACGAATAATGATAAAACAATAAATTACTTTTACTTAGGTTTCCGACTTCTCCGTTCCTTTACTTTTCACGTTGTAGTTCTTCTTCTTCACTTGCCTCTTGATCGGTCCGTCGGAAAATAGAGTCCCGCGGTCACTTCTGTTCTGGCTTTTTAATGTGTTGTGGCATTTGCATTAAAATAGAGTCCCGCGGTCATTTCTGTGTGTTGTGGCTTTTTGTTGTGTTGTCGCATTTGTATTTGTTGCGGCGTTTGCGTTTGTTGTGACCCTCTCGGCTTCCGTAGGATCCAGACGGTTCCAGAGTTTTACACCACACACAGACACGTAGACAAACTTTTACTTTTAGTTTGAACATTTTGTCCCTTTGACATTCGTTTAAATTATGAGTTCTCGCTTTCATTTTGAACAACAAGGAATATGTAAATGAATAAAAAACTCTAAACATTGTGTCACTGGAGATTACAGCAGATTTATTGGTTTACCAGAGCTCTGAATTGTGCTTAAATCTTTACACCAGCAGATGGCAGTGTTGTGTAACTAAAATCTGTTTGGAGTTTTAGCAACACTTTCACATTCAATGCAGGTACATCTGTTTTTATAAAGTGTATCTGACTCAAACCGCACTTACAAGAGAACACCTGCAGGGGGAGCTCGTGCAGAAACTACTATTTATGCAGAAAAAGTATTATAAAAATATGTATTTATATAAAGACAGATTCATTTTATTTGTGAATTATGAGTTTAATCTGCCAAAAATATACAAAATCTTCAGCTCACTCAGTCACTTCTCCTTTCTGCTGGTGTCCCATATAAATCCTAATAATCTAAATAAAAAAATTAGTCAAATTAACACAAATTGTGGTTAACTAAGACTTCACGGGCTGATCGCTACAGTCGGGTCACGTGATTCTGGCATCTGGATGAAAAAAAAGTCCAATAAAACTTGATGTCTGTCATCAATAAAGATCAGATCAGACATACAAGTGTTTATGGACTAATAATAACCAAACACGTTTTTGTCAAGATGGATTTCATGTAAATAGACTGGATTCTTTGCTTTTTGTCTGAGATGTTGAAATGATCAATCTTTTAAGAGCTGGAGCCAAGGTTTTTATTCATAATCAGGATCTACAGCGTCATAAACAACACACCACAAGGCATCGCGAGAGTCGGGAAAACAACGGCGAACAGCGATAGGTATTGTAAAGTCCAAACATTTGTGAAGCCGTAGTTGACGCTTTGCGCACCTTGTTCCACCTTTTAAAATGCTTCAAAAATAAAAGAATCCACGGAGAGCGAGATCCAAGTGCAGTTTAAAAACTCTTTACTGAGGACTCACATTATTAGGACAAACAAATACAAACAAAAAAAGGGGAACTTTAACACATCGGTGACAGGAGGTCAAAAAAACTGTCTGGCTCCACTCCACCCTCCCATGGTGCACCTGTTCACGTCTTAAATAAGGAGCCGTAGACGACAAAATAATACAAAAATTAAACATTACTTAGGTAAACTTATGATTAACATTAGCAATAATTAATTGAAAGAAAAATGTAAATAGATTAAATTATTTTGTAACAAATAATCAACAAATAATCATATTAACCATAAAGAATTAAGAAAATACCAAAAATCACGCATTTTAAATAAATATTAAATCAAACAAAATAAAAATAATTATCTCAGTAATGAAAAAAACTCCAAACTGGGTTTATGCTCCCACAGGTATTTAACTGGATGCAACATGACTGAATGAAGCAGAAAAAAGCAGCGCTGGTTTATGACTCTGTAGATCCATGATTCTGAATAAAACACAACAAAATAAACCGTTTATTTAGTCATGTTTTATTCAAAATCAGGATCAGAGTTTTCCCGGCTCTCGCGGTGCCTTGTGGTCTGTGGTTTATGAAGTTATGCCTGATTATGAATAAATCTTTAGCTCCAGTTCTTAAAAAAAAAAGATAATTTCCACATCTCAGACAAAAAACAAAAAATCCAGACAGTTTACATGAAATGCAGCGCGACCGAAACTCGAATGAACACTTGTGTCAGTCTGATCTGATCTTTATTTATGACAGAAATCAAGTTTTACGTTATCAGGTTCTGAGTTTGTTTTTCATACCCGACAGTTTCGACTGCTGAAATATCGGAAGACCAAATGAATCTCACCGGACTAGAAATCAAGTTTTATCGGAGTTTTGCTGACTTTTTCCTCACCTCAGCCCGAGTCACGTGATCATCACCTGAATGTAGTGATCTGCATGTCCGAGTGCACTGTAGGGGGCGCTAAAGAGTGTAAGACTTTGTAGTGAATGAGGAGTTAGGGACATTTGGACACTTAGAGCTTAATAAAAGTGATTTCTTCATGTAGTCTGCACTGAAACGGAGCAAAGGATCATGGTCTATGTAGTTCCCGTTGTTTTTTTAAGCTGTTGCTGCACCAAAAACAATGACGATACGATATCACGATATTTCCAATATTGTTAAATCTCTATAAATAAATGACATATATACTGTTTTGTTTTTGTTTTCTTTTGTGTGTGTACCTTGTTGTCCATGTACTCGAGCCAGTGCAGGCCCAGGTTGGTGACGATGCGCGGAGTCCCGTCATCCACCGGCAGAATATCGATCTTAAACTTCTGCGGAGCCGCCGTCACGACCTGGAACGAAACACCAGCACGTTTAAAGATCCTACATCACACATAATTGACTCTTGTGAGCTTTACTTCATGTTAGAAGTTTGTTTCCTCATCAAAAACAAACCTGGACTTGCATTTTAATTCATTCACAAGTCTGAGTAACTCTTTATTATTAAGGTGCTCTGTTCCACCTTGTGATGTCATGTAGAGATAGTATTCAAGTTAGTTAGTTCCTTTTACCTTCAGTTAAGTAGAAATTGGCAATTGCAGGACTATAATTATGTATATAGCAATAAGGATTCTTGCGAAGGTGTGAGGAGTTTTAAAACACAGTTGAGCACTTGCTGTATTACCACATGACATCACGAGGTGGAACAGAACAGAGTGTTTTCAGTTTGAGAGAAGAACTCAGTCTGAATCTGCAGGGTTTGTGTTAGAGATGCGCGGATGGGCTATTTTTTCATCCGCAACCGCGACACAAAACTCATCATCCGCCCGCTGTCCATTTTGCACCGAAGGTTTTCAAAACCGCACCCGCCCGCCATCCGCCGATTGATTTTAGATTTTAGAACAATCATACAGCAAACAAACTAAGGAGCCTCGATAAAAATGCAAACTCTATAGCTCATTCATTCCAAAATTCGCTCAGCGTGTATGTCCACATTCTTAATTGTCCGTAACAACCCCAGACTTACCTGGTTTTCTTACGCAGCTAATTAATTGACAATGTTTTCCGACTAGGCTATTTTTGAACCTTCTTGCCTTCGTGTTGGATGTTGTTACATTCTGAACATTCTGCCATTGCCCGATGTTATTTCAAAGTCATAGCCTCACTCCATCGGTCTTTCTTTAAGTTTTAAATACCCCGAGTGGCAGTCTACGCTATAATGTCTGCGTGTTTTAAAATATAACTGATATCGAAATGGCCCTATAGCCACTTATGTGTTGGCAAACAGCTGAAATAAATTAGAAATAATAAAATAAACTGCATATAATATGTGCCTCGTAAACCTTAGGCATCAATAACCCGACACAACCTGAACCTTCAGAACATAAAAACGAGGTCAAATGGGCTAATTAAGGACATGACGTACACTTCATACTACAAGCATAGACAATGAGACTCGTCTTTTCAGATGTAGGTAACAATACTAACAATTTTTTTTTTTTTTTAGTAGTTAATCCGCCACCCGCCCGAATTTAATTAAAATATAATTTTTCATCACGTCATCCGCCCGACCCGCGGATTAACCGTGGATACCGCGGTTGTAACCGCAATCCGCGCATCTCTAGTTTGTGTGTTCAACATGTGTGAAGTGCTTTATAATTAGATACAGATATCTTTTACCTCAAGAGCTGCTTATACAGAACAATCTGTACTGAGGTAAGACACGTTTTAATCAAATACATAAAGAGATGGGTTCATGTACATTTCTTTTTAATACAATTCTCAAAATACTCCATGAAAATAAAAGTCAGAGGAAGATAGTTTTTTCACGATACTCAAATCTCAAACTCGATTTCGATATCAGACTTGATACTCAATACTGATTCCACATTGATAATAGAAGAATAGTCGTACAAAAACACAGAGGATGTGAGAGCTTCAGGGGATCTCAGGCCCCATAGTTCGTATTTGAGTTGTTTTCGTTGTGTTTTCGTTCACACTAATCCGATGGAAAACGGCTCCAGAGACGGAACGACCTGGCACTGTGTGGACGCCTGAAGATGTTGATACTCTGATGTAGGAATTCTTGTCGTGTCCTTATTGGACCACATCACTGTGACTCGCTCCTTCCTGATTCGGTTCTTGACATCGGTCATGTGACGCTATTGCGAAAAACATGCGGGAAACAGCGTGGCCGTGCTCGACGTAAAATTCAGTGTTGCATTCTGTAACAACTGAACCTCGTCGTCGGTCCACAAAAACACTGTTTTCACGCTTGCCATCTTCCTCGACACAAAATCAGCTGCTGCAACTTCAGACGCGGTGCTCCACTTCCATGTTTTTACCGCCCACATGACGATGTGACAACGTGACGGCAGCCTAGTCACGTGACTAACGTTTCAGGCAGTTTCGCATTACTGTGTGGATAAGGAAGTCTGTGATTACGAACACAGATACAGTGATACAGTGGTTCGGTGATTCATAGAGCCCTGCACTCCCGCGGGACCCGACGCAAAACAGAGCAGCGCGGGACACATTGTGAAAGCTGGAGCAGGACTACACAATGCAGGAGCGGGCGGGTGGAATGATAAACTGCAGTCCCACAAACTAAATATGAGCGTTAAGTAAAATATCCAAAGATTCATGTTTGCCTCATACATCATTTGTGCTGGAGATTTTATTTTACACAATTTTACAATTTGCGGATGTGGTCTAATCTCATGCACGTTTTAGACAATTCCTTTCTGCTGCTCCGTGTTTGATAGAGTTTAAGAAAGAGAATGTTCCCCATCTTGAGGGATTTTGCGGGCGACAGCGGGACAAAATATCACAGATGCGGGCGGGAGCGGGACGGAAAATTACAATTCTTTGTGGAAGACTGAAATTTCTGTCCTGTGCAGACCTCTAATCCAGAACAGGTGCTCCTCAAGAACGAGGCTCAAAAGCAAAAACATATACTGGAGATGATCAAGCTTTTACTGCAAAAACTTACTGTGACAAAGCATAATTATTAAACTATAACGATTAAAGGACTTTTATTCCTTTTAATTTGGACTTTTTGACCGCTTTTTACTTTATCACAGCAAGTTTTTACATTACAAGCTCGGTCATCTGCGCTACGGTAAATATTAAATCATTGTATTTTGTTTTCTGTATAGTCCCTCAGTGGTCCATGGGTTTGTACCAGTCTCTTCACACTTATACTTGTTCTCATGCAGCTCAAAATCATTCTAAACCGATTCAGGAAAGGTTCTTTTTTAGTATCGATACCTGCTCAAATGAGTATCTAGTTTTAATATCGATTGGCGTCTGATTTCTGCTACTTTTGACGACCCTGGAGGAAGATTCAAACGTGTTTTTTACAGCAAAATCGACGAGCCGGGCAGATTTTTTCCAGTTATTTAATAAGATCAAACTGTGTAGATAAAACTACAGAGAGAAACGTGTACGATTGGGCATCTGACAGTTCTGAGACGTTCTCCCGCGTTTCTTCTGAGCTCGAAACTGCTTTAAGTCAAGTCGACGTGGCACTATTTTAAAACATAAAAAAATCAATAAAAGTAATAACTCACAGCTGTCTGACATTCAACATTTTTATTTTATTACATTTTCTGTTGGGTTTTTGATGCGTTCCCTTCGACTGTTGGCTCGTGCGTCTCCACAGCCGAGGTTTTCAAATGTCACTTTGGAATCAGAAGACCCCGCGTGCCCTTTGCTCGGTGTTTGTCAGAAGAATGTGAAGAGCCGAGCGAGACGTGCGGCCGAGGCTGATCCGCGCTGTCAGGATTCACTCTTCACATATGGAACATTCATTATTAAAGGTGGATTATGTAACTTCTCCGATGGAGGCTCCGTGGAAATGTGTTTCTCTGTGGAGATGTTGTTGGTTTGTCTGGAGTGTTTCAAATCCATGTGTCGCGTGTTCGTTTGTTTTTCAAAGTAAAATCAAAAATGAGAAAATGTAAAAAGAAAACAACGATTTTTTTCATTATTTGTTTTATTTATTTCACCAAAACTAAAATGAAAAAACGGTCAATGATTTGTTTTTTAGTTTTTGATTTTTTTTTTTGACTAAACCAGGACTAAACCGGTCTCATTCTTGGTCTCAGGACCAAGACCGGTAGGTCTGGTTCCGGTCTCAGTCCTGATCCTAGTTCCGGTCTTGTCCCAGTCTCAGTCCTGGTCTGCTCTTGGTCTCAGTTCTGGCCACAGTCCTTGTCTCAGTCCTGGTCTCAGTCCCAGTCTCGGTCCCAGACTCAGTCCTAGTCAGGACTGAGACCGAGACTCAGACTGGGACCAACCAGGACTCAGACCAGAACCAGACCAGGACTGAGACCGGGACCAGACCAGGACTGAGACCGGGACCAGACCGGAACCAGACCAGGACTGAAACTGGGACCAGGATCAGGACTGAGACCGGGACCAGACCGAGACCGGGAACAGGATTAGGACTGCGACCAGGACCAGACCGGGACTGAGGCTGGGACTGAGATTAGTTTAGTCCTGGTTTAGTCCTAGTTTAGACCTGGTCTAGTCCTGGTTTAAATCTGTTAAACCTGTTTTAGTCCTGGATTAGACCTGGTTTAGTCCTGGTGCAGGCCGTTATCCGTTTATTCAATTTTTCATTTAAACACAAAATCAAAACCTGAAAAAACAAATCATTACCTGTTTTTTCATTTTGGTTTAAAAAAAAAAAAAAAAAACATAATTTTTTCGTTTTCTTATTTTTGGTTTTATTTTGAAAAATGACTGAACGAATGATACACGGATTGTTCCACAGTGTGGCATTAAACTTTTCTATCTTCATGGAGACCAAACCAGACCAAGTTACAGGTCAGATCTGTGTTTTTTTGAGCTATAAAACCTCCTGTAATTGAATAAATGTAAAGTAGAGCTGTTTAAAGTCACACTGTGGAACATTCCAGACAGATCAATGGCATATCCATAGAAACGAGCAGGTGACGTGCCTTTAACAAAAAAGTTACACAGTGCACGTTTAAGAAATTCTCTTTTTCACCCACATTTTTATGACGAAGACCAGAACTGCAGAGATTTTAAGAGCGAGATATTTGTTTTTTTGTATTTTCGATTCTCTTGATAAATTCACGTGGTTTATTGCTTTTTCTCCGGGGGCTGCTCATGCTCATTATCCTTGGCTTCAAACACTGTTGATTCTTTCATTGTTAATCTATGTTTTTGTATCCACATAAATAAATGAAAACTCTGACTAATTAACTATTAAAATAATTGACGGACTATTTTAACTCTTAAATGTGAATTAATTAATGAACAAGTTTTTCATCAGTAAAACACCATTATGCAAAATTCAAATATTCTCCATCTTCTCCAGCCTTCAGTATTTTTATTTTTACTGTTGTCTGATAAAATGTGCTTAAAAAATTCACTAATAAGGCAACTAATTAAAAAAATAAAAATAAAAATCACTGCAGATGGTTAGTTACAGTCCTGATGCTAAAATGAATTTTGACGGCAAATGAAATGCAATGCAGTTGTTAATTTCTTTTAATTAAATTTTTTTGTTTTAGTTAATTTATAGTTGCATTTTCTTTCTTTTTTTTTTTTTTAAATATTGCACTACCTCAGTTTGTGTGTGGGTCCCATGAGTAAAAATAATTAGAGCTGTTCCCCGTCCTCTCTTCTGTTCATTTCGATGCCGTTGTTGTTGTTTGTCTCACAGCTGATAAAATTATCCATAAATGTGATTAATGGAACTGTGCTCTTACGCATGGTCCTGGTTAAATCCTGTTTTAGTCGTGGTTTAGAACAGATTTTTGTCCTGGTTTTAGTTCTGGTTTAGTCCAGGGTTAAATCCTATTTTAGTCCTGGTTTAGAACTGTTTCTAGTTGTGGTTTAGTCCTTTTTTAAGTCCTAGTTTTAGTCCTGGTTTAGAACTGTTTCTAGTTGTGGTTTAGTCCTGGTTTTAGTTCTGGTTCAGTCCTGGTTGGTTAAATCCTGTTTTAGTCCAGGTTTAGAACTGTTTCTAGTCGTGGTTTAGTCCTGGATTAGTCCTGGTTTAATCCTGGTTTTTGTTTTGGTTTTAGACCTGGTTTAGACCTGATTTAGAACTGATTTAGAAATGGTTTAGAACTGATTTTAGTCCTGGTTTAATCCTGGTTTAGTTCTGTTTTAGAGCTGGTTTAGAACTGATTTAGAACTGATTTAGAAATGGTTTAGAACTGATTTTAGTCCTGGTTTAATCCTGGTTTAGTTCTGGTTTTAGAGCTGGTTTAGAACTGATTTAGAGCTGATTTTAGTCCTGGTTAAATCCTTTTTTAGTCCTGGTTTTAGTTCTGGTTTAGTGGCGCGGGAAACGCAGGAAGAGGCACAGTCCACGCGGCGTATGAGACGAGGGGTTTGCACTTTCTCGGCCCGTTACCAAACGACCCAGGGCCCAGTACTGGTCCAGGGCCTGAGTATTGGGGACCCCTGATCTCCCAGACAGATAGATAAATGCTTTATTAATCCTGAAGGAAATACATGTTTCAGCATCAACAACGAAACATAATAATAATGTATGTACTGCAAATCCCAGTCCTTTTACCCCCCTGTACCTGTGTTCCCGTGTTCTCGTGTTCCCTTGTTCTGGAGTTCTCGTGTACCCGTGTTCCCATGTACCCGTGTTCCCAAGTACCCGTGTTCTCGTGTTCCCGTGTTTTCGTGTACCCGAGTTCTCGTGTTCCCATGCACCCGTGTTCTCGAGTACCCGTGTTCTCCTGCTCCCATGTACCCGTGTTCTCGAGTTCTCCTGCTCCCGTGTACCCGTGTTCCCATGTGCCCGTGTTCCTATGTACCCATGTTCTCGTGTTCTCCTGCTCCCATGTACCCGTGTTCCCATGTACCCGTGTTCTCGTGTACCCGTGTTCTCGTGTTCCCAAGTACCTGTGTTCTCGTGTACCTGTGTTTTCGTGTTCCCGAGTTCTCGTGTTCCCATGCACCCGTGTTCTGTTCTCGTGTACCCGTGTTCCCATGTACCCGTGTTCTCGAGTACCCGTGTTCTCGTGTTCCCATGTACCCGTGTTCTCGAGTACTCGTGTTCCCATGTACCCGTGTTCTCGTGTACCCGTGTTCTCGTGTTCCCATGTACTCGTGTTCTCCTGCTCCCGTGTTCCCATGTACCCGTGTTCTCGTGTTCTCCTGCTCCCATGTACCCGTGTTCCCATGTACCCGTGTTCTCGTGTGCCCGTGTTCCCATGTACCCGTGTTCCCGTGTTCCCGTGTTCTCCTGCTCCCGTGTGCCCGTGTTCCCATGTGCCCGTGTTCCTGTGTTCTCATGTACCCGTGTTCTCGTGTGTATCCGTGTACCGTGTGCCCGTGTGCCCGTGTATACCCGTGTGCTCATGTGCCCGTACCTCTTTGCCAGCCTCGTGCACCATGAAGAGCAGGTTGGTGGAGTCGGAGAGGCTGAAGCTGAATCGGTCTTTGAGGGAGTTGGAGCCGTCGTGGTTGTAGCTGATCCGGTTCTGGTAGATGTCGTCCATGGTGAAGGAGCTGGTCTGGCGGTAGCTCTGGCCGTTGTGCGTTCGCTCGATGGTGCCGTGACGAGGCGGCTGCACCACGGTGAAGACGAGCGACTCCGCCTGGGCACGGACAGAGAAACAGACTTTAAATGGTGTGTTTTGAAACGAACCTATTCTGCAAAATCGACTTTTCACAGTTTCAGTAGTAGTAGTAGTAGTAGTAGTAGTAGTAGTGGTAGTAGTGGTAGTAGTAGTAGTAGTAGTAGTAGTGGTAGTAGTAGTAGTAGTAGTAGTAGTGGTAGTAGTAGTAGTGGTAGTAGTAGTAACACGCGCATCGAACGAACACGCGCATGCGAACGAACACGCGCATCGAAACGAACACGCGTATGGAACGAACACGCGCATCGAACGAACACGCGCATGGAACGAACACGCGCATCGAACGAACACGCGCATCGAACAAACACGTGCAGTGAACGAACACGTGTATCGAACGAACACGTGCATCGAACGAAGACGTGTATCAAATGAACACGTGCATTGAACGAACATGTGCATCGAACGAACACGTGTATCGAATGAAGACGTGTATCGAATGAAGACGTGCATTGAACGTACACGTGTATCGAACAAACACGCGCATTGAACGAACATGTGCATCCAACAAACCTGCGCATCAAATGAACACGTGCATCGAATTAACTTGCTCATCGAACGACCACGTGTATCGAATTAACATGCGTATCGAACGAAGACGCACATCGAACGAACACGCACATCGAACAAACACACATATAAAATTAACACGTCCATCGCACGAACAAGTGTATCGACCAAAAACGGACACGTGCATCAACCAAACACGTGCATTGAACAAACAGGTGTATCGACCGAAAACGAACAAGCGAATCGTGGGATCAGTATCGCACGATTCCATAACATATTGAATATCGTTGCATTTCTAATGCCCGTCGCTCTGTACTTACTTCGTTCTTCAATTTTATTTCCTTAATTTGTGATACTCGTAGGAATCAGCAGCGTCGAAGAATCATTTTCGTACAAATTTTTAAAATCTGCTGCTCCGTGTGATCTGCCGTTATCCGTCTGAAGTGCCCATAATTTCACAGCTCTTTGTTGTGTCGTTTTAGATCAATATTGCAATTTAAGATGTAATTTTTCACAATTCTCAGAGACCAGAGTGCAGTTAAGTTAAAGACCAAAATTAGCATGCTAAGGCGCACTTCCTGATCCACACAATAAAACCCTTTGCGATTAGTACGGCACTTTAAAACTCCTCTGAAAAGTGCGATTTCCCGATAATGAAAAACGGCCTCATCTGAACAATTTCTCCTCACTGGAAAATAAATCTACGTTTTTTTTTCTTTTTTCTTTTACCAAACACATTTTGATTTGAAAGTTCAGTCGGGTTCAGCGTGTTCCTCCATCACTCGTGAACATGTCGCTCTAATGCGCCTCACGCTGGACTTCTTTCATTGTGCAGAGGAAGGTGAGGGACGCCGAGTCATTTGGAGCGCAGGAGGAAATTGCGGCGGGACGGAGATGAATAGGCCCCGAGAGACGACGCTTCAATCGGCTTTTCTTTAAAAAACACAAATTGAAGTCGGAGGGAAACAAAAAAACAACAAAAGTAACGACATTTTTATCACTGTTCGTACGATTTAGGTTGTGTAACGGTGAATGAATGTTCTGCCAGGGGTCCGGCTTTAGACCTGATTTAGTCCTGGTTCAGTACTGGTTTAGTCCCAGTTCAGTTCTGGTTCAGTCCTGTTTTAGTCCTGCTTTAATCCTGGTTCACTCCAAATTAAGTTCTGGTTTAGTCCTAGTTGAGTCCTGGTTGAGTCCTGTTTTAGTCCTGTTTGAGTCCTGGTCGAGTCCTGGTCGAGTCCTGCTTTAGTCCCAGTTCAGTCCTGTTTTAGTCCTGGTTTTAGTCCTGCTTTAGTCCTGCTTTAGTCCTGGTTTAGTCCTGCTTTAGTCCTGCTTTAGTCCTGTTTTAGTCCTGGTTCAATCCTGTTTTAGTCCAGTTTTAGTCCTGGTTCAGTCCTGGTTGAGTCCTGCTTCAGTCCTGCTTTAGTCCTGGTTTAGACCTGCTTTAGACCCACTTTAGTCCTGCTTTAGTCCTGGGTGAGTCCTGCTTTAGTCCTGGGTGAGTCCTGGTTTAGTCCTGTTTTAGTCCTGGCTTAGTCCTGTTTTAGTCCTGGTTCAATCCTGTTTTAGTCCTGTTTTAGTCCTGCTCTAGTCCTGGTTGAGACCTGCTTTAGTCCTGCTTTAGTCCCAGTTTAGTCCAGTTTTAATCCTGGTTTTAGTCCTGTTAAAGTGCAGTTTTAGTTCTGGTTTAGTCCTGCTTTAGTCCTGTTTATTTGCAGTTTTAGTCCTAGTTTTAATCCTGCTTTAGTCCTGTTCAAGACCAGTTTTAGTCTTGGTTTAGTCGTGGATTAGTCCTGGTTTAGTCCCGGTTTAGTCCTGGTTTAGTCCTGTTTTAGTCCTGCTTTAATCCTGGTCCAGTCCTGGTTTATTCCTGGTCCAGTCCTGGTTTATTCCTGTTTTAATCCTGTTTAAATCCAGTTTTACTCCAGTTTTAGTCCTGGTTCAGTCCTGGTCCAGTCCTGGTTTATTCCTGTTTTAATCCTGTTTAAATCCAGTTTTACTCCAGTTTTAGTCCTGGTCCAGTCCTGGTCCAGTCCTGGTCCAGTCCTGCTTTATTCCTGGTCCAGTCCTGGTTTATTCCTGGTCCAGTCCTGCTTTATTCCTGGTCCAGTCCTGGTTTATTCCTGTTTTAATCCTGTTTAAATCCAGTTTTACTCCAGTTTTAGTCCTGGTCCAGTCCTGGTCCAGTCCTGGTCCAGTCCTGGTCCAGTCCTGGTTTAGTCCTGGATTAGTCCTGGTTTAATCCTGTTAAATCCAGTTTTAGTCCAGTTTTAGTCCTGGTCCAGTCCTGGTTTATTCCTGTTTTAATCCTGTTTAAATCCAGTTTTACTCCAGTTTTAGTCCTGGTCCAGTCCTGGTCCAGTCCTGGTCCAGTCCTGGTCCAGTCCTGGTCCAGTCCTGGTCTAGTCCCGGTTCACCTCTGTGTCTGCGTCCGTGGCCTTCAGCTCAAACTCGGTGATGGTTTTCCTCACTCCCTCCTGGACTCTCATCCCGGGGACGGAGAGCAGAGGCAGAGAGTCGTCCACCGGTTTGATCGTGATGTAGAAGGTCTGGGCCACCTGCAAATACCACCACAAATACACACAAAAGTACAAATAAATATATAACACAGTACGTATAAATATATAAAACACTGATGATACATAAACACAAAGTACATAGTATAAATATATATAATAAATAGTAAAATATATAGAGAACAAACAGCAGGTTCTTAAGAGCAGATCTCTGTCCAACTGTGTACGAGGTTCAGAAAGATGAAGAAATACTTTTACTACTACTACTACTACTACTGCTAATACTGCTACCACTACTACTACTACTACTACTACTACTACAAGAACTACTACTACTATCATTAGAGTTACTACTACTACATCTACAATTACAGCTGCTACTACGACTACTATAACTACTATCAATACAGCTACTACTACTACTAAAGCTACTGCTAGTACTACTACTACTACTACTACTACTACTACAAGAACTACTACTACTATCATTAGAGTTACTACTACTACATCTACAATTACAGCTGCTACTACGACTACTATAACTACTATCAATACAGCTACTACTACTACTAAGCTACTGCTAGTACTGCTACTACTACTACTACTACTACTACTACTACTACTACTACTCCAAGAACTACTACTACTATCATTAGAATTACTACTACTACATCTACAATTACAGCTACTACTACTACTACTTCTACTATTACTACTACTACTGCTACTACTACCAGTACAGCTATTATTACTACAACTAATAAAACTACTGGTAGTACTACTACTGCTACTGTTACTACTACCATTACAACTACTACTACTAAAGCTACTGCTAGTACTACTACTACTACTACCATAAGAACTACTACTACTACTACTGCTGCTGCTACTACTGCTACTACTACTACTACTACTACTACTCCAAGAACTACTACTACTATCATTAGAATTACTACTACTACATCTACAATTACAGCTACTGCTACTACTACTACTACTTCTACTATTACTACTGCTACTACTACTACCTTAAAGCTACTACTACTACTACTACTACTGCTACTACTACCAGTACAGCTATTATTACTACAACTAATAAAACTACTGGTAGTACTACTACTGCTACTGTTACTACTACCATTACAACTACTACTACTACCACTACCACTATTACAGCTATTATTACTACTACTACTACTACTTCCATTTAGGCTACTCCTACTCCTACTACCATAAGAACTACTACTACTACTAATACTACTAATACTACCACTAGTACTACTTCTTCTACCATCATACTACTGATACTACCAATACAGCTACTGCTACTACTACTACTACCATTAGAACTACTACTATTAGTACTACTATGACTACTACCACCATACCAATATTACCAATACAGCTGCTGCTACTAATACTACAACATTTAAAACTACTACTACTACTACTACTACTACTACTACCCACCATTACAGGTATTACTAGGTGTGTTTACAAAGTGATTAACAATTTAAAACTAAATGTTTTCTCTTGTGAATGTGAAAAAAATGTGATGCTCAGAGGTTTGTGTTTGACTCGTGCTTGTACTGTCCACTTTTCATTCAAACTTTATCAAACTGTTAAAAAAATAAAAAAAAAAAAATGTTCTCACTGGCCCAAAGTTGAGAAGTTGCCCGTGTTTTTTTTTTTTTTTTTCCCTCCGTCTGGCAGCAGTCGTGGTGTTGTGCTGCTTAATTAACACATGGACCTGAGAATGTGTCGGCGCTGGTCAATTTAAGTCACATTTAAAGCCAAACGGACGATCCCTGGTGCGTTTGGGTTTTGTTTTGGCCTGAAGCGTTTCCTCGTCCTCCAGCCCACACCCCCCTCCAAAATATAACATCTCAAACTCCAACCGACGAGGCCGATACGTGCGCAGAGTCTCACATTTTACCTCCAGATTAGTGCGGTTCTGGTCCTGGTTTAGTCCTGGTCTAGTCCTGGTTTTAGTCCTGGTTTTAGTCCTGGTTTAGGTCTGGTTTAGTCCTGGTTTAGTCCGGGTTTTAATCTGGTTTAGTCCGGGTTTAGTCCTGGTTTAGTCCTGGTTTAGTCTGGGTTTTAGTCTGGTTTAGTCCGGGTTTAGTCCTGGTTTTAGTCCTGGTTTTAGTCCCTGGTTTTAGTTAGTCCTGGTTTTAGTCTGGTTTAGTCCGGGTTTTAGTCTGGTTTAGTCCGGGTTTTAGTCTGGTTTAGTCCGGGTTTTAGGTTTTAGTCTGGTTTAGTCCGGGTTTAGTCCTGGTTTTAGTCTGGTTTAGTCCTGGTTTTAGTCTGGTTTAGTCCGGGTTTAGTCCGGGTTTTAGTCTGGTTTAGTCCAGGTTTAGTCCTGGTTTAGTCCTAGTTTAGTCCGGGTTTATTCCGGGTTTAGTCCGGGTTTTAGTCTGGGTTTTAGTCCTGGTTTAGTCCTGGTTTGGTCCTGGTTTAGTCCGGTTTAGTCCTGGTTTAGTCCTGGTTTAGTCCGGGTTTAGTCCGGGTTTAGTCCTGGTTTAGTCCTGGTTTAGTCCTGGGTTTAGTCCTGGTTTAGTCCTGGTTTAGTCCTGGTTTAGTCCGGGTTTAGTCCGGGTTTAGTTCCTTTTTATGATTCATATATAATAATCTTGTTTTCAGACTCAATGAGGTTTGCTCTGCTACTACAACTTGTACTACAACTACAAGTACTACTACTATTACAACTTTTACTACTACTACTACTACTACTACTATTATTACAACTACTACAACTACTACTACTACTACAACTACTACAACTACTATTACAACTACTACTACAACAACTACTACAACTACTACTACAACTACTACTACTACAACTACTATTACAACTACTACTACTACTACTACTACAACTACTATTACAACTACTACTACTACTACAACTACTATTACACTACTACTACTACTAACTACTACTACTACTACTACTACTACTACTACTACTATTACAACTACACTACTACATTACTACTACTTACAACTACAACTACTACAACTACTACTACAACAACTTACTATTACAACAACTACTACTACTACTACAACTACTACTACTACAACTACTATTACAACTACTACTACAACTACTACTACTAGTGGGCGGCAGTAGCTCAGTGGGCGGCAGTAGCTCAGTTGGTAGAGCATTCGCCCACTGATCTGAAGGTTGGCGGTTCGAATCCAGCTCTTGACATAAACATCACAGGTTGAGTGGTCAGATCCACTGACCCACAGGTTGGCTGGTGTGATTCCAGCTCCCACAGATGAATGCTGCCGTTGTGTCCTTGGGCAAGACACTTAACCCACCTTGCCCACAGTGTCTGCGTACACTGGTGTGTGAATGGGTGAGTGGTTCCTTGTTGTAAAGCGCTTTGAGTGCCTTGAAGGTGGAAAAGCGCTATAGAAAAATGTGACCATTACTATACAACAAACTACTACTACTATTACAACTACTATACAACTACTACTACAACTACTATTACAACTACTACTACAACTACTACTACTACAACTACTATTACAACTACTACTACTACAACTACTATTACAACTACTACTAACTACAACTACTATTACAACTACTACTACAACTACAACTACTATTACAACTACTACAACAACTACTACTATTACAACTACTACAACTACTACTACTATTACAACTACTACTACAACTACTATTACAACAACTACAACAACTACTACTACTACAAGTACTATTACAAACTACTACTACAACTACTACAACTACAACTACAACTACTACTACAACTACAATTACAACTACTAACTACTAATTACAACTACTACAACTACAATTACAACTACTATAACTACTACTACTACTACTACTACTACGACTACTACTACAAGAACTACAACTACTGCTAGTATTACTTCTACTACTAGTATTACTACTACTTTTAAACTACACACACTTTCACTAGAATCATCTGGATCATTTCAGACTTGGAATTTGCTGATTTCTCGTGAACTAAAGGTAAAAGGATCTGTTCACTTCAAAAACACAATAGAACGTGAGTTTCAACATGACATAATCGTAAATAAAACAAAATAAAAGTTTACACTGGTCTATGTGCTGCGATACTTGTTCTGATACACCTCAAGATCATTCTAAAGCGATTCGGGAAAGGTTCCGGAAGTTCGTAAAACCGTAAAACATGAAGAACTTCCGGGAGTGGAACCCACAGCCTCCTGACCTCGTTGTTGCCGTCGGATACGGTGAAGGAGAACTGGTCGGCGTGTTTCTCCTCTTCGCTGGTGTGGACGTACTGGACGCTCCGAGACGCCAGATCAGCCTGAGTGAACGAGCTGATCCTGGAGCCTAAAGAGAGAGAGAGAGAGAGAAAAAAACATGAACTTTTGAGATTTTCTTTTGGATTTTACACTGGAGAGATGATGGACAGACGAACGACAGACCCAACAACCCAACAATCCAACAACCCAAGAATCCAACAACCCAACAATCCAACAACCCAACAATCCAACAACCCAACAATCCAACAACCCAACAATCCAACAACCCAACAACCCAACAAATCCCAACAATCCAACAACCCAACAACCCAACAATCCAACAACCCAACAATCCAACAATCCAACAACCCAACAATCCAACAATCCAACAACCCAACAACCCAACAACCCAACAACAATCCAACAATCCAACAATCCAACAACCCAACAATCCAACAACCCAACAATCCAACAATCCAACAACCCAACAACCCAACAATCCAACAATCCAACAACCCAACAACACAACAACACAACAATCCAACAATCCAACAACCCAACAACCCAACAACAATCCAACAACCAACAAACCCAACAATCCAACAATCCAACAATCCAACAACCCAACAACCCAACAATCCAACAATCCAACAACCCAACAACCCAACAACCCAACAACCCAACAATCCAACAATCCAACAACCCAACAATCCCAACAACCCAACAATCCAACAACCCAACAACCCAACAATCCAACAACCCAACAACCCAACAACCCAACAATCCAACAACCCAACAATCCAACAACCAACAACCAACAATCCAACAATCCAACAATCCCAACAACAATCCAACAACCCAACAACCCAACAATCCAAACAATCCAACAACAATCCAACAATCCAACAATCCAACAACCCAACAATCCAACAACAATCCAACAACCCAACAACAACCCAACAACCAACAACAACCCAACAACCCAACAATCCAACAATCCAACAATCCAACAATCCAACAACCCAACAACCCAACAACCCAACAACCCAACAACCCAACAACCCAACAATCCAACAATCATTGGCGCCATTTGTCCAACTCCTGTTTTACTTCACTTTTCCGACTCTGTGTGTTTTAGAGTCGAGTTTAGGATTTTACTGATCATTTTTAAAGCTCGTTTAGGTTTAGGTACTACTACTACTACTACTACTACTACTACTACTACTACTACACTA